>NW_027192871.1:0-324000 GCF_949987515.2 Delphinus delphis
GTTCCAGCCTGGAACAGGGTGCCCCCGCGAGCCTCCCAGGTGTCCAGAAAACTCTACTGCCGTTAAAGACGCGCAGAGCAGAGGCGACGGCCTCATGGAAACTGCCGCACGGCTCCGCTTCTGCACCTCACGTCAGGGCCTTCCCTCCAGGCCTGTGCTCAATCTGGCTGTCCCGTGAGCGACACAGCATTGCAAGATGCTGACTTTCTCCTCGAGCACTGTGACTTCCGCTACGAGGCCCGCGAAGTAGGCAAAGCAGAGTGTTTTCTCACGGCAGCTCTCGCAAGGGCGACGACAAATATTTCCTGGGAGCTTCGGACTCACCAGAAATCTGGCCCTGCGGCTGTTTGAGGGCTCTGGAAATGTCGCTCTCCCCCAGGAACGTGCAGTGTGTTGCCCATCACTCGGCACGCACAGAGGGTCTCCGAGGGGCAGAGCAATGGGCCTCGATGTTGCTCAGCCCGACTACGGCGTGGGGGTGTCTGGAGGTCCTCAGTGACCTTGGAGGGAAATGGATGCACACCCGAGGGGCCTAGGAGTCCTCAAATGGGAAATTCCGTTAAAATAAACCCGAACGGTGACTAAGAACTCATGGAAACTGCTGCATGCCGCCCTTTCTGCCCGGCTACGTAGGCAGGGCCTAAACTGGAGGCAAGTTCTCACGCTGAGTTTCCCTTCCGTTCTAGAGCTTGTCAGGCTAACCACCACCGCGGCTACGGAAGCACCGGGTTGAGACGGAGCAAACTCATTTTCTTCCCAGAAGCATGTCGACAGGGTTTCCAGGCCTGTCAACAGCCGGGAACGTCAGGTAGCTTCGAGGCAGCATGAAGGCAGCCTTCCAAATGGGAAAGAAAGCATAGTTCCAGCAGGCTCCCGTTTCCACGCGCACACTCAGCTTACCTCCCTGTGGTTTCTAACCAGTCCAAAGAGACACACGTTACCCTGCGTTTGCTTCCCTGAACCAACTTCTCGAAGTAGGGTGCTCCGCATCAAGTGAACTGCCTCAACCAAGGAATGCCCTGGCTACGCCTCTGGGGCCTGCGGCTATTCCAAAGCCTGCAGGGCCACAGGAAGCACAGGGCTGAAATCGCAGTAAGAACGCAAGCCGACTTTCTCTTGGGGGCAGGGTGACTTCAGGCAGGAGGTCCTAGATGGAATGCGAGGCCGAGGGCTCTCTCAGGGCAGCTCAGGCTAGGGCAAGGCGTAAGACCGCAAAGGCATGTGAGACGTGCCAGAAGTCTGTTCGTGAAAGTGTGGGTTTGGTGGGGAAACGAATCTGCTCCAGAAGAGAGTGCAGGCCGTTTCCCTACACTGGGCGTAGGGAGCGCGGCTCCAAAGGGCTCCGGGCCTGGATGTTGCTTGGCCGACCTAGGGGTGCCGGGGAGTACTCTGTGTTCCAGCCTGGAACAGGGTGCCCCCGCGAGCCTCCCAGGTGTCCAGAAAACTCTACTGCCGTTAAAGACGCGCAGAGCAGAGGCGACGGCCTCATGGAAACTGCCGCACTGCTCCGCTTCTGCACCTCACGTCAGGGCCTTCCCTCCAGGCCTGTGCTCAACCTGGCTGTCCCGTGAGCGACACAGCATTGCAAGATGCTGACTTTCTCCTCGAGCACTGTGACTTCCGCTACGAGGCCCGCGAAGTAGGCAAAGCAGAGTGTTTTCTCACGGCAGCTCTCGCAAGGGCGACGACAAATATTTCCTGGGAGCTTCCGACTCACCAGAAATCTGGCCCTGCGGCTGTTTGAGGGCTCTGGAAATGTCGCTCTCCCCCAGGAACGTGCAGTGTGTTGCCCATCACTCAGCACGCACAAAGGGTCTCCGAGGGGCAGAGCAATGGGCCTCGATGTTGCTCAGCCGGACCACGGCGTGGGGGTGTCTGGAGGTCCTCAGTGACCTTGGAGGGCAATGGATGCACACCCGAGGGGCCTAGGAGTCCTCAAATGGGAAATTCCGTTAAAATAAACCCGAACGGTGACTAAGAACTCATGGAAACTGCTGCATGCCGCCCTTTCTGCCTGGCTACGTAGGCAGGGCCTAAACTGGAGGCAAGTTCTCACGCTGAGTTTCCCTTCCGTTCTAGAGCTTGTCAGGCTAACCACCACCACGGCCACGGAAGCACCGGGTTGAGACGGAGCAAACTCATTTTCTTCCCAGAAGCATGTCGACAGGGTTTCCAGGCCTGTCAACAGCCGGGAACGTCAGGTAGCTTCGAGGCAGCATGAAGGCAGCCTTCCAAATGGGAAAGAAAGGATAGTTCCAGCAGGCTCCCGTTTCCACGCGCACACTCAGCTTACCTCCCTGTGGTTTCTAAGCAGTCCAAAGAGACACACGTTACCCTGCGTTTGCTTCCCTGAACCAACTTCTCGAAGTAGGGTGCTCCGCATCAAGTGAACTGCCTCAACCAAGGAATGCCCTGGCTACGCCTCTGGGGCCTGCGGCTATTCCAAAGCCTGCAGGGCCACAGGAAGCACAGGGCTGAAATCGCAGTAAGAACGCAAGCCGACTTTCTCTTGGGGGCAGGGTGACTTCAGGCAGGAGGTCCTAGATGGAATGCGAGGCCGAGGGCTCTCTCAGGGCAGCTCAGGCTAGGGCAAGGCGTAAGACCGCAAAGGCATGTGAGACGTGCCAGAAGTCTGTTCGCGAAAGTGTGGGTTTGGTGGGGAAACGAATCTGCTCCAGAAGAGAGTGCAGGCCGTTTCCCTACACTGGGCGTAGGGAGCGCGGCTCCAAAGGGCTCCGGGCCTGGATGTTGCTTGGCCGACCTAGGGGTGCCGGGGAGTACTCTGTGTTCCAGCCTGGAACAGGGTGCCCCCGCGAGCCTCCCAGGTGTCCAGAAAACTCTACTGCCGTTAAAGACGCGCAGAGCAGAGGCGACGGCCTCATGGAAACTGCCGCACGGCTCCGCTTCTGCACCTCACGTCAGGGCCTTCCCTCCAGGCCTGTGCTCAACCTGGCTGTCCCGTGAGCGACACAGCATTGCAAGATGCTGACTTTCTCCTCGAGCACAGTGACTTCCGGTACGAGGCCCGCGAAGTAGGCAAAGCAGAGTGTTTTCTCACGGCAGCTCTCGCAAGGGCGACGACAAATATTTCCTGGGAGCTTCGGACTCACCAGAAATCTGGTCCTGCGGCTGTTTGAGGGCTCTGGAAATGTAGCTCTCCCCCAGGAACGTGCAGTGTGTTGCCCATCACTCAGCACGCACAGAGGGCCTCCGAGGGGCAGAGCAATGGGCCTCGATGTTGCTCAGCCGGACCACGGCGTGGGGGTGTCTGGAGGTCCTCAGTGACCTTGGAGGGAAATGGATGCACACCCGAGGGGCCTAGGAGTCCTCAAATGGGAAATTCCGTTAAAATAAACCCGAACGGTGACTAAGAACTCATGGAAACTGCTGCATGCCGCCCTTTCTGCCCGGCTACGTAGGCAGGGCCTAAACTGGAGGCAAGTTCTCACGCTGAGTTTCCCTTCTGTTCTAGAGCTTGTCAGGCTAACCACCACCGCGGCCACGGAAGCACCGGGTTGAGACGGAGCAAACTCATTTTCTTCCCAGAAGCATGTCGACAGGGTTTCCAGGCCTGTCAACAGCCGGGAACGTCAGGTAGCTTTGAGGCAGCATGAAGGCAGCCTTCCAAATGGGAAAGAAAGGATAGTTCCAGCAGGCTCCCATTTCCACACGCACACTCAGCTTACCTCCCTGTGGTTTCTAACCAGTCCAAAGAGACACACGTTACCCTGCGTTTGCTTCCCTGAACCAACTTCTCGAAGTAGGGTGCTCCACATCAAGTGAACTGCCTCAACCAAAGAATGCCCTGGCTACGCCTCTGGGGCCTGCGGCTATTCCAAAGCCTGCAGGGCCACAGGAAGCACAGGGCTGAAATCGCAGTAAGAACGCAAGCCGACTTTCTCTTGGGGGCAGGGTGACTTCAGGCAGGAAGTCCTAGATGGAATGCGAGGCCCAGGGCTCTCTCAGGGCAGCCCAGGCTAGGGCAAGGCGTAAGACCGCAAAAGCATGTGAGACGTGCCAGAAGTCTGTTCGTGAAAGTGTGGGTTTGGTGGGGAAACGAATCTGCTCCAGAAGAGAGTGCAGGCCGTTTCCCTACACTGGGCGTAGGGAGCGCGGCTCCAAAGGGCTCCGGGCCTGGATGTTGCTTGGCCGACCTAGGGGTGCCCGGGAGTACTCTGTGTTCCAGCCTGGAACAGGGTGCCCCCGCGAGCCTCCCAGGTGTCCAGAAAACTCTACTGCCGTTAAAGACGCGCAGAGCAGAGGCGACGGCCTCATGGAAACTGCCGCACGGCTCCGCTTCTGCACCTCACGTCAGGGCCTTCCCTCCAGGCCTGTGCTCAATCTGGCTGTCCCGTGAGCGACACAGCATTGCAAGATGCTGACTTTCTCCTCGAGCACAGTGACTTCCGGTACGAGGCCCGCGAAGTAGGCAAAGCAGAGTGTTTTGTCACGGCAGCTCTCGCAAGGGCGACGACAAATATTTCCTGGGAGCTTCGGACTCACCAGAAATCTGGCCCTGCGGCTGTTTGAGGGCTCTGGAAATGTCGCTCTCCTCCAGGAACGTGCAGTGTGTTGCCCATCACTCGGCACGCACAGAGGGTCTCCGAGGGGCAGAGCAATGGGCCTCGATGTTGCTCAGCCGGACCACGGTGTGCGGGTGTCTGGAGGTCCTCAGTGACCTTGGAGGGCAATGGATGCACACCCGAGCGGCCTAGGAGTCCTGAAATGGGAAATTCCATTAAAATAAACCCGAACGGTGACTAAGAACTCATGGAAACTGCTGCATGCCGCCCTTTCTGCCCGGCTACGTAGGCAGGGCCTAAACTGGAGGCAAGTTCTCACGCTGAGTTTCCCTTCCGTTCTAGAGCTTGTCAGGCTAACCACCACCGCGGCCACGGAAGCACCGGGTTGAGACGGAGCAAACTCATTTTCTTCCCAGAAGCATGTCGACAGGGTTTCCAGGCCTGTCAACAGCCGGGAACGTCAGGTAGCTTCGAGGCAGCATGAAGGCAGCCTTCCAAATGGGAAAGAAAGGATAGTTCCAGCAGGCTCCCCTTTCCACGCGCACACTCAGCTTACCTCCCTGTGGTTTCTAACCAGTCCAAAGAGACACACGTTACCCTGCGTTTGCTTCCCTGAACCAACTTCTCGAAGTAGGGTGCTCCGCATCAAGTGAACTGCCTCAACCAAGGAATGCCCTGGCTACGCCTCTGGGGCCTGCGGCTATTCCAAAGCCTGCAGGGCCACAGGAAGCACAGGGCTGAAATCGCAGTAAGAACGCAAGCCGACTTTCTCTTGGGGGCAGGGTGACTTCAGGCAGGAGGTCCTAGATGGAATGCGAGGCCGAGGGCTCTCTCAGGGCAGCTCAGGCTAGGGCAAGGCGTAAGACCGCAAAGGCATGTGAGACGTGCCAGAAGTCTGTTCGTGAAAGTGTGGGTTTGGTGGGGAAACGAATCTTCTCCAGAAGAGAGTGCAGGCCGTTTCCCTACACTGGGCGTAGGGAGCGCGGCTCCAAAGGGCTCCGGGCCTGGATGTTGCTTGGCCGACCTAGGGGTGCCCGGGAGTACTCTGTGTTCCAGCCTGGAACAGGGTGCCCCCCCGAGCCTAGCAGGTGTCCAGAAAACTCTACTGCCGTTAAAGACGCGCAGAGCAGAGGCGACGGCCTCATGGAAACTGCCGCACGGCTCCGCTTCTGCACCTCACGTCAGGGCCTTCCCTCCAGGCCTGTGCTCAATCTGGCTGTCCCGTGAGCGACACAGCATTGCAAGATGCTGACTTTCTCCTCGAGCACAGTGACTTCCGGTACGAGGCCCGCGAAATAGGCAAAGCAGAGTGGTTTCTCACGGCAGCTCTCGCAAGGGCGACGACAAATATTTCCTGGGAGCTTCGGACTCACCAGAAATCTGGTCCTGCGGCTGTTTGAGGGCTCTGGAAATGTAGCTCTCCCCCAGGAACGTGCAGTGTGTTGCCCATCACTCGGCACGCACAGAGGGCCTCCGAGGGGCAGAGCAATGGGCCTCGATGTTGCTCAGCCGGACCACGGTGTGGGGGTGTCTGGAGGTCCTCAGTGACCTTGGAGGGCAATGGATGCACACCCGAGGGGCCTAGGAGTCCTGAAATGGGAAATTCCATTAAAATAAACCCGAACGGTGACTAAGAACTCATGGAAACTGCTGCATGCCGCCCTTTCTGCCCGGCTACGTAGGCAGGGCCTAAACTGGAGGCAAGTTCTCACGCTGAGTTTCCCTTCCGTTCTAGAGCTTGTCAGGCTAACCACCACCGCGGCCACGGAAGCACCGGGTTGAGACGGAGCAAACTCATTTTCTTCCCAGAAGCATGTCGACAGGGTTTCCAGGCCTGTCAACAGCCGGGAACGTCAGGTAGCTTCGAGGCAGCATGAAGGCAGCCTTCCAAATGGGAAAGAAAGGATAGTTCCAGCAGGCTCCCCTTTCCACGCGCACACTCAGCTTACCTCCCTGTGGTTTCTAACCAGTCCAAAGAGACACACGTTACCCTGCGTTTGCTTCCCTGAACCAACTTCTCGAAGTAGGGTGCTCCGCATCAAGTGAACTGCCTCAACCAAGGAATGCCCTGGCTACGCCTCTGGGGCCTGCGGCTATTCCAAAGCCTGCAGGGCCACAGGAAGCACAGGGCTGAAATCGCAGTAAGAACGCAAGCCGACTTTCTCTTGGGGGCAGGGTGACTTCAGGCAGGAGGTCCTAGATGGAATGCGAGGCCCAGGGGTCTCTCAGGGCAGCTCAGGCTAGGGAAAGGCGTAAGACCGCAAAGGCATGTGAGACGTGCCAGAAGTCTGTTCGTGAAAGTGTGGGTTTGGTGGGGAAACGAATCTGCTCCAGAAGAGAGTGCAGGCCGTTTCCCTACACTGGGCGTAGGGAGCGCGGCTCCAAAGGGCTCCGGGCCTGGATGTTGCTTGGCCGACCTAGGGGTGCCGGGGAGTACTCTGTGTTCCAGCCTGGAACAGGGTGCCCCCGCGAGCCTCCCAGGTGTCCAGGAAACTCTACTGTCGTTCAACACACGCAGAGCAGAGGCGACGGCCTCTCGGAAACTGCTGCGCGGCTCCGCTTCTTCAACTCACGTCAGGGCCTTCCCTCCAGGCCTGTGCTCAATCTGGCTGTCCCGTGAGCGACACAGCATTGCAAGATGCTGACTTTCTCCTCGAGCACAGTGACTTCCGGTACGAGGCCCGCGAAGTAGGCAAAGGAGAGTGTTTTCTCACGGCAGCTCTCGCAAGGGCGACGACAAATATTTCCTGGGAGCTTCGGACTCACCAGAAATCTGGCCCTGCGGCTGTTTGAGGGCTCTGGAAATGTCGCTCTCCCCCAGGAACGTGCAGTGTGTTGCCCATCACTCGGCACGCACAAAGGGTCTCCGAGGGGAAGAGCAATGGGCCTCGATGTTGCTCAGCCGGACCACGGCGTGGGGGTGTCTGGAGGTCCTCAGTGACCTTGGAGGGAAATGGATGCACACCCGAGGGGCCTAGGAGTCCTCAAATGGGAAATTCCGTTAAAATAAACCCGAACGGTGACTAAGAACTCATGGAAACTGCTGCATGCCGCCCTTTCTGCCCGGCTACGTAGGCAGGGCCTAAACTGGAGGCAAGTTCTCACGCTGAGTTTCCCTTCCGTTCTAGAGCTTGTCAGGCTAACCACCACCGCGGCCACGGAAGCACCGGGTTGAGACGGAGCAAACTCATTTTCTTCCCAGAAGCATGTCGACAGGGTTTCAAGGCCTGTCAACAGCCGGGAACGTCAGGTAGCTTCGAGGCAGCATGAAGGCAGCCTTCCAAATGGGAAAGAAAGGATAGTTCCAGCAGGCTCCCGTTTCCACGCGCACACTCAGCTTACCTCCCTGTGGTTTCTAACCAGTCCAAAGAGACACACGTTACCCTGCGTTTGCTTCCCTGAACCAACTTCTCGAAGTAGGGTGCTCCGCATCAAGTGAACTGCCTCAACCAAGGAATGCCCTGGCTACGCCTCTGGGGCCTGCGGCTATTCCAAAGCTTGCAGGGCCACAGGAAGCACAGGGCTGAAATCGCAGTAAGAACGCAAGCCGACTTTCTCTTGGGGGCAGGGTGACTTCAGGCAGGAAGTCCTAGATGGAATGCGAGGCCGAGGGCTCTCTCAGGGCAGCTCAGGCTAGGGCAAGGCGTAAGACCGCAAAGGCATGTGAGACGTGCCAGAAGTCTGTTCGTGAAAGTGTGGGTTTGGTGGGGAAACGAATCTGCTCCAGAAGAGAGTGCAGGCCGTTTCCCTACACTGGGCGCAGGGAGCGCGGCTGCAAAGGGCTCCGGGCCTGGATGTTGCTTGGCCGACCTAGGGGTGCCGGGGAGTACTCTGTGTTCCAGCCTGGAACAGGGTGCCCCCGCGAGCCTCCCAGGTGTCCAGAAAACTCTACTGCCGTTAAAGACGCGCAGAGCAGAGGCGACGGCCTCATGGAAACTGCCGCACGGCTCCGCTTCTGCACCTCACGTCAGGGCCTTCCCTCCAGGCCTGTGCTCAATCTGGCTGTCCCGTGAGCGACACAGCATTGCAAGATGCTGACTTTCTCCTCGAGCACTGTGACTTCCGCTACGAGGCCCGCGAAGTAGGCAAAGCAGAGTGTTTTCTCACGGCAGCTCTCGCAAGGGCGACGACAAATATTTCCTGGGAGCTTCGGACTCACCAGAAATCTGGCCCTGCGGCTGTTTGAGGGCTCTGGAAATGTCGCTCTCCCCCAGGAACGTGCAGTGTGTTGCCCATCACTCGGCACGCACAGAGGGTCTCCGAGGGGCAGAGCAATGGGCCTCGATGTTGCTCAGCCCGACTACGGCGTGGGGGTGTCTGGAGGTCCTCAGTGACCTTGGAGGGAAATGGATGCACACCCGAGGGGCCTAGGAGTCCTCAAATGGGAAATTCCGTTAAAATAAACCCGAACGGTGACTAAGAACTCATGGAAACTGCTGCATGCCGCCCTTTCTGCCCGGCTACGTAGGCAGGGCCTAAACTGGAGGCAAGTTCTCACGCTGAGTTTCCCTTCCGTTCTAGAGCTTGTCAGGCTAACCACCACCGCGGCCACGGAAGCACCGGGTTGAGACGGAGCAAACTCATTTTCTACCCAGAAGCATGTCGACAGGGTTTCCAGGCCTGTCAACAGCCGGGAACGTCAGGTAGCTTCGAGGCAGCATGAAGGCAGCCTTCCAAATGGGAAAGAAAGCATAGTTCCAGCAGGCTCCCGTTTCCACGCGCACACTCAGCTTACCTCCCTGTGGTTTCTAACCAGTCCAAAGAGACACACGTTACCCTGCGTTTGCTTCCCTGAACCAACTTCTCGAAGTAGGGTGCTCCGCATCAAGTGAACTGCCTCAACCAAGGAATGCCCTGGCTACGCCTCTGGGGCCTGCGGCTATTCCAAAGCCTGCAGGGCCACAGGAAGCACAGGGCTGAAATCGCAGTAAGAACGCAAGCCGACTTTCTCTTGGGGGCAGGGTGACTTCAGGCAGGAGATCCTAGATGGAATGCGAGGCCGAGGGCTCTCTCAGGGCAGCTCAGGCTAGGGCAAGGCGTAAGACCGCAAAGGCATGTGAGACGTGCCAGAAGTCTGTTCGTGAAAGTGTGGGTTTGGTGGGGAAAGGAATCTGCTCCAGAAGAGAGTGCAGGCCGTTTCCCTACACTGGGCGTAGGGAGCGCGGCTCCAAAGGGCTCCGGGCCTGGATGTTGCTTGGCCGACCTAGGGGTGCCCGGGAGTACTCTGTGTTCCAGCCTGGAACAGGGTGCCCCCGCGAGCCTAGCAGGTGTCCAGAAAACTCTACTGCCGTGAAAGACGCGCAGAGCAGAGGCGACGGCCTCATGGAAACTGCCGCACGGCTCCGCTTCTGCACCTCACGTCAGGGCCTTCCCTCCAGGCCTGTGCTCAATCTGGCTGTCCCGTGAGCGACACAGCATTGCAAGATGCTGACTTTCTCCTCGAGCACTGTGACTTCCGCTGCGAGGCCCGCGAAGTAGGCAAAGCAGAGTGTTTTCTCACGGCAGCTCTCGCAAGGGCGACGACAAATATTTCCTGGGAGCTTCGGACTCACCAGAAATCTGGCCCTGCGGTTGTTTGAGGGCTCTGGAAATGTCGCTCTCCCCCAGGAACGTGCAGTGTGTTGCCCATCACTCGGCACGCACAGAGGGTCTCCGAGGGGCAGAGCAATGGGCCTCGATGTTGCTCAGCCGGACCACGGCGTGGGGGTGTCTGGAGGTCCTCAGTGACCTTGGAGGGCAATGGATGCACACCCGAGGGGCCTAGGAGTCCTGAAATGGGAAATTCCGTTAAAATAAACCCGAACGGTGACTAAGAACTCATGGAAACTGCTGCATGCCGCCCTTTCTGCCCGGCTACGTAGGCAGGGCCTAAACTGGAGGCAAGTTCTCACGCTGAGTTTCCCTTCCGTTCTAGAGCTTGTCAGGCTAACCACCACCGCGGCCACGGAAGCACCGGGTTGAGACGGAGCAAACTCATTTTCTTCCCAGAAGCATGTCGACAGGGTTTCCAGGCCTGTCAACAGCCGGGAACGTCAGGTAGCTTCGAGGCAGCATGAAGGCAGCCTTCCAAATGGGAAAGAAAGGATAGTTCCAGCAGGCTCCCGTTTCCACGCGCACACTCAGCTTACCTCCCTGTGGTTTCTAACCAGTCCAAAGAGACACACGTTACCCTGCGTTTGCTTCCCTGAACCAACTTCTCGAAGTAGGGTGCTCCACATCAAGTGAACTGCCTCAACCAAAGAATGCCCTGGCTACGCCTCTGGGGCCTGCGGCTATTCCAAAGCCTGCAGGGCCACAGGAAGCACAGGGCTTAAATCGCAGTAACAACGCAAGCCGACTTTCTCTTGGGGGCAGGGTGACTTCAGGCAGGAGGTCCTAGATGGAATGCGAGGCCGAGGGCTCTCTCAGGGCAGCCCAGGCTAGGGCAAGGCGTAAGACCTCAAAGGCATGTGAGACGTGCCAGAAGTCTGTTCGTGAAAGTGTGGGTTTGGTGGGGAAACGAATCTGCTCCAGAAGAGAGTGCAGGCCGTTTCCCTACACTGGGCGTAGGGAGCGCGGCTCCAAAGGGCTCCGGGCCTGGATGTTGCTTGGCCGACCTAGGGGTGCCGGGGAGTACTCTGTGTTCCAGCCTGGAACAGGGTGCCCCCGCGAGCCTCCCAGGTGTCCAGAAAACTCTACTGCCGTTAAAGACGCGCAGAGCAGAGGCGACGGCCTCATGGAAACTGCCGCACGGCTCCGCTTCTGCACCTCACGTCAGGGCCTTCCCTCCAGGCCTGTGCTCAATCTGGCTGTCCCGTGAGCGACACAGCATTGCAAGATGCTGACTTTCTCCTCGAGCACTGTGACTTCCGCTACGAGGCCCGCGAAGTAGGCAAAGCAGAGTGTTTTCTCACGGCAGCTCTCGCAAGGGCGACGACAAATATTTCCTGGGAGCTTCGGACTCACCAGAAATCTGGCCCTGCGGCTGTTTGAGGGCTCTGGAAATGTCGCTCTCCCCCAGGAACGTGCAGTGTGTTGCCCATCACTCGGCACGCACAGAGGGTCTCCGAGGGGCAGAGCAATGGGCCTCGATGTTGCTCAGCCCGACTACGGCGTGGGGGTGTCTGGAGGTCCTCAGTGACCTTGGAGGGAAATGGATGCACACCCGAGGGGCCTAGGAGTCCTCAAATGGGAAATTCCGTTAAAATAAACCCGAACGGTGACTAAGAACTCATGGAAACTGCTGCATGCCGCCCTTTCTGCCCGGCTACGTAGGCAGGGCCTAAACTGGAGGCAAGTTCTCACGCTGAGTTTCCCTTCCGTTCTAGAGCTTGTCAGGCTAACCACCACCGCGGCCACGGAAGCACCGGGTTGAGACGGAGCAAACTCATTTTCTACCCAGAAGCATGTCGACAGGGTTTCCAGGCCTGTCAACAGCCGGGAACGTCAGGTAGCTTCGAGGCAGCATGAAGGCAGCCTTCCAAATGGGAAAGAAAGCATAGTTCCAGCAGGCTCCCGTTTCCACGCGCACACTCAGCTTACCTCCCTGTGGTTTCTAACCAGTCCAAAGAGACACACGTTACCCTGCGTTTGCTTCCCTGAACCAACTTCTCGAAGTAGGGTGCTCCGCATCAAGTGAACTGCCTCAACCAAGGAATGCCCTGGCTACGCCTCTGGGGCCTGCGGCTATTCCAAAGCCTGCAGGGCCACAGGAAGCACAGGGCTGAAATCGCAGTAAGAACGCAAGCCGACTTTCTCTTGGGGGCAGGGTGACTTCAGGCAGGAGGTCCTAGATGGAATGCGAGGCCGAGGGCTCTCTCAGGGCAGCCCAGGCTAGGGCAAGGCGTAAGACCTCAAAGGCATGTGAGACGTGCCAGAAGTCTGTTCGTGAAAGTGTGGGTTTGGTGGGGAAACGAATCTGCTCCAGAAGAGAGTGCAGGCCGTTTCCCTACACTGGGCGTAGGGAGCGCGGCTCCAAAGGGCTCCGGGCCTGGATGTTGCTTGGCCGACCTAGGGGTGCCGGGGAGTACTCTGTGTTCCAGCCTGGAACAGGGTGCCCCCGCGAGCCTCCCAGGTGTCCAGAAAACTCTACTGCCGTTAAAGACGCGCAGAGCAGAGGCGACGGCCTCATGGAAACTGCCGCACGGCTCCGCTTCTGCACCTCACGTCAGGGCCTTCCCTCCAGGCCTGTGCTCAATCTGGCTGTCCCGTGAGCGACACAGCATTGCAAGATGCTGACTTTCTCCTCGAGCACTGTGACTTCCGCTACGAGGCCCGCGAAGTAGGCAAAGCAGAGTGTTTTCTCACGGCAGCTCTCGCAAGGGCGACGACAAATATTTCCTGGGAGCTTCGGACTCACCAGAAATCTGGCCCTGCGGCTGTTTGAGGGCTCTGGAAATGTCGCTCTCCCCCAGGAACGTGCAGTGTGTTGCCCATCACTCGGCACGCACAGAGGGTCTCCGAGGGGCAGAGCAATGGGCCTCGATGTTGCTCAGCCCGACTACGGCGTGGGGGTGTCTGGAGGTCCTCAGTGACCTTGGAGGGAAATGGATGCACACCCGAGGGGCCTAGGAGTCCTCAAATGGGAAATTCCGTTAAAATAAACCCGAACGGTGACTAAGAACTCATGGAAACTGCTGCATGCCGCCCTTTCTGCCCGGCTACGTAGGCAGGGCCTAAACTGGAGGCAAGTTCTCACGCTGAGTTTCCCTTCCGTTCTAGAGCTTGTCAGGCTAACCACCACCGCGGCCACGGAAGCACCGGGTTGAGACGGAGCAAACTCATTTTCTTCCCAGAAGCATGTCGACAGGGTTTCCAGGCCTGTCAACAGCCGGGAACGTCAGGTAGCTTCGAGGCAGCATGAAGGCAGCCTTCCAAATGGGAAAGAAAGCATAGTTCCAGCAGGCTCCCGTTTCCACGCGCACACTCAGCTTACCTCCCTGTGGTTTCTAACCAGTCCAAAGAGACACACGTTACCCTGCGTTTGCTTCCCTGAACCAACTTCTCGAAGTAGGGTGCTCCGCATCAAGTGAACTGCCTCAACCAAGGAATGCCCTGGCTACGCCTCTGGGGCCTGCGGCTATTCCAAAGCCTGCAGGGCCACAGGAAGCACAGGGCTGAAATCGCAGTAAGAACGCAAGCCGACTTTCTCTTGGGGGCAGGGTGACTTCAGGCAGGAGGTCCTAGATGGAATGCGAGGCCGAGGGCTCTCTCAGGGCAGCTCAGGCTAGGGCAAGGCGTAAGACCGCAAAGGCATGTGAGACGTGCCAGAAGTCTGTTCGTGAAAGTGTGGGTTTGGTGGGGAAACGAATCTGCTCCAGAAGAGAGTGCAGGCCGTTTCCCTACACTGGGCGTAGGGAGCGCGGCTCCAAAGGGCTCCGGGCCTGGATGTTGCTTGGCCGACCTAGGGGTGCCGGGGAGTACTCTGTGTTCCAGCCTGGAACAGGGTGCCCCCGCGAGCCTCCCAGGTGTCCAGAAAACTCTACTGCCGTTAAAGACGCGCAGAGCAGAGGCGACGGCCTCATGGAAACTGCCGCACGGCTCCGCTTCTGCACCTCACGTCAGGGCCTTCCCTCCAGGCCTGTGCTCAATCTGGCTGTCCCGTGAGCGACACAGCATTGCAAGATGCTGACTTTCTCCTCGAGCACTGTGACTTCCGCTACGAGGCCCGCGAAGTAGGCAAAGCAGAGTGTTTTCTCACGGCAGCTCTCGCAAGGGCGACGACAAATATTTCCTGGGAGCTTCGGACTCACCAGAAATCTGGCCCTGCGGCTGTTTGAGGGCTCTGGAAATGTCGCTCTCCCCCAGGAACGTGCAGTGTGTTGCCCATCACTCGGCACGCACAGAGGGTCTCCGAGGGGCAGAGCAATGGGCCTCGATGTTGCTCAGCCCGACTACGGCGTGGGGGTGTCTGGAGGTCCTCAGTGACCTTGGAGGGAAATGGATGCACACCCGAGGGGCCTAGGAGTCCTCAAATGGGAAATTCCGTTAAAATAAACCCGAACGGTGACTAAGAACTCATGGAAACTGCTGCATGCCGCCCTTTCTGCCCGGCTACGTAGGCAGGGCCTAAACTGGAGGCAAGTTCTCACGCTGAGTTTCCCTTCCGTTCTAGAGCTTGTCAGGCTAACCACCACCGCGGCCACGGAAGCACCGGGTTGAGACGGAGCAAACTCATTTTCTTCCCAGAAGCATGTCGACAGGGTTTCCAGGCCTGTCAACAGCCGGGAACGTCAGGTAGCTTCGAGGCAGCATGAAGGCAGCCTTCCAAATGGGAAAGAAAGCATAGTTCCAGCAGGCTCCCGTTTCCACGCGCACACTCAGCTTACCTCCCTGTGGTTTCTAACCAGTCCAAAGAGACACACGTTACCCTGCGTTTGCTTCCCTGAACCAACTTCTCGAAGTAGGGTGCTCCGCATCAAGTGAACTGCCTCAACCAAGGAATGCCCTGGCTACGTCTCTGGGGCCTGCGGCTATTCCAAAGCCTGCAGGGCCACAGGAAGCACAGGGCTGAAATCGCAGTAAGAACGCAAGCCGACTTTCTCTTGGGGGCAGGGTGACTTCAGGCAGGAGGTCCTAGATGGAATGCGAGGCCGAGGGCTCTCTCAGGGCAGCTCAGGCTAGGGCAAGGCGTAAGACCGCAAAGGCATGTGAGACGTGCCAGAAGTCTGTTCGTGAAAGTGTGGGTTTGGTGGGGAAACGAATCTGCTCCAGAAGAGAGTGCAGGCCGTTTCCCTACACTGGGCGTAGGGAGCGCGGCTCCAAAGGGCTCCGGGCCTGGATGTTGCTTGGCCGACCTAGGGGTGCCGGGGAGTACTCTGTGTTCCAGCCTGGAAAAGGGTGCCCCCGCGAGCCTCCCAGGTGTCCAGAAAACTCTACTGCCGTTAAAGACGCGCAGAGCAGAGGCGACGGCCTCATGGAAACTGCCGCACTGCTCCGCTTCTGCACCTCACGTCAGGGCCTTCCCTCCAGGCCTGTGCTCAACCTGGCTGTCCCGTGAGCGACACAGCATTGCAAGATGCTGACTTTCTCCTCGAGCACTGTGACTTCCGCTACGAGGCCCGCGAAGTAGGCAAAGCAGAGTGTTTTCTCACGGCAGCTCTCGCAAGGGCGACGACAAATATTTCCTGGGAGCTTCCGACTCACCAGAAATCTGGCCCTGCGGCTGTTTGAGGGCTCTGGAAATGTCGCTCTCCCCCAGGAACGTGCAGTGTGTTGCCCATCACTCGGCACGCACAGAGGGTCTCCGAGGGGCAGAGCAATGGGCCTCGATGTTGCTCAGCCCGACTACGGCGTGGGGGTGTCTGGAGGTCCTCAGTGACCTTGGAGGGAAATGGATGCACACCCGAGGGGCCTAGGAGTCCTGAAATGGGAAATTCCGTTAAAATAAACCCGAACGGTGACTAAGAACTCATGGAAACTGCTGCATGCCGCCCTTTCTGCCCGGCTACGTAGGCAGGGCCTAAACTGGAGGCAAGTTCTCACGCTGAGTTTCCCTTCCGTTCTAGAGCTTGTCAGGCTAACCACCACCGCGGCCACGGAAGCACCGGGTTGAGACGGAGCAAACTCATTTTCTTCCCAGAAGCATGTCGACAGGGTTTCCAGGCCTGTCAACAGCCGGGAACGTCAGGTAGCTTCGAGGCAGCATGAAGGCAGCCTTCCAAATGGGAAAGAAAGGATAGTTCCAGCAGGCTCCCGTTTCCACGCGCACACTCAGCTTACCTCCCTGTGGTTTCTAAGCAGTCCAAAGAGACACACGTTACCCTGCGTTTGCTTCCCTGAACCAACTTCTCGAAGTAGGGTGCTCCGCATCAAGTGAACTGCCTCAACCAAGGAATGCCCTGGCTACGCCTCTGGGGCCTGCGGCTATTCCAAAGCCTGCAGGGCCACAGGAAGCACAGGGCTGAAATCGCAGTAAGAACGCAAGCCGACTTTCTCTTGGGGGCAGGGTGACTTCAGGCAGGAGGTCCTAGATGGAATGCGAGGCCGAGGGCTCTCTCAGGGCAGCTCAGGCTAGGGCAAGGCGTAAGACCGCAAAGGCATGTGAGACGTGCCAGAAGTCTGTTCGCGAAAGTGTGGGTTTGGTGGGGAAACGAATCTGCTCCAGAAGAGAGTGCAGGCCGTTTCCCTACACTGGGCGTAGGGAGCGCGGCTCCAAAGGGCTCCGGGCCTGGATGTTGCTTGGCCGACCTAGGGGTGCCGGGGAGTACTCTGTGTTCCAGCCTGGAACAGGGTGCCCCCGCGAGCCTCCCAGGTGTCCAGAAAACTCTACTGCCGTTAAAGACGCGCAGAGCAGAGGCGACGGCCTCATGGAAACTGCCGCACTGCTCCGCTTCTGCACCTCACGTCAGGGCCTTCCCTCCAGGCCTGTGCTCAATCTGGCTGTCCCGTGAGCGACACAGCATTGCAAGATGCTGACTTTCTCCTCGAGCACTGTGACTTCCGCTACGAGGCCCGCGAAGTAGGCAAAGCAGAGTGTTTTCTCACGGCAGCTCTCGCAAGGGTGACGACAAATATTTCCTGGGAGCTTCGGACTCACCAGAAATCTGGCCCTGCGGCTGTTTGAGGGCTCTGGAAATGTCGCTCTCCCCCAGGAACGTGCAGTGTGTTGCCCATCACTCGGCACGCACAAAGGGTCTCCGAGGGGCAGAGCAATGGGCCTCGATGTTGCTCAGCCGGACCACGGCGTGGGGGTGTCTGGAGGTCCTCAGTGACCTTGGAGGGCAATGGATGCACACCCGAGGGGCCTAGGAGTCCTCAAATGGGAAATTCCGTTAAAATAAACCCGAACGGTGACTAAGAACTCATGGAAACTGCTGCATGCCGCCCTTTCTGCCCGGCTACGTAGGCAGGGCCTAAACTGGAGGCAAGTTCTCACGCTGAGTTTCCCTTCCGTTCTAGAGCTTGTCAGGCTAACCACCACCACGGCCACGGAAGCACCGGGTTGAGACGGAGCAAACTCATTTTCTTCCCAGAAGCATGTCGACAGGGTTTCCAGGCCTGTCAACAGCCGGGAACGTCAGGTAGCTTCGAGGCAGCATGAAGGCAGCCTTCCAAATGGGAAAGAAAGGATAGTTCCAGCAGGCTCCCGTTTCCACGCGCACACTCAGCTTACCTCCCTGTGGTTTCTAAGCAGTCCAAAGAGACACACGTTACCCTGCGTTTGCTTCCCTGAACCAACTTCTCGAAGTAGGGTGCTCCGCATCAAGTGAACTGCCTCAACCAAGGAATGCCCTGGCTACGCCTCTGGGGCCTGCGGCTATTCCAAAGCCTGCAGGGCCACAGGAAGCACAGGGCTGAAATCGCAGTAAGAACGCAAGCCGACTTTCTCTTGGGGGCAGGGTGACTTCAGGCAGGAGGTCCTAGATGGAATGCGAGGCCGAGGGCTCTCTCAGGGCAGCTCAGGCTAGGGCAAGGCGTAAGACCGCAAAGGCATGTGAGACGTGCCAGAAGTCTGTTCGTGAAAGTGTGGGTTTGGTGGGGAAACGAATCTGCTCCAGAAGAGAGTGCAGGCCGTTTCCCTACACTGGGCGTAGGGAGCGCGGCTCCAAAGGGCTCCGGGCCTGGATGTTGCTTGGCCGACCTAGGGGTGCCGGGGAGTACTCTGTGTTCCAGCCTGGAACAGGGTGCCCCCGCGAGCCTCCCAGGTGTCCAGAAAACTCTACTGCCGTTAAAGACGCGCAGAGCAGAGGCGACGGCCTCATGGAAACTGCCGCACGGCTCCGCTTCTGCACCTCACGTCAGGGCCTTCCCTCCAGGCCTGTGCTCAACCTGGCTGTCCCGTGAGCGACACAGCATTGCAAGATGCTGACTTTCTCCTCGAGCACTGTGACTTACGCTACGAGGCCCGCGAAGTAGGCAAAGCAGAGTGTTTTCTCACGGCAGCTCTCGCAAGGGCGACGACAAATATTTCCTGGGAGCTTCGGACTCACCAGAAATCTGGCCCTGCGGCTGTTTGAGGGCTCTGGAAATGTCGCTCTCCCCCAGGAACGTGCAGTGTGTTGCCCATCACTCGGCACGCACAAAGGGTCTCCGAGGGGCAGAGCAATGGGCCTCGATGTTGCTCAGCCGGACCACGGCGTGGGGGTGTCTGGAGGTCCTCAGTGACCTTGGAGGGCAATGGATGCACACCCGAGGGGCCTAGGAGTCCTCAAATGGGAAATTCCGTTAAAATAAACCCGAACGGTGACTAAGAACTCATGGAAACTGCTGCATGCCGCCCTTTCTGCCCGGCTACGTAGGCAGGGCCTAAACTGGAGGCAAGTTCTCACGCTGAGTTTCCCTTCCGTTCTAGAGCTTGTCAGGCTAACCACCACCGCGGCCACGGAAGCACCGGGTTGAGACGGAGCAAACTCATTTTCTTCCCAGAAGCATGTCGACAGGGTTTCCAGGCCTGTCAACAGCCGGGAACGTCAGGTAGCTTCGAGGCAGCATGAAGGCAGCCTTCCAAATGGGAAAGAAAGGATAGTTCCAGCAGGCTCCCGTTTCCACGCGCACACTCAGCTTACCTCCCTGTGGTTTCTAAGCAGTCCAAAGAGACACACGTTACCCTGCGTTTGCTTCCCTGAACCAACTTCTCGAAGTAGGGTGCTCCGCATCAAGTGAACTGCCTCAACCAAGGAATGCCCTGGCTACGCCTCTGGGGCCTGCGGCTATTCCAAAGCCTGCAGGGCCACAGGAAGCACAGGGCTGAAATCGCAGTAAGAACGCAAGCCGACTTTCTCTTGGGGGCAGGGTGACTTCAGGCAGGAGGTCCTAGATGGAATGCGAGGCCGAGGGCTCTCTCAGGGCAGCTCAGGCTAGGGCAAGGCGTAAGACCGCAAAGGCATGTGAGACGTGCCAGAAGTCTGTTCGTGAAAGTGTGGGTTTGGTGGGGAAACGAATCTGCTCCAGAAGAGAGTGCAGGCCGTTTCCCTACACTGGGCGTAGGGAGCGCGGCTCCAAAGGGCTCCGGGCCTGGATGT
Source organism: Delphinus delphis (assembly GCF_949987515.2). Classification (NCBI taxonomy): domain Eukaryota; kingdom Metazoa; phylum Chordata; class Mammalia; order Artiodactyla; family Delphinidae; genus Delphinus; species Delphinus delphis. The sequence continues at coordinate 19,466 of NW_027192871.1, forward strand.
TGCTTGGCCGACCTAGGGGTGCCGGGGAGTACTCTGTGTTCCAGCGTGGAACAGGGTGCCCCCGCGAGCCTCCCAGGTGTCCAGAAAACTCTACTGCCGTTAAAGACGCGCAGAGCAGAGGCGACGGCCTCATGGAAACTGCCGCACGGCTCCGCTTCTGCACCTCACGTCAGGGCCTTCCCTCCAGGCCTGTGCTCAACCTGGCTGTCCCGTGAGCGACACAGCATTGCAAGATGCTGACTTTCTCCTCGAGCACTGTGACTTCCGCTACGAGGCCCGCGAAGTAGGCAAAGCAGAGTGTTTTCTCACGGCAGCTCTCGCAAGGGCGACGACAAATATTTCCTGGGAGCTTCGGACTCACCAGAAATCTGGCCCTGCGGCTGTTTGAGGGCTCTGGAAATGTCGCTCTCCCCCAGGAACGTGCAGTGTGTTGCCCATCACTCGGCACGCACAAAGGGTCTCCGAGGGGCAGAGCAATGGGCCTCGATGTTGCTCAGCCGGACCACGGCGTGGGGGTGTCTGGAGGTCCTCAGTGACCTTGGAGGGAAATGGATGCACACCCGAGGGGCCTAGGAGTCCTCAAATGGGAAATTCCGTTAAAATAAACCCGAACGGTGACTAAGAACTCATGGAAACTGCTGCATGCCGCCCTTTCTGCCCGGCTACGTAGGCAGGGCCTAAACTGGAGGCAAGTTCTCACGCTGAGTTTCCCTTCCGTTCTAGAGCTTGTCAGGCTAACCACCACCGCGGCCACGGAAGCACCGGGTTGAGACGGAGCAAACTCATTTTCTTCCCAGAAGCATGTCGACAGGGTTTCCAGGCCTGTCAACAGCCGGGAACGTCAGGTAGCTTCGAGGCAGCATGAAGGCAGCCTTCCAAATGGGAAAGAAAGGATAGTTCCAGCAGGCTCCCGTTTCCACGCGCACACTCAGCTTACCTCCCTGTGGTTTCTAACCAGTCCAAAGAGACACACGTTACCCTGCGTTTGCTTCCCTGAACCAACTTCTCGAAGTAGGGTGCTCCGCATCAAGTGAACTGCCTCAACCAAGGAATGCCCTGGCTACGCCTCTGGGGCCTGCGGCTATTCCAAAGCCTGCAGGGCCACAGGAAGCACAGGGCTGAAATCGCAGTAAGAACGCAAGCCGACTTTCTCTTGGGGGCAGGGTGACTTCAGGCAGGAGGTCCTAGATGGAATGCGAGGCCGAGGGCTCTCTCAGGGCAGCTCAGGCTAGGGCAAGGCGTAAGACCGCAAAGGCATGTGAGACGTGCCAGAAGTCTGTTCGTGAAAGTGTGGGTTTGGTGGGGAAAGGAATCTGCTCCAGAAGAGAGTGCAGGCCGTTTCCCTACACTGGGCGTAGGGAGCGCGGCTCCAAAGGGCTCCGGGCCTGGATGTTGCTTGGCCGACCTAGGGGTGCCCGGGAGTACTCTGTGTTCCAGCCTGGAACAGGGTGCCCCCGCGAGCCTAGCAGGTGTCCAGAAAACTCTACTGCCGTGAAAGACGCGCAGAGCAGAGGCGACGGCCTCATGGAAACTGCCGCACGGCTCCGCTTCTGCACCTCACGTCAGGGCCTTCCCTCCAGGCCTGTGCTCAATCTGGCTGTCCCGTGAGCGACACAGCATTGCAAGATGCTGACTTTCTCCTCGAGCACTGTGACTTCCGCTGCGAGGCCCGCGAAGTAGGCAAAGCAGAGTGTTTTCTCACGGCAGCTCTCGCAAGGGCGACGACAAATATTTCCTGGGAGCTTCGGACTCACCAGAAATCTGGCCCTGCGGTTGTTTGAGGGCTCTGGAAATGTCGCTCTCCCCCAGGAACGTGCAGTGTGTTGCCCATCACTCGGCACGCACAGAGGGTCTCCGAGGGGCAGAGCAATGGGCCTCGATGTTGCTCAGCCGGACCACGGCGTGGGGGTGTCTGGAGGTCCTCAGTGACCTTGGAGGGCAATGGATGCACACCCGAGGGGCCTAGGAGTCCTGAAATGGGAAATTCCGTTAAAATAAACCCGAACGGTGACTAAGAACTCATGGAAACTGCTGCATGCCGCCCTTTCTGCCCGGCTACGTAGGCAGGGCCTAAACTGGAGGCAAGTTCTCACGCTGAGTTTCCCTTCCGTTCTAGAGCTTGTCAGGCTAACCACCACCGCGGCCACGGAAGCACCGGGTTGAGACGGAGCAAACTCATTTTCTTCCCAGAAGCATGTCGACAGGGTTTCCAGGCCTGTCAACAGCCGGGAACGTCAGGTAGCTTCGAGGCAGCATGAAGGCAGCCTTCCAAATGGGAAAGAAAGGATAGTTCCAGCAGGCTCCCGTTTCCACGCGCACACTCAGCTTACCTCCCTGTGGTTTCTAACCAGTCCAAAGAGACACACGTTACCCTGCGTTTGCTTCCCTGAACCAACTTCTCGAAGTAGGGTGCTCCACATCAAGTGAACTGCCTCAACCAAAGAATGCCCTGGCTACGCCTCTGGGGCCTGCGGCTATTCCAAAGCCTGCAGGGCCACAGGAAGCACAGGGCTTAAATCGCAGTAAGAACGCAAGCCGACTTTCTCTTGGGGGCAGGGTGACTTCAGGCAGGAGGTCCTAGATGGAATGCGAGGCCGAGGGCTCTCTCAGGGCAGCCCAGGCTAGGGCAAGGCGTAAGACCTCAAAGGCATGTGAGACGTGCCAGAAGTCTGTTCGTGAAAGTGTGGGTTTGGTGGGGAAACGAATCTGCTCCAGAAGAGAGTGCAGGCCGTTTCCCTACACTGGGCGTAGGGAGCGCGGCTCCAAAGGGCTCCGGGCCTGGATGTTGCTTGGCCGACCTAGGGGTGCCGGGGAGTACTCTGTGTTCCAGCCTGGAACAGGGTGCCCCCGCGAGCCTCCCAGGTGTCCAGAAAACTCTACTGCCGTTAAAGACGCGCAGAGCAGAGGCGACGGCCTCATGGAAACTGCCGCACGGCTCCGCTTCTGCACCTCACGTCAGGGCCTTCCCTCCAGGCCTGTGCTCAATCTGGCTGTCCCGTGAGCGACACAGCATTGCAAGATGCTGACTTTCTCCTCGAGCACTGTGACTTCCGCTACGAGGCCCGCGAAGTAGGCAAAGCAGAGTGTTTTCTCACGGCAGCTCTCGCAAGGGCGACGACAAATATTTCCTGGGAGCTTCGGACTCACCAGAAATCTGGCCCTGCGGCTGTTTGAGGGCTCTGGAAATGTCGCTCTCCCCCAGGAACGTGCAGTGTGTTGCCCATCACTCGGCACGCACAGAGGGTCTCCGAGGGGCAGAGCAATGGGCCTCGATGTTGCTCAGCCCGACTACGGCGTGGGGGTGTCTGGAGGTCCTCAGTGACCTTGGAGGGAAATGGATGCACACCCGAGGGGCCTAGGAGTCCTCAAATGGGAAATTCCGTTAAAATAAACCCGAACGGTGACTAAGAACTCATGGAAACTGCTGCATGCCGCCCTTTCTGCCCGGCTACGTAGGCAGGGCCTAAACTGGAGGCAAGTTCTCACGCTGAGTTTCCCTTCCGTTCTAGAGCTTGTCAGGCTAACCACCACCGCGGCCACGGAAGCACCGGGTTGAGACGGAGCAAACTCATTTTCTTCCCAGAAGCATGTCGACAGGGTTTCCAGGCCTGTCAACAGCCGGGAACGTCAGGTAGCTTCGAGGCAGCATGAAGGCAGCCTTCCAAATGGGAAAGAAAGCATAGTTCCAGCAGGCTCCCGTTTCCACGCGCACACTCAGCTTACCTCCCTGTGGTTTCTAACCAGTCCAAAGAGACACACGTTACCCTGCGTTTGCTTCCCTGAACCAACTTCTCGAAGTAGGGTGCTCCGCATCAAGTGAACTGCCTCAACCAAGGAATGCCCTGGCTACGCCTCTGGGGCCTGCGGCTATTCCAAAGCCTGCAGGGCCACAGGAAGCACAGGGCTGAAATCGCAGTAAGAACGCAAGCCGACTTTCTCTTGGGGGCAGGGTGACTTCAGGCAGGAGGTCCTAGATGGAATGCGAGGCCGAGGGCTCTCTCAGGGCAGCCCAGGCTAGGGCAAGGCGTAAGACCTCAAAGGCATGTGAGACGTGCCAGAAGTCTGTTCGTGAAAGTGTGGGTTTGGTGGGGAAACGAATCTGCTCCAGAAGAGAGTGCAGGCCGTTTCCCTACACTGGGCGTAGGGAGCGCGGCTCCAAAGGGCTCCGGGCCTGGATGTTGCTTGGCCGACCTAGGGGTGCCGGGGAGTACTCTGTGTTCCAGCCTGGAACAGGGTGCCCCCGCGAGCCTCCCAGGTGTCCAGAAAACTCTACTGCCGTTAAAGACGCGCAGAGCAGAGGCGACGGCCTCATGGAAACTGCCGCACGGCTCCGCTTCTGCACCTCACGTCAGGGCCTTCCCTCCAGGCCTGTGCTCAATCTGGCTGTCCCGTGAGCGACACAGCATTGCAAGATGCTGACTTTCTCCTCGAGCACTGTGACTTCCGCTACGAGGCCCGCGAAGTAGGCAAAGCAGAGTGTTTTCTCACGGCAGCTCTCGCAAGGGCGACGACAAATATTTCCTGGGAGCTTCCGACTCACCAGAAATCTGGCCCTGCGGCTGTTTGAGGGCTCTGGAAATGTCGCTCTCCCCCAGGAACGTGCAGTGTGTTGCCCATCACTCGGCACGCACAAAGGCTCTCCGAGGGGCAGAGCAATGGGCCTCGATGTTGCTCAGCCGGACCACGGCGTGGGGGTGTCTGGAGGTCCTCAGTGACCTTGGAGGGAAATGGATGCACACCCGAGGGGCCTAGGAGTCCTGAAATGGGAAATTCCGTTAAAATAAACCCGAACGGTGACTAAGAACTCATGGAAACTGCTGCATGCCGCCCTTTCTGCCCGGCTACGTAGGCAGGGCCTAAACTGGAGGCAAGTTCTCACGCTGAGTTTCCCTTCCGTTCTAGAGCTTGTCAGGCTAACCACCACCGCGGCCACGGAAGCACCGGGTTGAGACGGAGCAAACTCATTTTCTTCCCAGAAGCATGTCGACAGGGTTTCCAGGCCTGTCAACAGCCGGGAACGTCAGGTAGCTTCGAGGCAGCATGAAGGCAGCCTTCCAAATGGGAAAGAAAGGATAGTTCCAGCAGGCTCCCGTTTCCACGCGCACACTCAGCTTACCTCCCTGTGGTTTCTAAGCAGTCCAAAGAGACACACGTTACCCTGCGTTTGCTTCCCTGAACCAACTTCTCGAAGTAGGGTGCTCCGCATCAAGTGAACTGCCTCAACCAAGGAATGCCCTGGCTACGCCTCTGGGGCCTGCGGCTATTCCAAAGCCTGCAGGGCCACAGGAAGCACAGGGCTGAAATCGCAGTAAGAACGCAAGCCGACTTTCTCTTGGGGGCAGGGTGACTTCAGGCAGGAGGTCCTAGATGGAATGCGAGGCCGAGGGCTCTCTCAGGGCAGCTCAGGCTAGGGCAAGGCGTAAGACCGCAAAGGCATGTGAGACGTGCCAGAAGTCTGTTCGTGAAAGTGTGGGTTTGGTGGGGAAACGAATCTGCTCCAGAAGAGAGTGCAGGCCGTTTCCCTACACTGGGCGTAGGGAGCGCGGCTCCAAAGGGCTCCGGGCCTGGATGTTGCTTGGCCGACCTAGGGGTGCCGGGGAGTACTCTGTGTTCCAGCCTGGAACAGGGTGCCCCCGCGAGCCTCCCAGGTGTCCAGAAAACTCTACTGCCGTTAAAGACGCGCAGAGCAGAGGCGACGGCCTCATGGAAACTGCCGCACGGCTCCGCTTCTGCACCTCACGTCAGGGCCTTCCCTCCAGGCCTGTGCTCAATCTGGCTGTCCCGTGAGCGACACAGCATTGCAAGATGCTGACTTTCTCCTCGAGCACTGTGACTTCCGCTACGAGGCCCGCGAAGTAGGCAAAGCAGAGTGTTTTCTCATGGCAGCTCTCGCAAGGGTGACGACAAATATTTCCTGGGAGCTTCGGACTCACCAGAAATCTGGCCCTGCGGCTGTTTGAGGGCTCTGGAAATGTCGCTCTCCCCCAGGAACGGGCAGTGTGTTGCCCATCACTCGGCACGCACAAAGGGTCTCCGAGGGGCAGAGCAATGGGCCTCGATGTTGCTCAGCCGGACCACGGCGTGGGGGTGTCTGGAGGTCCTCAGTGACCTTGGAGGGCAATGGATGCACACCCGAGGGGCCTAGGAGTCCTCAAATGGGAAATTCCGTTAAAATAAACCCGAACGGTGACTAAGAACTCATGGAAACTGCTGCATGCCGCCCTTTCTGCCCGGCTACGTAGGCAGGGCCTAAACTGGAGGCAAGTTCTCACGCTGAGTTTCCCTTCCGTTCTAGAGCTTGTCAGGCTAACCACCACCACGGCCACGGAAGCACCGGGTTGAGACGGAGCAAACTCATTTTCTTCCCAGAAGCATGTCGACAGGGTTTCCAGGCCTGTCAACAGCCGGGAACGTCAGGTAGCTTCGAGGCAGCATGAAGGCAGCCTTCCAAATGGGAAAGAAAGGATAGTTCCAGCAGGCTCCCGTTTCCACGCGCACACTCAGCTTACCTCCCTGTGGTTTCTAAGCAGTCCAAAGAGACACACGTTACCCTGCGTTTGCTTCCCTGAACCAACTTCTCGAAGTAGGGTGCTCCGCATCAAGTGAACTGCCTCAACCAAGGAATGCCCTGGCTACGCCTCTGGGGCCTGCGGCTATTCCAAAGCCTGCAGGGCCACAGGAAGCACAGGGCTGAAATCGCAGTAAGAACGCAAGCCGACTTTCTCTTGGGGGCAGGGTGACTTCAGGCAGGAGGTCCTAGATGGAATGCGAGGCCGAGGGCTCTCTCAGGGCAGCTCAGGCTAGGGCAAGGCGTAAGACCGCAAAGGCATGTGAGACGTGCCAGAAGTCTGTTCGTGAAAGTGTGGGTTTGGTGGGGAAACGAATCTGCTCCAGAAGAGAGTGCAGGCCGTTTCCCTACACTGGGCGTAGGGAGCGCGGCTCCAAAGGGCTCCGGGCCTGGATGTTGCTTGGCCGACCTAGGGGTGCCGGGGAGTACTCTGTGTTCCAGCCTGGAACAGGGTGCCCCCGCGAGCCTCCCAGGTGTCCAGAAAACTCTACTGCCGTTAAAGACGCGCAGAGCAGAGGCGACGGCCTCATGGAAACTGCCGCACGGCTCCGCTTCTGCACCTCACGTCAGGGCCTTCCCTCCAGGCCTGTGCTCAATCTGGCTGTCCCGTGAGCGACACAGCATTGCAAGATGCTGACTTTCTCCTCGAGCACTGTGACTTCCGCTACGAGGCCCGCGAAGTAGGCAAAGCAGAGTGTTTTCTCACGGCAGCTCTCGCAAGGGCGACGACAAATATTTCCTGGGAGCTTCGGACTCACCAGAAATCTGGCCCTGCGGCTGTTTGAGGGCTCTGGAAATGTCGCTCTCCCCCAGGAACGTGCAGTGTGTTGCCCATCACTCGGCACGCACAGAGGGTCTCCGAGGGGCAGAGCAATGGGCCTCGATGTTGCTCAGCCCGACTACGGCGTGGGGGTGTCTGGAGGTCCTCAGTGACCTTGGAGGGAAATGGATGCACACCCGAGGGGCCTAGGAGTCCTCAAATGGGAAATTCCGTTAAAATAAACCCGAACGGTGACTAAGAACTCATGGAAACTGCTGCATGCCGCCCTTTCTGCCCGGCTACGTAGGCAGGGCCTAAACTGGAGGCAAGTTCTCACGCTGAGTTTCCCTTCCGTTCTAGAGCTTGTCAGGCTAACCACCACCGCGGCCACGGAAGCACCGGGTTGAGACGGAGCAAACTCATTTTCTTCCCAGAAGCATGTCGACAGGGTTTCCAGGCCTGTCAACAGCCGGGAACGTCAGGTAGCTTCGAGGCAGCATGAAGGCAGCCTTCCAAATGGGAAAGAAAGCATAGTTCCAGCAGGCTCCCGTTTCCACGCGCACACTCAGCTTACCTCCCTGTGGTTTCTAACCAGTCCAAAGAGACACACGTTACCCTGCGTTTGCTTCCCTGAACCAACTTCTCGAAGTAGGGTGCTCCGCATCAAGTGAACTGCCTCAACCAAGGAATGCCCTGGCTACGCCTCTGGGGCCTGCGGCTATTCCAAAGCCTGCAGGGCCACAGGAAGCACAGGGCTGAAATCGCAGTAAGAACGCAAGCCGACTTTCTCTTGGGGGCAGGGTGACTTCAGGCAGGAGGTCCTAGATGGAATGCGAGGCCGAGGGCTCTCTCAGGGCAGCTCAGGCTAGGGCAAGGCGTAAGACCGCAAAGGCATGTGAGACGTGCCAGAAGTCTGTTCGTGAAAGTGTGGGTTTGGTGGGGAAACGAATCTGCTCCAGAAGAGAGTGCAGGCCGTTTCCCTACACTGGGCGTAGGGAGCGCGGCTCCAAAGGGCTCCGGGCCTGGATGTTGCTTGGCCGACCTAGGGGTGCCGGGGAGTACTCTGTGTTCCAGCCTGGAAAAGGGTGCCCCCGCGAGCCTCCCAGGTGTCCAGAAAACTCTACTGCCGTTAAAGACGCGCAGAGCAGAGGCGACGGCCTCATGGAAACTGCCGCACTGCTCCGCTTCTGCACCTCACGTCAGGGCCTTCCCTCCAGGCCTGTGCTCAACCTGGCTGTCCCGTGAGCGACACAGCATTGCAAGATGCTGACTTTCTCCTCGAGCACTGTGACTTCCGCTACGAGGCCCGCGAAGTAGGCAAAGCAGAGTGTTTTCTCACGGCAGCTCTCGCAAGGGCGACGACAAATATTTCCTGGGAGCTTCCGACTCACCAGAAATCTGGCCCTGCGGCTGTTTGAGGGCTCTGGAAATGTCGCTCTCCCCCAGGAACGTGCAGTGTGTTGCCCATCACTCAGCACGCACAAAGGCTCTCCGAGGGGCAGAGCAATGGGCCTCGATGTTGCTCAGCCGGACCACGGCGTGGGGGTGTCTGGAGGTCCTCAGTGACCTTGGAGGGAAATGGATGCACACCCGAGGGGCCTAGGAGTCCTCAAATGGGAAATTCCGTTAAAATAAACCCGAACGGTGACTAAGAACTCATGGAAACTGCTGCATGCCGCCCTTTCTGCCCGGCTACGTAGGCAGGGCCTAAACTGGAGGCAAGTTCTCACGCTGAGTTTCCCTTCCGTTCTAGAGCTTGTCAGGCTAACCACCACCGCGGCCACGGAAGCACCGGGTTGAGACGGAGCAAACTCATTTTCTTCCCAGAAGCATGTCGACAGGGTTTCCAGGCCTGTCAACAGCCGGGAACGTCAGGTAGCTTCGAGGCAGCATGAAGGCAGCCTTCCAAATGGGAAAGAAAGGATAGTTCCAGCAGGCTCCCGTTTCCACGCGCACACTCAGCTTACCTCCCTGTGGTTTCTAAGCAGTCCAAAGAGACACACGTTACCCTGCGTTTGCTTCCCTGAACCAACTTCTCGAAGTAGGGTGCTCCGCATCAAGTGAACTGCCTCAACCAAGGAATGCCCTGGCTACGCCTCTGGGGCCTGCGGCTATTCCAAAGCCTGCAGGGCCACAGGAAGCACAGGGCTGAAATCGCAGTAAGAACGCAAGCCGACTTTCTCTTGGGGGCAGGGTGACTTCAGGCAGGAGGTCCTAGATGGAATGCGAGGCCGAGGGCTCTCTCAGGGCAGCTCAGGCTAGGGCAAGGCGTAAGACCGCAAAGGCATGTGAGACGTGCCAGAAGTCTGTTCGCGAAAGTGTGGGTTTGGTGGGGAAACGAATCTGCTCCAGAAGAGAGTGCAGGCCGTTTCCCTACACTGGGCGTAGGGAGCGCGGCTCCAAAGGGCTCCGGGCCTGGATGTTGCTTGGCCGACCTAGGGGTGCCGGGGAGTACTCTGTGTTCCAGCCTGGAACAGGGTGCCCCCGCGAGCCTCCCAGGTGTCCAGAAAACTCTACTGCCGTTAAAGACGCGCAGAGCAGAGGCGACGGCCTCATGGAAACTGCCGCACTGCTCCGCTTCTGCACCTCACGTCAGGGCCTTCCCTCCAGGCCTGTGCTCAATCTGGCTGTCCCGTGAGCGACACAGCATTGCAAGATGCTGACTTTCTCCTCGAGCACTGTGACTTCCGCTACGAGGCCCGCGAAGTAGGCAAAGCAGAGTGTTTTCTCACGGCAGCTCTCGCAAGGGTGACGACAAATATTTCCTGGGAGCTTCGGACTCACCAGAAATCTGGCCCTGCGGCTGTTTGAGGGCTCTGGAAATGTCGCTCTCCCCCAGGAACGTGCAGTGTGTTGCCCATCACTCGGCACGCACAAAGGGTCTCCGAGGGGCAGAGCAATGGGCCTCGATGTTGCTCAGCCGGACCACGGCGTGGGGGTGTCTGGAGGTCCTCAGTGACCTTGGAGGGCAATGGATGCACACCCGAGGGGCCTAGGAGTCCTCAAATGGGAAATTCCGTTAAAATAAACCCGAACGGTGACTAAGAACTCATGGAAACTGCTGCATGCCGCCCTTTCTGCCCGGCTACGTAGGCAGGGCCTAAACTGGAGGCAAGTTCTCACGCTGAGTTTCCCTTCCGTTCTAGAGCTTGTCAGGCTAACCACCACCACGGCCACGGAAGCACCGGGTTGAGACGGAGCAAACTCATTTTCTTCCCAGAAGCATGTCGACAGGGTTTCCAGGCCTGTCAACAGCCGGGAACGTCAGGTAGCTTCGAGGCAGCATGAAGGCAGCCTTCCAAATGGGAAAGAAAGGATAGTTCCAGCAGGCTCCCGTTTCCACGCGCACACTCAGCTTACCTCCCTGTGGTTTCTAAGCAGTCCAAAGAGACACACGTTACCCTGCGTTTGCTTCCCTGAACCAACTTCTCGAAGTAGGGTGCTCCGCATCAAGTGAACTGCCTCAACCAAGGAATGCCCTGGCTACGCCTCTGGGGCCTGCGGCTATTCCAAAGCCTGCAGGGCCACAGGAAGCACAGGGCTGAAATCGCAGTAAGAACGCAAGCCGACTTTCTCTTGGGGGCAGGGTGACTTCAGGCAGGAGGTCCTAGATGGAATGCGAGGCCGAGGGCTCTCTCAGGGCAGCTCAGGCTAGGGCAAGGCGTAAGACCGCAAAGGCATGTGAGACGTGCCAGAAGTCTGTTCGTGAAAGTGTGGGTTTGGTGGGGAAACGAATCTGCTCCAGAAGAGAGTGCAGGCCGTTTCCCTACACTGGGCGTAGGGAGCGCGGCTCCAAAGGGCTCCGGGCCTGGATGTTGCTTGGCCGACCTAGGGGTGCCGGGGAGTACTCTGTGTTCCAGCCTGGAACAGGGTGCCCCCGCGAGCCTCCCAGGTGTCCAGAAAACTCTACTGCCGTTAAAGACGCGCAGAGCAGAGGCGACGGCCTCATGGAAACTGCCGCACGGCTCCGCTTCTGCACCTCACGTCAGGGCCTTCCCTCCAGGCCTGTGCTCAACCTGGCTGTCCCGTGAGCGACACAGCATTGCAAGATGCTGACTTTCTCCTCGAGCACTGTGACTTACGCTACGAGGCCCGCGAAGTAGGCAAAGCAGAGTGTTTTCTCACGGCAGCTCTCGCAAGGGCGACGACAAATATTTCCTGGGAGCTTCGGACTCACCAGAAATCTGGCCCTGCGGCTGTTTGAGGGCTCTGGAAATGTCGCTCTCCCCCAGGAACGTGCAGTGTGTTGCCCATCACTCGGCACGCACAAAGGGTCTCCGAGGGGCAGAGCAATGGGCCTCGATGTTGCTCAGCCGGACCACGGCGTGGGGGTGTCTGGAGGTCCTCAGTGACCTTGGAGGGCAATGGATGCACACCCGAGGGGCCTAGGAGTCCTCAAATGGGAAATTCCGTTAAAATAAACCCGAACGGTGACTAAGAACTCATGGAAACTGCTGCATGCCGCCCTTTCTGCCCGGCTACGTAGGCAGGGCCTAAACTGGAGGCAAGTTCTCACGCTGAGTTTCCCTTCCGTTCTAGAGCTTGTCAGGCTAACCACCACCGCGGCCACGGAAGCACCGGGTTGAGACGGAGCAAACTCATTTTCTTCCCAGAAGCATGTCGACAGGGTTTCCAGGCCTGTCAACAGCCGGGAACGTCAGGTAGCTTCGAGGCAGCATGAAGGCAGCCTTCCAAATGGGAAAGAAAGGATAGTTCCAGCAGGCTCCCGTTTCCACGCGCACACTCAGCTTACCTCCCTGTGGTTTCTAAGCAGTCCAAAGAGACACACGTTACCCTGCGTTTGCTTCCCTGAACCAACTTCTCGAAGTAGGGTGCTCCGCATCAAGTGAACTGCCTCAACCAAGGAATGCCCTGGCTACGCCTCTGGGGCCTGTGGCTATTCCAAAGCCTGCAGGGCCACAGGAAGCACAGGGCTGAAATCGCAGTAAGAACGCAAGCCGACTTTCTCTTGGGGGCAGGGTGACTTCAGGCAGGAGGTCCTAGATGGAATGCGAGGCCGAGGGCTCTCTCAGGGCAGCTCAGGCTAGGGCAAGGCGTAAGACCGCAAAGGCATGTGAGACGTGCCAGAAGTCTGTTCGTGAAAGTGTGGGTTTGGTGGGGAAACGAATCTGCTCCAGAAGAGAGTGCAGGCCGTTTCCCTACACTGGGCGTAGGGAGCGCGGCTCCAAAGGGCTCCGGGCCTGGATGTTGCTTGGCCGACCTAGGGGTGCCGGGGAGTACTCTGTGTTCCAGCGTGGAACAGGGTGCCCCCGCGAGCCTCCCAGGTGTCCAGAAAACTCTACTGCCGTTAAAGACGCGCAGAGCAGAGGCGACGGCCTCATGGAAACTGCCGCACGGCTCCGCTTCTGCACCTCACGTCAGGGCCTTCCCTCCAGGCCTGTGCTCAACCTGGCTGTCCCGTGAGCGACACAGCATTGCAAGATGCTGACTTTCTCCTCGAGCACTGTGACTTCCGCTACGAGGCCCGCGAAGTAGGCAAAGCAGAGTGTTTTCTCACGGCAGCTCTCGCAAGGGCGACGACAAATATTTCCTGGGAGCTTCGGACTCACCAGAAATCTGGCCCTGCGGCTGTTTGAGGGCTCTGGAAATGTCGCTCTCCCCCAGGAACGTGCAGTGTGTTGCCCATCACTCGGCACGCACAAAGGGTCTCCGAGGGGCAGAGCAATGGGCCTCGATGTTGCTCAGCCGGACCACGGCGTGGGGGTGTCTGGAGGTCCTCAGTGACCTTGGAGGGAAATGGATGCACACCCGAGGGGCCTAGGAGTCCTCAAATGGGAAATTCCGTTAAAATAAACCCGAACGGTGACTAAGAACTCATGGAAACTGCTGCATGCCGCCCTTTCTGCCCGGCTACGTAGGCAGGGCCTAAACTGGAGGCAAGTTCTCACGCTGAGTTTCCCTTCCGTTCTAGAGCTTGTCAGGCTAACCACCACCGCGGCCACGGAAGCACCGGGTTGAGACGGAGCAAACTCATTTTCTTCCCAGAAGCATGTCGACAGGGTTTCCAGGCCTGTCAACAGCCGGGAACGTCAGGTAGCTTCGAGGCAGCATGAAGGCAGCCTTCCAAATGGGAAAGAAAGGATAGTTCCAGCAGGCTCCCGTTTCCACGCGCACACTCAGCTTACCTCCCTGTGGTTTCTAACCAGTCCAAAGAGACACACGTTACCCTGCGTTTGCTTCCCTGAACCAACTTCTCGAAGTAGGGTGCTCCGCATCAAGTGAACTGCCTCAACCAAGGAATGCCCTGGCTACGCCTCTGGGGCCTGCGGCTATTCCAAAGCCTGCAGGGCCACAGGAAGCACAGGGCTGAAATCGCAGTAAGAACGCAAGCCGACTTTCTCTTGGGGGCAGGGTGACTTCAGGCAGGAGGTCCTAGATGGAATGCGAGGCCGAGGGCTCTCTCAGGGCAGCTCAGGCTAGGGCAAGGCGTAAGACCGCAAAGGCATGTGAGACGTGCCAGAAGTCTGTTCGCGAAAGTGTGGGTTTGGTGGGGAAACGAATCTGCTCCAGAAGAGAGTGCAGGCCGTTTCCCTACACTGGGCGTAGGGAGCGCGGCTCCAAAGGGCTCCGGGCCTGGATGTTGCTTGGCCGACCTAGGGGTGCCGGGGAGTACTCTGTGTTCCAGCCTGGAACAGGGTGCCCCCGCGAGCCTCCCAGGTGTCCAGAAAACTCTACTGCCGTTAAAGACGCGCAGAGCAGAGGCGACGGCCTCATGGAAACTGCCGCACGGCTCCGCTTCTGCACCTCACGTCAGGGCCTTCCCTCCAGGCCTGTGCTCAACCTGGCTGTCCCGTGAGCGACACAGCATTGCAAGATGCTGACTTTCTCCTCGAGCACTGTGACTTCCGCTACGAGGCCCGCGAAGTAGGCAAAGCAGAGTGTTTTCTCACGGCAGCTCTCGCAAGGGCGACGACAAATATTTCCTGGGAGCTTCGGACTCACCAGAAATCTGGCCCTGCGGCTGTTTGAGGGCTCTGGAAATGTCGCTCTCCCCCAGGAACGTGCAGTGTGTTGCCCATCACTCGGCACGCACAAAGGGTCTCCGAGGGGCAGAGCAATGGGCCTCGATGTTGCTCAGCCGGACCACGGCGTGGGGGTGTCTGGAGGTCCTCAGTGACCTTGGAGGGAAATGGATGCACACCCGAGGGGCCTAGGAGTCCTCAAATGGGAAATTCCGTTAAAATAAACCCGAACGGTGACTAAGAACTCATGGAAACTGCTGCATGCCGCCCTTTCTGCCCGGCTACGTAGGCAGGGCCTAAACTGGAGGCAAGTTCTCACGCTGAGTTTCCCTTCCGTTCTAGAGCTTGTCAGGCTAACCACCACCGCGGCCACGGAAGCACCGGGTTGAGACGGAGCAAACTCATTTTCTTCCCAGAAGCATGTCGACAGGGTTTCCAGGCCTGTCAACAGCCGGGAACGTCAGGTAGCTTCGAGGCAGCATGAAGGCAGCCTTCCAAATGGGAAAGAAAGGATAGTTCCAGCAGGCTCCCGTTTCCACGCGCACACTCAGCTTACCTCCCTGTGGTTTCTAACCAGTCCAAAGAGACACACGTTACCCTGCGTTTGCTTCCCTGAACCAACTTCTCGAAGTAGGGTGCTCCGCATCAAGTGAACTGCCTCAACCAAGGAATGCCCTGGCTACGCCTCTGGGGCCTGCGGCTATTCCAAAGCCTGCAGGGCCACAGGAAGCACAGGGCTGAAATCGCAGTAAGAACGCAAGCCGACTTTCTCTTGGGGGCAGGGTGACTTCAGGCAGGAGGTCCTAGATGGAATGCGAGGCCGAGGGCTCTCTCAGGGCAGCTCAGGCTAGGGCAAGGCGTAAGACCGCAAAGGCATGTGAGACGTGCCAGAAGTCTGTTCGCGAAAGTGTGGGTTTGGTGGGGAAACGAATCTGCTCCAGAAGAGAGTGCAGGCCGTTTCCCTACACTGGGCGTAGGGAGCGCGGCTCCAAAGGGCTCCGGGCCTGGATGTTGCTTGGCCGACCTAGGGGTGCCGGGGAGTACTCTGTGTTCCAGCCTGGAACAGGGTGCCCCCGCGAGCCTCCCAGGTGTCCAGAAAACTCTACTGCCGTTAAAGACGCGCAGAGCAGAGGCGACGGCCTCATGGAAACTGCCGCACGGCTCCGCTTCTGCACCTCACGTCAGGGCCTTCCCTCCAGGCCTGTGCTCAACCTGGCTGTCCCGTGAGCGACACAGCATTGCAAGATGCTGACTTTCTCCTCGAGCACTGTGACTTCCGCTACGAGGCCCGCGAAGTAGGCAAAGCAGAGTGTTTTCTCACGGCAGCTCTCGCAAGGGCGACGACAAATATTTCCTGGGAGCTTCGGACTCACCAGAAATCTGGCCCTGCGGCTGTTTGAGGGCTCTGGAAATGTCGCTCTCCCCCAGGAACGTGCAGTGTGTTGCCCATCACTCGGCACGCACAAAGGGTCTCCGAGGGGCAGAGCAATGGGCCTCGATGTTGCTCAGCCGGACCACGGCGTGGGGGTGTCTGGAGGTCCTCAGTGACCTTGGAGGGAAATGGATGCACACCCGAGGGGCCTAGGAGTCCTCAAATGGGAAATTCCGTTAAAATAAACCCGAACGGTGACTAAGAACTCATGGAAACTGCTGCATGCCGCCCTTTCTGCCCGGCTACGTAGGCAGGGCCTAAACTGGAGGCAAGTTCTCACGCTGAGTTTCCCTTCCGTTCTAGAGCTTGTCAGGCTAACCACCACCGCGGCCACGGAAGCACCGGGTTGAGACGGAGCAAACTCATTTTCTTCCCAGAAGCATGTCGACAGGGTTTCCAGGCCTGTCAACAGCCGGGAACGTCAGGTAGCTTCGAGGCAGCATGAAGGCAGCCTTCCAAATGGGAAAGAAAGGATAGTTCCAGCAGGCTCCCGTTTCCACGCGCACACTCAGCTTACCTCCCTGTGGTTTCTAACCAGTCCAAAGAGACACACGTTACCCTGCGTTTGCTTCCCTGAACCAACTTCTCGAAGTAGGGTGCTCCGCATCAAGTGAACTGCCTCAACCAAGGAATGCCCTGGCTACGCCTCTGGGGCCTGCGGCTATTCCAAAGCCTGCAGGGCCACAGGAAGCACAGGGCTGAAATCGCAGTAAGAACGCAAGCCGACTTTCTCTTGGGGGCAGGGTGACTTCAGGCAGGAGGTCCTAGATGGAATGCGAGGCCGAGGGCTCTCTCAGGGCAGCTCAGGCTAGGGCAAGGCGTAAGACCGCAAAGGCATGTGAGACGTGCCAGAAGTCTGTTCGCGAAAGTGTGGGTTTGGTGGGGAAACGAATCTGCTCCAGAAGAGAGTGCAGGCCGTTTCCCTACACTGGGCGTAGGGAGCGCGGCTCCAAAGGGCTCCGGGCCTGGATGTTGCTTGGCCGACCTAGGGGTGCCGGGGAGTACTCTGTGTTCCAGCGTGGAACAGGGTGCCCCCGCGAGCCTCCCAGGTGTCCAGAAAACTCTACTGCCGTTAAAGACGCGCAGAGCAGAGGCGACGGCCTCATGGAAACTGCCGCACGGCTCCGCTTCTGCACCTCACGTCAGGGCCTTCCCTCCAGGCCTGTGCTCAACCTGGCTGTCCCGTGAGCGACACAGCATTGCAAGATGCTGACTTTCTCCTCGAGCACTGTGACTTCCGCTACGAGGCCCGCGAAGTAGGCAAAGCAGAGTGTTTTCTCACGGCAGCTCTCGCAAGGGCGACGACAAATATTTCCTGGGAGCTTCGGACTCACCAGAAATCTGGCCCTGCGGCTGTTTGAGGGCTCTGGAAATGTCGCTCTCCCCCAGGAACGTGCAGTGTGTTGCCCATCACTCGGCACGCACAAAGGGTCTCCGAGGGGCAGAGCAATGGGCCTCGATGTTGCTCAGCCGGACCACGGCGTGGGGGTGTCTGGAGGTCCTCAGTGACCTTGGAGGGAAATGGATGCACACCCGAGGGGCCTAGGAGTCCTCAAATGGGAAATTCCGTTAAAATAAACCCGAACGGTGACTAAGAACTCATGGAAACTGCTGCATGCCGCCCTTTCTGCCCGGCTACGTAGGCAGGGCCTAAACTGGAGGCAAGTTCTCACGCTGAGTTTCCCTTCCGTTCTAGAGCTTGTCAGGCTAACCACCACCGCGGCCACGGAAGCACCGGGTTGAGACGGAGCAAACTCATTTTCTTCCCAGAAGCATGTCGACAGGGTTTCCAGGCCTGTCAACAGCCGGGAACGTCAGGTAGCTTCGAGGCAGCATGAAGGCAGCCTTCCAAATGGGAAAGAAAGGATAGTTCCAGCAGGCTCCCGTTTCCACGCGCACACTCAGCTTACCTCCCTGTGGTTTCTAACCAGTCCAAAGAGACACACGTTACCCTGCGTTTGCTTCCCTGAACCAACTTCTCGAAGTAGGGTGCTCCGCATCAAGTGAACTGCCTCAACCAAGGAATGCCCTGGCTACGCCTCTGGGGCCTGCGGCTATTCCAAAGCCTGCAGGGCCACAGGAAGCACAGGGCTGAAATCGCAGTAAGAACGCAAGCCGACTTTCTCTTGGGGGCAGGGTGACTTCAGGCAGGAGGTCCTAGATGGAATGCGAGGCCGAGGGCTCTCTCAGGGCAGCTCAGGCTAGGGCAAGGCGTAAGACCGCAAAGGCATGTGAGACGTGCCAGAAGTCTGTTCGCGAAAGTGTGGGTTTGGTGGGGAAACGAATCTGCTCCAGAAGAGAGTGCAGGCCGTTTCCCTACACTGGGCGTAGGGAGCGCGGCTCCAAAGGGCTCCGGGCCTGGATGTTGCTTGGCCGACCTAGGGGTGCCGGGGAGTACTCTGTGTTCCAGCCTGGAACAGGGTGCCCCCGCGAGCCTCCCAGGTGTCCAGAAAACTCTACTGCCGTTAAAGACGCGCAGAGCAGAGGCGACGGCCTCATGGAAACTGCCGCACGGCTCCGCTTCTGCACCTCACGTCAGGGCCTTCCCTCCAGGCCTGTGCTCAACCTGGCTGTCCCGTGAGCGACACAGCATTGCAAGATGCTGACTTTCTCCTCGAGCACTGTGACTTACGCTACGAGGCCCGCGAAGTAGGCAAAGCAGAGTGTTTTCTCACGGCAGCTCTCGCAAGGGCGACGACAAATATTTCCTGGGAGCTTCGGACTCACCAGAAATCTGGCCCTGCGGCTGTTTGAGGGCTCTGGAAATGTCGCTCTCCCCCAGGAACGTGCAGTGTGTTGCCCATCACTCGGCACGCACAAAGGGTCTCCGAGGGGCAGAGCAATGGGCCTCGATGTTGCTCAGCCGGACCACGGCGTGGGGGTGTCTGGAGGTCCTCAGTGACCTTGGAGGGAAATGGATGCACACCCGAGGGGCCTAGGAGTCCTCAAATGGGAAATTCCGTTAAAATAAACCCGAACGGTGACTAAGAACTCATGGAAACTGCTGCATGCCGCCCTTTCTGCCCGGCTACGTAGGCAGGGCCTAAACTGGAGGCAAGTTCTCACGCTGAGTTTCCCTTCCGTTCTAGAGCTTGTCAGGCTAACCACCACCGCGGCCACGGAAGCACCGGGTTGAGACGGAGCAAACTCATTTTCTTCCCAGAAGCATGTCGACAGGGTTTCCAGGCCTGTCAACAGCCGGGAACGTCAGGTAGCTTCGAGGCAGCATGAAGGCAGCCTTCCAAATGGGAAAGAAAGGATAGTTCCAGCAGGCTCCCGTTTCCACGCGCACACTCAGCTTACCTCCCTGTGGTTTCTAACCAGTCCAAAGAGACACACGTTACCCTGCGTTTGCTTCCCTGAACCAACTTCTCGAAGTAGGGTGCTCCGCATCAAGTGAACTGCCTCAACCAAGGAATGCCCTGGCTACGCCTCTGGGGCCTGCGGCTATTCCAAAGCCTGCAGGGCCACAGGAAGCACAGGGCTGAAATCGCAGTAAGAACGCAAGCCGACTTTCTCTTGGGGGCAGGGTGACTTCAGGCAGGAGGTCCTAGATGGAATGCGAGGCCGAGGGCTCTCTCAGGGCAGCTCAGGCTAGGGCAAGGCGTAAGACCGCAAAGGCATGTGAGACGTGCCAGAAGTCTGTTCGTGAAAGTGTGGGTTTGGTGGGGAAACGAATCTGCTCCAGAAGAGAGTGCAGGCCGTTTCCCTACACTGGGCGTAGGGAGCGCGGCTCCAAAGGGCTCCGGGCCTGGATGTTGCTTGGCCGACCTAGGGGTGCCGGGGAGTACTCTGTGTTCCAGCCTGGAACAGGGTGCCCCCGCGAGCCTCCCAGGTGTCCAGAAAACTCTACTGCCGTTAAAGACGCGCAGAGCAGAGGCGACGGCCTCATGGAAACTGCCGCACGGCTCCGCTTCTGCACCTCACGTCAGGGCCTTCCCTCCAGGCCTGTGCTCAACCTGGCTGTCCCGTGAGCGACACAGCATTGCAAGATGCTGACTTTCTCCTCGAGCACTGTGACTTACGCTACGAGGCCCGCGAAGTAGGCAAAGCAGAGTGTTTTCTCACGGCAGCTCTCGCAAGGGCGACGACAAATATTTCCTGGGAGCTTCGGACTCACCAGAAATCTGGCCCTGCGGCTGTTTGAGGGCTCTGGAAATGTCGCTCTCCCCCAGGAATGTGCAGTGTGTTGCCCATCACTCGGCACGCACAAAGGGTCTCCGAGGGGCAGAGCAATGGGCGTCGATGTTGCTCAGCCGGACCACGGCGTGGGGGTGTCTGGAGGTCCTCAGTGACCTTGGAGGGAAATGGATGCACACCCGAGGGGCCTAGGAGTCCTCAAATGGGAAATTCCGTTAAAATAAACCCGAACGGTGACTAAGAACTCATGGAAACTGCTGCATGCCGCCCTTTCTGCCTGGCTACGTAGGCAGGGCCTAAACTGGAGGCAAGTTCTCACGCTGAGTTTCCCTTCCGTTCTAGAGCTTGTCAGGCTAACCACCACTGCGGCCACGGAAGCACCGGGTTGAGACGGAGCAAACTCATTTTCTTCCCAGAAGCATGTCGACAGGGTTTCCAGGCCTGTCAACAGCCGGGAACGTCAGGTAGCTTAGAGGCAGCATGAAGGCAGCCTTCCAAATGGGAAAGAAAGCATAGTTCCAGCAGGCTCCCGTTTCCACGCGCACACTCAGCTTACCTCCCTGTGGTTTCTAACCAGTCCAAAGAGACACACGTTACCCTGCGTTTGCTTCCCTGAACCAACTTCTCGAAGTAGGGTGCTCCGCATCAAGTGAACTGCCTCAACCAAGGAATGCCCTGGCTACGCCTCTGGGGCCTGCGGCTATTCCAAAGCCTGCAGGGCCACAGGAAGCACAGGGCTGAAATCGCAGTAAGAACGCAAGCCGACTTTCTCTTGGGGGCACGGTGACTTCAGGCAGGAAGTCCTAGATGGAATGCGAGGCCGAGGGCTCTCTCAGGGCAGCTCAGGCTAGGGCAAGGCTTAAGACCGCAAAGGCATGTGAGACGTGCCAGAAGTCTGTTCGTGAAAGTGTGGGTTTGGTGGGGAAACGAATCTGCTCCAGAAGAGAGTGCAGGCCGTTTCCCTACACTGGGCGCAGGGAGCGCGGCTCCAAAGGGCTCCGGGCCTGGATGTTGCTTGGCCGACCTAGGGGTGCCCGGGTGTACTCTGTGTTCCAGCCTGGAACAGGGTGCCCCCGCGAGCCTCCCAGGTGTCCAGAAAACTCTACTGCCGTTAAAGACGCGCAGAGCAGAGGCGACGGCCTCATGGAAACTGCCGCACGGCTCCGCTTCTGCACCTCACGTCAGGGCCTTCCCTCCAGGCCTGTGCTCAATCTGGCTGTCCCGTGAGCGACACAGCATTGCAAGATGCTGACTTTCTCCTCGAGCACTGTGACTTACGCTACGAGGCCCGCGAAGTAGGCAAAGCAGAGTGTTTTCTCACGGCAGCTCTCGCAAGGGCGACGACAAATATTTCCTGGGAGCTTCGGACTCACCAGAAATCTGGCCCTGCAGCTGTTTGAGGGCTCTAGAAATGTAGCTCTCCCCCAGGAACGTGCAGTGTGTTGCCCATCACTCGGCACGCACAGAGGGCCTCCGAGGGGCAGAGCAATGGGCCTCGATGTTGCTCAGCCGGACCACGGCGTGGGGGTGTCTGGAGGTCCTCAGTGACCTTGGAGGGAAATGGATGCACACCCGAGGGGCCTAGGAGTCCTCAAATGGGAAATTCCGTTAAAATAAACCCGAACGGTGATTAAGAACTCATGGAAACTGCTGCATGCCGCCCTTTCTGCCCGGCTACGTAGGCAGGGCCTAAACTGGAGGCAAGTTCTCACGCTGAGTTTCCCTTCCGTTCTAGAGCTTGTCAGGCTAACCACCACCGCGGCCACGGAAGTACCGGGTTGAGACGGAGCAAACTCATTTTCTTCCCAGAAGCATGTCGACAGGGTTTCCAGGCCTGTCAACAGCCGGGAACGTCAGGTAGCTTCGAGGCAGCATGAAGGCAGCCTTCCAAATGGGAAAGAAAGGATAGTTCCAGCAGGCTCCCGTTTCCACGCGCACACTCAGCTTACCTCCCTGTGGTTTCTAACCAGTCCAAAGAGACACACGTTACCCTGCGTTTGCTTCTCTGAACCAACTTCTCGAAGTAGGGTGCTCCGCATCAAGTGAACTGCCTCAACCAAGGAATGCCCTGGCTACGCCTCTGGGGCCTGCGGCTATTCCAAAGCCTGCAGGGCCACAGGAAGCACAGGGCTGAAATCGCAGTAAGAACGCAAGCCGACTTTCTCTTGGGGGCAGGGTGACTTCAGGCAGGAGGTCCTACATGGAATGCGAGGCCGAGGGCTCTCTCAGGGCAGCTCAGGCTAGGGCAAGGCGTAAGACCGCAAAGGCATGTGAGACGTGCCAGAAGTCTGTTCGTGAAAGTGTGGGTTTGGTGGGGAAACGAATCTGCTCCAGAAGAGAGTGCAGGCCGTTTCCCTACACTGGGCGTAGGGAGCGCGGCTGCAAAGGGCTCCGGGCCTGGATGTTGCTTGGCCGACCTAGGGGTGCCGGGGAGTACTCTGTGTTCCAGCCTGGAACAGGGTGCCCCCGCGAGCCTCCCAGGTGTCCAGAAAACTCTACTGCCGTTAAAGACGCGCAGAGCAGAGGCGACGGCCTCATGGAAACTGCCGCACGGCTCCGCTTCTGCACCTCACGTCAGGACCTTCCCTCCAGGCCTGTGCTCAATCTGGCTGTCCCGTGAGCGACACAGCATTGCAAGATGCTGACTTTCTCCTCGAGCACTGTGACTTCCCCTGCGAGGCCCGCGAAGTAGGCAAAGCAGAGTGTTTTCTCACGGCAGCTCTCGCAAGGGCGACGACAAATATTTCCTGGGAGCTTCGGACTCACCAGAAATCTGGCCCTGCGGCTGTTTGAGGGCTCTGGAAATGTCGCTCTCCCCCAGGAACGTGCAGTGTGTTGCCCATCACTCGGCACGCACAAAGGGTCTCCGAGGGGCAGAGCAATGGGCCTCGATGTTGCTCAGCCGGACCACGGCGTGGGGGTGTCTGGAGGTCCTCAGTGACCTTGGAGGGAAATGGATGCACACCCGAGGGGCCTAGGAGTCCTCAAATGGGAAATTCCGTTAAAATAAACCCGAACGGTGACTAAGAACTCATGGAAACTGCTGCATGCCGCCCTTTCTGCCCGGCTACGTAGGCAGGGCCTAAACTGGAGGCAAGTTCTCACGCTGAGTTTCCCTTCCGTTCTAGAGCTTGTCAGGCTAACCACCACCGCGGCCACGGAAGCACCGGGTTGAGACGGAGCAAACTCATTTTCTTCCCAGAAGCATGTCGACAGGGTTTCCAGGCCTGTCAACAGCCGGGAACGTCAGGTAGCTTCGAGGCAGCATGAAGGCAGCCTTCCAAATGGGAAAGAAAGGATAGTTCCAGCAGGCTCCCGTTTCCACGCGCACACTCAGCTTACCTCCCTGTGGTTTCTAACCAGTCCAAAGAGACACACGTTACCCTGCGTTTGCTTCCCTGAACCAACTTCTCGAAGTAGGGTGCTCCGCATCAAGTGAACTGCCTCAACCAAGGAATGCCCTGGCTACGTCTCTGGGGCCTGCGGCTATTCCAAAGCCTGCAGGGCCACAGGAAGCACAGGGCTGAAATCGCAGTAAGAACGCAAGCCGACTTTCTCTTGGGGGCAGGGTGACTTCAGGCAGGAAGTCCTAGATGGAATGCGAGGCCGAGGGCTCTCTCAGGGCAGCTCAGGCTAGGGCAAGGCTTAAGACCGCAAAGGCATGTGAGACGTGCCAGAAGTCTGTTCGTGAAAGTGTGGGTTTGGTGGGGAAACGAATCTGCTCCAGAAGAGAGTGCAGGACGTTTCCCTACACTGGGCGCAGGGAGGGCGGCTCCAAAGGGCTCGGGGCCTGGATGTTGCTTGGCCGACCTAGGGGTGCCGGGGAGTACTCTGTGTTCCAGCCTGGAACAGGGTGCCCCCGCGAGCCTCCCAGGTGTCCAGAAAACTCTACTGCCGTTAAAGACGCGCAGAGCAGAGGCGACGGCCTCATGGAAACTGCCGCACGGCTCCGCTTCTGCACCTCACGTCAGGGCCTTCCCTCCAGGCCTGTGCTCAATCTGGCTGTCCCGTGAGCGACACAGCATTGCAAGATGCTGACTTTCTCCTCGAGCACTGTGACTTACGCTACGAGGCCCGCGAAGTAGGCAAAGCAGAGTGTTTTCTCACGGCAGCTCTCGCAAGGGCGACGACAAATATTTCCTGGGAGCTTCGGACTCACCAGAAATCTGGCCCTGCAGCTGTTTGAGGGCTCTAGAAATGTAGCTCTCCCCCAGGAACGTGCAGTGTGTTGCCCATCACTCGGCACGCACAGAGGGCCTCCGAGGGGCAGAGCAATGGGCCTCGATGTTGCTCAGCCGGACCACGGCGTGGGGGTGTCTGGAGGTCCTCAGTGACCTTGGAGGGAAATGGATGCACACCCGAGGGGCCTAGGAGTCCTCAAATGGGAAATTCCGTTAAAATAAACCCGAACGGTGATTAAGAACTCATGGAAACTGCTGCATGCCGCCCTTTCTGCCCGGCTACGTAGGCAGGGCCTAAACTGGAGGCAAGTTCTCACGCTGAGTTTCCCTTCCGTTCTAGAGCTTGTCAGGCTAACCACCACCGCGGCCACGGAAGTACCGGGTTGAGACGGAGCAAACTCATTTTCTTCCCAGAAGCATGTCGACAGGGTTTCCAGGCCTGTCAACAGCCGGGAACGTCAGGTAGCTTCGAGGCAGCATGAAGGCAGCCTTCCAAATGGGAAAGAAAGGATAGTTCCAGCAGGCTCCCGTTTCCACGCGCACACTCAGCTTACCTCCCTGTGGTTTCTAACCAGTCCAAAGAGACACACGTTACCCTGCGTTTGCTTCTCTGAACCAACTTCTCGAAGTAGGGTGCTCCGCATCAAGTGAACTGCCTCAACCAAGGAATGCCCTGGCTACGCCTCTGGGGCCTGCGGCTATTCCAAAGCCTGCAGGGCCACAGGAAGCACAGGGCTGAAATCGCAGTAAGAACGCAAGCCGACTTTCTCTTGGGGGCAGGGTGACTTCAGGCAGGAGGTCCTACATGCAATGCGAGGCCGAGGGCTCTCTCAGGGCAGCTCAGGCTAGGGCAAGGCGTAAGACCGCAAAGGCATGTGAGACGTGCCAGAAGTCTGTTCGTGAAAGTGTGGGTTTGGTGGGGAAACGAATCTGCTCCAGAAGAGAGTGCAGGCCGTTTCCCTACACTGGGCGTAGGGAGCGCGGCTGCAAAGGGCTCCGGGCCTGGATGTTGCTTGGCCGACCTAGGGGTGCCGGGGAGTACTCTGTGTTCCAGCCTGGAACAGGGTGCCCCCGCGAGCCTCCCAGGTGTCCAGAAAACTCTACTGCCGTTAAAGACGCGCAGAGCAGAGGCGACGGCCTCATGGAAACTGCCGCTCGGCTCCGCTTCTGCACCTCACGTCAGGGCCTTCCCTCCAGGCCTGTGCTCAACCTGGCTGTCCCGTGAAAGACACAGCATTGCAAGATGCTGACTTTCTCCTCGAGCACTGTGACTTCCGCTACGAGGCCCGCGAAGTAGGCAAAGCAGAGTGTTTTCTCACGGCAGCTCTCGCAAGGGCGACGACAAATATTTCCTGGGAGCTTCGGACTCACCAGAAATCTGGCCCTGCGGCTGTTTGAGGGCTCTGGAAATGTCGCTCTCCCCCAGGAACGTGCAGTGTGTTGCCCATCACTCGGCACGCACAAAGGCTCTCCGAGGGGCAGAGCAATGGGCCTCGATGTTGCTCAGCCGGACCACGGCGTGGGGGTGTCTGGAGGTCCTCAGTGACCTTGGAGGGAAATGGATGCACACTCGAGGGGTCTAGGAGTCCTCAAATGGGAAATTCCGTTAAAATAAACCCGAACGGTGACTAAGAACTCATGGAAACTGCTGCATGCCGCCCTTTCTGCCCGGCTACGTAGGCAGGGCCTAAACTGGAGGCAAGTTCTCACACTGAGTTTCCCTTCCGTTCTAGAGCTTGTCAGGCTAACCACCACCGCGGCCACGGAAGCACCGGGTTGAGACGGAGCAAACTCATTTTCTTCCCAGAAGCATGTCGACAGGGTTTCCAGGCCTGTCAACAGCCGGGAACGTCAGGTAGCTTCGAGGCAGCATGAAGGCAGCCTTCCAAATGGGAAAGAAAGGATAGTTCCAGCAGGCTCCCGTTTCCACGCGCACACTCAGCTTACCTCCCTGTGGTTTCTAACCAGTCCAAAGAGACACACGTTACCCTGCGTTTGCTTCCCTGAACCAACTTCTCGAAGTAGGGTGCTCCGCATCAAGTGAACTGCCTCAACCAAGGAATGCCCTGGCTACGTCTCTGGGGCCTGCGGCTATTCCAAAGCCTGCAGGGCCACAGGAAGCACAGGGCTGAAATCGCAGTAAGAACGCAAGCCGACTTTCTCTTGGGGGCAGGGTGACTTCAGGCAGGAGGTCCTAGATGGAATGCGAGGCCGAGGGCTCTCTCAGGGCAGCTCAGGCTAGGGCAAGGCTTAAGACCGCAAAGGCATGTGAGACGTGCCAGAAGTCTGTTCGTGAAAGTGTGGGTTTGGTGGGGAAACGAATCTGCTCCAGAAGAGAGTGCAGGACGTTTCCCTACACTGGGCGCAGGGAGGGCGGCTCCAAAGGGCTCGGGGCCTGGATGTTGCTTGGCCGACCTAGGGGTGCCGGGGAGTACTCTGTGTTCCAGCCTGGAACAGGGTGCCCCCGCGAGCCTCCCAGGTGTCCAGAAAACTCTACTGCCGTTAAAGACGCGCAGAGCAGAGGCGACGGCCTCATGGAAACTGCCGCACGGCTCCGCTTCTGCACCTCACGTCAGGGCCTTCCCTCCAGGCCTGTGCTCAATCTGGCTGTCCCTTGAGCGACACAGCATTGCAAGATGCTGACTTTCTCCTCGAGCACTGTGACTTACGCTACGAGGCCCGCGAAGTAGGCAAAGCAGAGTGTTTTCTCACGGCAGCTCTCGCAAGGGCGACGACAAATATTTCCTGGGAGCTTCGGACTCACCAGAAATCTGGCCCTGCAGCTGTTTGAGGGCTCTAGAAATGTAGCTCTCCCCCAGGAACGTGCAGTGTGTTGCCCATCACTCGGCACGCACAGAGGGCCTCCGAGGGGCAGAGCAATGGGCCTCGATGTTGCTCAGCCGGACCACGGCGTGGGGGTGTCTGGAGGTCCTCAGTGACCTTGGAGGGAAATGGATGCACACCCGAGGGGCCTAGGAGTCCTCAAATGGGAAATTCCGTTAAAATAAACCCGAACGGTGATTAAGAACTCATGGAAACTGCTGCATGCCGCCCTTTCTGCCCGGCTACGTAGGCAGGGCCTAAACTGGAGGCAAGTTCTCACGCTGAGTTTCCCTTCCGTTCTAGAGCTTGTCAGGCTAACCACCACCGCGGCCACGGAAGTACCGGGTTGAGACGGAGCAAACTCATTTTCTTCCCAGAAGCATGTCGACAGGGTTTCCAGGCCTGTCAACAGCCGGGAACGTCAGGTAGCTTCGAGGCAGCATGAAGGCAGCCTTCCAAATGGGAAAGAAAGGATAGTTCCAGCAGGCTCCCGTTTCCACGCGCACACTCAGCTTACCTCCCTGTGGTTTCTAACCAGTCCAAAGAGACACACGTTACCCTGCGTTTGCTTCTCTGAACCAACTTCTCGAAGTAGGGTGCTCCGCATCAAGTGAACTGCCTCAACCAAGGAATGCCCTGGCTACGCCTCTGGGGCCTGCGGCTATTCCAAAGCCTGCAGGGCCACAGGAAGCACAGGGCTGAAATCGCAGTAAGAACGCAAGCCGACTTTCTCTTGGGGGCAGGGTGACTTCAGGCAGGAGGTCCTACATGGAATGCGAGGCCGAGGGCTCTCTCAGGGCAGCTCAGGCTAGGGCAAGGCGTAAGACCGCAAAGGCATGTGAGACGTGCCAGAAGTCTGTTCGTGAAAGTGTGGGTTTGGTGGGGAAACGAATCTGCTCCAGAAGAGAGTGCAGGCCGTTTCCCTACACTGGGCGTAGGGAGCGCGGCTGCAAAGGGCTCCGGGCCTGGATGTTGCTTGGCCGACCTAGGGGTGCCGGGGAGTACTCTGTGTTCCAGCCTGGAACAGGGTGCCCCCGCGAGCCTCCCAGGTGTCCAGAAAACTCTACTGCCGTTAAAGACGCGCAGAGCAGAGGCGACGGCCTCATGGAAACTGCCGCTCGGCTCCGCTTCTGCACCTCACGTCAGGGCCTTCCCTCCAGGCCTGTGCTCAACCTGGCTGTCCCGTGAAAGACACAGCATTGCAAGATGCTGACTTTCTCCTCGAGCACTGTGACTTCCGCTACGAGGCCCGCGAAGTAGGCAAAGCAGAGTGTTTTCTCACGGCAGCTCTCGCAAGGGCGACGACAAATATTTCCTGGGAGCTTCGGACTCACCAGAAATCTGGCCCTGCGGCTGTTTGAGGGCTCTGGAAATGTCGCTCTCCCCCAGGAACGTGCAGTGTGTTGCCCATCACTCGGCACGCACAAAGGCTCTCCGAGGGGCAGAGCAATGGGCCTCGATGTTGCTCAGCCGGACCACGGCGTGGGGGTGTCTGGAGGTCCTCAGTGACCTTGGAGGGAAATGGATGCACACTCGAGGGGTCTAGGAGTCCTCAAATGGGAAATTCCGTTAAAATAAACCCGAACGGTGACTAAGAACTCATGGAAACTGCTGCATGCCGCCCTTTCTGCCCGGCTACGTAGGCAGGGCCTAAACTGGAGGCAAGTTCTCACACTGAGTTTCCCTTCCGTTCTAGAGCTTGTCAGGCTAACCACCACCGCGGCCACGGAAGCACCGGGTTGAGACGGAGCAAACTCATTTTCTTCCCAGAAGCATGTCGACAGGGTTTCCAGGCCTGTCAACAGCCGGGAACGTCAGGTAGCTTCGAGGCAGCATGAAGGCAGCCTTCCAAATGGGAAAGAAAGGATAGTTCCAGCAGGCTCCCGTTTCCACGCGCACACTCAGCTTACCTCCCTGTGGTTTCTAACCAGTCCAAAGAGACACACGTTACCCTGCGTTTGCTTCCCTGAACCAACTTCTCGAAGTAGGGTGCTCCGCATCAAGTGAACTGCCTCAACCAAGGAATGCCCTGGCTACGCCTCTGGGGCCTGCGGCTATTCCAAAGCCTGCAGGGCCACAGGAAGCACAGGGCTGAAATCGCAGTAAGAACGCAAGCCGACTTTCTCTTGGGGGCAGGGTGACTTCAGGCAGGAGGTCCTAGATGGAATGCGAGGCCGAGGGCTCTCTCAGGGCAGCTCAGGCTAGGGCAAGGCGTAAGACCGCAAAGGCATGTGAGACGTGCCAGAAGTCTGTTCGTGAAAGTGTGGGTTTGGTGGGGAAACGAATCTGCTCCAGAAGAGAGTGCAGGCCGTTTCCCTACACTGGGCGTAGGGAGCGCGGCTCCAAAGGGCTCCGGGCCTGGATGTTGCTTGGCCGACCTAGGGGTGCCGGGGAGTACTCTGTGTTCCAGCCTGGAACAGGGTGCCCCCGCGAGCCTCCCAGGTGTCCAGAAAACTCTACTGCCGTTAAAGACGCGCAGAGCAGAGGCGACGGCCTCATGGAAACTGCCGCTCGGCTCCGCTTCTGCACCTCACGTCAGGGCCTTCCCTCCAGGCCTGTGCTCAACCTGGCTGTCCCGTGAAAGACACAGCATTGCAAGATGCTGACTTTCTCCTCGAGCACTGTGACTTCCGCTACGAGGCCCGCGAAGTAGGCAAAGCAGAGTGTTTTCTCACGGCAGCTCTCGCAAGGGCGACGACAAATATTTCCTGGGAGCTTCGGACTCACCAGAAATCTGGCCCTGCGGCTGTTTGAGGGCTCTGGAAATGTCGCTCTCCCCCAGGAACGTGCAGTGTGTTGCCCATCACTCGGCACGCACAAAGGGTCTCCGAGGGACAGAGCAATGGGCCTCGATGTTGCACAGCCGGACCACGGCGTGGGGGTGTCTGGAGGTCCTCAGTGACCTTGGAGGGCAATGGATGCACACCCGAGGGGCCTAGGAGTCCTGAAATGGGAAATTCCGTTAAAATAAACCCGAACGGTGACTAAGAACTCATGGAAACTGCTGCATGCCGCCCTTTCTGCCCGGCTACGTAGGCAGGGCCTAAACTGGAGGCAAGTTCTCACGCTGAGTTTCCCTTCCGTTCTAGAGCTTGTCAGGCTAACCACCACCGCGGCCACGGAAGCACCGGGTTGAGACGGAGCAAACTCATTTTCTTCCCAGAAGCATGTCGACAGGGTTTCCAGGCCTGTCAACAGCCGGGAACGTCAGGTAGCTTCGAGGCAGCATGAAGGCAGCCTTCCAAATGGGAAAGAAAGGATAGTTCCAGCAGGCTCCCGTTTCCACGCGCACACTCAGCTTACCTCCCTGTGGTTTCTAACCAGTCCAAAGAGACACACGTTACCCTGCGTTTGCTTCCCTGAACCAACTTCTCGAAGTAGGGTGCTCCGCATCAAGTGAACTGCCTCAACCAAGGAATGCCCTGGCTACGTCTCTGGGGCCTGCGGCTATTCCAAAGCCTGCAGGGCCACAGGAAGCACAGGGCTGAAATCGCAGTAAGAACGCAAGCCGACTTTCTCTTGGGGGCAGGGTGACTTCAGGCAGGAAGTCCTAGATGGAATGCGAGGCCGAGGGCTCTCTCAGGGCAGCTCAGGCTAGGGCAAGGCGTAAGACCTCAAAGGCATGTGAGACGTGCCAGAAGTCTGTTGGTGAAAGTGTGGGTTTGGTGGGGAAACGAATCTCCTCCAGGAGAGAGTGCAGGGCGTTTCCCTACACTCGGCGTATAGAGAGCGGCTCCAAAGGGCTCCGGGCCTGGATGTTGCTCAGCAGACCCAGGGGTGCCCGGGAGTACTCCGTGTTCCAGCCTGGAACAGGGTGCCCCCGCGAGCCTCCCAGGTGTCCAGGAAACTCTACTGCCGTTCAACACACGCAGAGCAGAGGCTACGGCCTCACGGAAACTGCTGTGCGGCTCCGCTTGTGCACCTCACGTCAGGGCCTTCCCTCCAGGCCTGTGCTCACTCCGGCTGTCCCGTTAGCGTCGCAGCATTGCGAGATGCTGACGTTCTCCTCGAGCAGAGTGCCTTCAGGCACGAGGCCCGCGAAGTAGGCAGAGTGTTTTCTCACGGCAGCTCTCACAAGGGCGACGACAAAGATTTCCTGGGAGCTTCGGACTCACCAGAAATCTGATTCTGAGGCCGTGTGAGGGCTCTGGAAATGGAGCTCTCCTCAAGGAACGTGCAGCGTGTTGCCCATCACTCGGCACGCACACAGGGCCTCCGAGGGGCAGAGCAATGGGCCTCGATGTTGCTCAGCCGGACCACGGCGTGGGGGGTGTCTGGAGGTCCTCAGTGACCTTGGAGGGAAATGGATGCACACCCGAGGGGCCTAGGAGTCCTCAAATGGGTAATTCCCTTAAAATAAACCCGAATGGTGACTAAGAACTCATGGAAACTGCTGCATGCCGCCCTTCCTGCCCGGCTACGCAGAGCCTAAACTGGAGGCAAATTCTCACGTTGAGTTTCCCTTTCGTTCCGGAGCTTGTCAGGCTAACCACCACCGCGGCCATGGAAGCATCGGGTTGACACGGAGCAAACTCATTTTCTTCCCAGAAGCATTTCGACAGGGTTTCCAGGCCTGTCAACAGCAGGGGACGTCAGGCAGCTTCAAGGCAGCATGAAGGCAGCCTTCCAAGTGGGAAAGCAAGGATAGTTCCAGCAGGCTCCCGTTTCCACGCGCACACTCAGCTTACCTCCCTGTGGTTTCTAACCAGTCCAAAGAGACACAGGTTACCCGGCGTTTGCTTCCCTGAACCAACTCCCCGAAGTAGGGTGTTCTGGGTCAAGTGAACTGCCTCAACCAAGGAATGCCCTGCCTAGTTACGCCTCCGGGGCCTCTGGCTATTCCAAAGCCTGCAGTGCCACAGGAAGCACAGGGCTGAAATCGCAGTAAGAACGCAAGCCGACTTTCTCTTGGAGGCAGGGTGACTTCCGGCAGGGGGGTCCTAGATGGAATGCGAGGCCGAGGGATCTCTCAGGGCAGCTCAGACTAGGCCAAGGCGTAAGACCTCAAAGGCACGTGAGACGTGCCAGAAGTCTGTTGGTGAAAGTGTGGGTTTGGTGGGGAAACGAATCTCCTCCAGGAGAGAGTGCAGGGCGTTTCCCTACACTCGGCGTATAGAGAGCGGCTCCAAAGGGCTCCGGGCCTGGATGTTGCTCAGCAGACCCAGGGGTGCCCGGGAGTACTCCGTGTTCCAGCCTGGAACAGGGTGCCCCCGCGAGCCTCCCAGGTGTCCAGGAAACTCTACTGCCGTTCAACACACGCAGAGCAGAGGCTACGGCCTCACGGAAACTGCTGTGCGGCTCCGCTTCTGCACCTCACGTCAGGGCCTTCCCTCCAGGCCTGTGCTCACTCCGGCTGTCCCGTTAGCGACGCAGCATTGCGAGATGCTGACGTTCTCCTCGAGCAGAGTGCCTTCAGGTACGAGGCCCGCGAAGTAGGCAGAGTGTTTTCTCACGGCAGCTCTCACAAGGGCGACGACAAAGATTTCCTGGGAGCTTCGGACTCACCAGAAATCTGGTTCTGAGGCCGTGTGAGGGCTCTGGAAATGGAGCTCTCCTCAAGGAACGTGCAGCGTGTTGCCCATCACTCGGCACGCACACAGGGCCTCCGAGGGGCAGAGCAATGGGCCTCGATGTTGCTCAGCCGGACCACGGCGTGGGGGGTGTCTGGAGGTCCTCAGTGACCTTGGAGGGAAATGGATGCACACCCGAGGGGCCTAGGAGTCCTCAAATGGGTAATTCCCTTAAAATAAACCCGAATGGTGACTAAGAACTCATGGAAACTGCTGCATGCCGCCCTTCCTGCCCGGCTACGCAGAGCCTAAACTGGAGGCAAATTCTCACGTTGAGTTTCCCTTTCGTTCCGGAGCTTGTCAGGCTAACCACCACCGCGGCCATGGAAGCACCGGGTTGAGACGGAGCAAACTCATTTTCTTCCCAGAAGCATTTCGACCGGGTTTCCAGGCCTGTCAACAGCAGGGGACGTCAGGCAGCTTCAAGGCAGCATGAAGGCAGCCTTCCAAGTGGGAAAGCAAGGATAGTTCCAGCAGGCTCCCGTTTCCACGCGCACACTCAGCTTACCTCCCTGTGGTTTCTAACCAGTCCAAAGAGACACATGTTACCCTGCGTTTGCTTCCCTGAACCAACTCCCCGAAGTAGGGTGTTCTGGGTCAAGTGAACTGCCTCAACCAAGGAATGCCCTGCCTAGTTACGCCTCTGGGGCCTGTGGCTATTCCAAAGCCTGCAGTGCCACAGGAAGCACAGGGCTGAAATCGCAGTAAGAACGCAAGCCGACTTTCTCTTGGAGGCAGGGTGACTTCCGGCAGGTGGGTCCTAGATGGAATGCGAGGCCGAGGGGTCTCTCAGGGCAGCTCAGACTAGGGCAAGGCGTAAGACCTCAAAGGCATGTGAGACGTGCCAGAAGTCTGTTGGTGAAAGTGTGGGTTTGGTGGGGAAACGAATCTCCTCCAGGAGAGAGTGCAGGGCGTTTCCCTACACTCGGCGTATAGAGAGCGGCTCCAAAGGGCTCCGGGCCTGGATGTTGCTCAGCAGACCCAGGGGTGCCCGGGAGTACTCCGTGTTCCAGCCTGGAACAGGGTGCCCCCGCGAGCCTCCCAGGTGTCCAGGAAACTCTACTGCCGTTCAACACACGCAGAGCAGAGGCTACGGCCTCACGGAAACTGCTGTGCGGCTCCGCTTCTGCACCTCACGTCAGGGCCTTCCCTCCAGGCCTGTGCTCACTCCGGCTGTCCCGTTAGCGACGCAGCATTGCGAGATGCTGACGTTCTCCTCGAGCAGAGTGCCTTCAGGTACGAGGCCCGCGAAGTAGGCAGAGTGTTTTCTCACGGCAGCTCTCACAAGGGCGACGACAAAGATTTCCTGGGAGCTTCGGACTCACCAGAAATCTGATTCTGAGGCCGTGTGAGGGCTCTGGAAATGGAGCTCTCCTCAAGGAACGTGCAGCGTGTTGCCCATCACTCGGCACGCACACAGGGCCTCCGAGGGGCAGAGCAATGGGCCTCGATGTTGCTCAGCCGGACCACGGCGTGGGGGGTGTCTGGAGGTCCTCAGTGACCTTGGAGGGAAATGGATGCACACCCGAGGGGCCTAGGAGTCCTCAAATGGGTAATTCCCTTAAAATAAACCCGAACGGTGACTAAGAACTCATGGAAACTGCTGCATGCCGCCCTTCCTGCCCGGCTACGCAGAGCCTAAACTGGAGGCAAATTCTCACGTTGAGTTTCCCTTTCGTTCCGGAGCTTGTCAGGCTAACCACCACCGCGGCCATGGAAGCACCGGGTTGAGACGGAGCAAACTCATTTTCTTCCCAGAAGCATTTCGACCGGGTTTCCAGGCCTGTCAACAGCAGGGGACGTCAGGCAGCTTCAAGGCAGCATGAAGGCAGCCTTCCAAGTGGGAAAGCAAGGATAGTTCCAGCAGGCTCCCGTTTCCACGCGCACACTCAGCTTACCTCCCTGTGGTTTCTAACCAGTCCAAAGAGACACATGTTACCCTGCGTTTGCTTCCCTGAACCAACTCCCCGAAGTAGGGTGTTCTGGGTCAAGTGAACTGCCTCAACCAAGGAATGCCCTGCCTAGTTACGCCTCTGGGGCCTGTGGCTATTCCAAAGCCTGCAGGGCCACAGGAAGCACAGGGCTGAAATCGCAGTAAGAACGCAAGCCGACTTTCTCTTGGAGGCAGGGTGACTTCCGGCAGGGGTGTCCTAGATGGAATGCGAGGCCGAGGGGTCTCTCAGGGCAGCTCAGACTAGGGCAAGGCGTAAGACCTCAAAGGCATGTGAGACGTGCCAGAAGTCTGTTGGTGAAAGTGTGGGTTTGGTGGGGAAACGAATCTCCTCCAGGAGAGAGTGCAGGGCGTTTCCCTACACTCGGCGTATAGAGAGCGGCTCCAAAGGGCTCCGGGCCTGGATGTTGCTCAGCAGACCCAGGGGTGCCCGGGAGTACTCCGTGTTCCAGCCTGGAACAGGGTGCCCCCGCGAGCCTCCCAGGTGTCCAGGAAACTCTACTGCCGTTCAACACACGCAGAGCAGAGGCTACGGCCTCACGGAAACTGCTGTGCGGCTCCGCTTCTGCACCTCACGTCAGGGCCTTCCCTCCAGGCCTGTGCTCACTCCGGCTGTCCCGTTAGCGTCGCAGCATTGCGAGATGCTGACGTTCTCCTCGAGCAGAGTGCCTTCAGGCACGAGGCCCGCGAAGTAGGCAGAGTGTTTTCTCACGGCAGCTCTCACAAGGGCGACGACAAAGATTTCCTGGGAGCTTCGGACTCACCAGAAATCTGATTCTGAGGCCGTGTGAGGGCTCTGGAAATGGAGCTCTCCTCAAGGAACGTGCAGCGTGTTGCCCATCACTCGGCACGCACACAGGGCCTCCGAGGGGCAGAGCAATGGGCCTCGATGTTGCTCAGCCGGACCACGGCGTGGGGGGGTGTCTGGAGGTCCTCAGTGACCTTGGAGGGAAATGGATGCACACCCGAGGGGCCTAGGAGTCCTCAAATGGGTAATTCCGTTAAAATAAACCCGAACGGTGACTAAGAACTCATGGAAACTGCTGCATGCCGCCCTTCCTGCCCGGCTACGCAGAGCCTAAACTGGAGGCAAATTCTCACGTTGAGTTTCCCTTTCGTTCCGGAGCTTGTCAGGCTAACCACCACCGCGGCCATGGAAGCACCGGGTTGAGACGGAGCAAACTCATTTTCTTCCCAGAAGCATTTCGACCGGGTTTCCAGGCCTGTCAACAGCAGGGGACGTCAGGCAGCTTCAAGGCAGCATGAAGGCAGCCTTCCAAGTGGGAAAGCAAGGATAGTTCCAGCAGGCTCCCGTTTCCACGCGCACACTCAGCTTACCTCCCTGTGGTTTCTAACCAGTCCAAAGAGACACATGTTACCCTGCGTTTGCTTCCCTGAACCAACTCCCCGAAGTAGGGTGTTCTGGGTCAAGTGAACTGCCTCAACCAAGGAATGCCCTGCCTAGTTACGCCTCTGGGGCCTGTGGCTATTCCAAAGCCTGCAGTGCCACAGGAAGCACAGGGCTGAAATCGCAGTAAGAACGCAAGCCGACTTTCTCTTGGAGGCAGGGTGACTTCCGGCAGGTGGGTCCTAGATGGAATGCGAGGCCGAGGGGTCTCTCAGGGCAGCTCAGACTAGGGCAAGGCGTAAGACCTCAAAGGCATGTGAGACGTGCCAGAAGTCTGTTGGTGAAAGTGTGGGTTTGGTGGGGAAACGAATCTCCTCCAGGAGAGAGTGCAGGGCGTTTCCCTACACTCGGCGTATAGAGAGCGGCTCCAAAGGGCTCCGGGCCTGGATGTTGCTCAGCAGACCCAGGGGTGCCCGGGAGTACTCCGTGTTCCAGCCTGGAACAGGGTGCCCCCGCGAGCCTCCCAGGTGTCCAGGAAACTCTACTGCCGTTCAACACACGCAGAGCAGAGGCTACGGCCTCACGGAAACTGCTGCGCGGCTCCGCTTCTGCACCTCACGTCAGGGCCTTCCCTCCAGGCCTGTGCTCACTCCGGCTGTCCCGTTAGCGTCGCAGCATTGCGAGATGCTGACGTTCTCCTCGAGCAGAGTGCCTTCAGGCACGAGGCCCGCGAAGTAGGCAGAGTGTTTTCTCACGGCAGCTCTCACAAGGGCGACGACAAAGATTTCCTGGGAGCTTCGGACTCACCAGAAATCTGGTTCTGAGGCCGTGTGAGGGCTCTGGAAATGGAGCTCTCCTCAAGGAACGTGCAGCGTGTTGCCCATCACTCGGCACGCACACAGGGCCTCCGAGGGGCAGAGCAATGGGCCTCGATGTTGCTCAGCCGGACCACGGCGTGGGGGGTGTCTGGAGGTCCTCAGTGACCTTGGAGGGAAATGGATGCACACCCGAGGGGCCTAGGAGTCCTCAAATGGGTAATTCCCTTAAAATAAACCCGAACGGTGACTAAGAACTCATGGAAACTGCTGCATGCCGCCCTTCCTGCCCGGCTACGCAGAGCCTAAACTGGAGGCAAATTCTCACGTTGAGTTTCCCTTTCGTTCCGGAGCTTGTCAGGCTAACCACCACCGCGGCCATGGAAGCACCGGGTTGAGACGGAGCAAACTCATTTTCTTCCCAGAAGCATTTCGACCGGGTTTCCAGGCCTGTCAACAGCAGGGGACGTCAGGCAGCTTCAAGGCAGCATGAAGGCAGCCTTCCAAGTGGGAAAGCAAGGATAGTTCCAGCAGGCTCCCGTTTCCACGCGCACACTCAGCTTACCTCCCTGTGGTTTCTAACCAGTCCAAAGAGACACATGTTACCCTGCGTTTGCTTCCCTGAACCAACTCCCCGAAGTAGGGTGTTCTGGGTCAAGTGAACTGCCTCAACCAAGGAATGCCCTGCCTAGTTACGCCTCCGGGGCCTCTGGCTATTCCAAAGCCTGCAGTGCCACAGGAAGCACAGGGCTGAAATCGCAGTAAGAACGCAAGCCGACTTTCTCTTGGAGGCAGGGTGACTTCCGGCAGGTGGGTCCTAGATGGAATGCGAGGCCGAGGGGTCTCTCAGGGCAGCTCAGACTAGGGCAAGGCGTAAGACCTCAAAGGCATGTGAGACGTGCCAGAAGTCTGTTGGTGAAAGTGTGGGTTTGGTGGGGAAACGAATCTCCTCCAGGAGAGAGTGCAGGGCGTTTCCCTACACTCGGCGTATAGAGAGCGGCTCCAAAGGGCTCCGGGCCTGGATGTTGCTCAGCAGACCCAGGGGTGCCCGGGAGTACTCCGTGTTCCAGCCTGGAACAGGGTGCCCCCGCGAGCCTCCCAGGTGTCCAGGAAACTCTACTGCCGTTCAACACACGCAGAGCAGAGGCTACGGCCTCACGGAAACTGCTGTGCGGCTCCGCTTCTGCACCTCACGTCAGGGCCTTCCCTCCAGGCCTGTGCTCACTCCGGCTGTCCCGTTAGCGTCGCAGCATTGCGAGATGCTGACGTTCTCCTCGAGCAGAGTGCCTTCAGGCACGAGGCCCGCGAAGTAGGCAGAGTGTTTTCTCACGGCAGCTCTCACAAGGGCGACGACAAAGATTTCCTGGGAGCTTCGGACTCACCAGAAATCTGATTCTGAGGCCGTGTGAGGGCTCTGGAAATGGAGCTCTCCTCAAGGAACGTGCAGCGTGTTGCCCATCACTCGGCACGCACACAGGGCCTCCGAGGGGCAGAGCAATGGGCCTCGATGTTGCTCAGCCGGACCACGGCGTGGGGGGTGTCTGGAGGTCCTCAGTGACCTTGGAGGGAAATGGATGCACACCCGAGGGGCCTAGGAGTCCTCAAATGGGTAATTCCCTTAAAATAAACCCGAACGGTGACTAAGAACTCATGGAAACTGCTGCATGCCGCCCTTCCTGCCCGGCTACGCAGAGCCTAAACTGGAGGCAAATTCTCACGTTGAGTTTCCCTTTCGTTCCGGAGCTTGTCAGGCTAACCACCACCGCGGCCATGGAAGCACCGGGTTGAGACGGAGCAAACTCATTTTCTTCCCAGAAGCATTTCGACCGGGTTTCCAGGCCTGTCAACAGCAGGGGACGTCAGGCAGCTTCAAGGCAGCATGAAGGCAGCCTTCCAAGTGGGAAAGCAAGGATAGTTCCAGCAGGCTCCCGTTTCCACGCGCACACTCAGCTTACCTCCCTGTGGTTTCTAACCAGTCCAAAGAGACACATGTTACCCTGCGTTTGCTTCCCTGAACCAACTCCCCGAAGTAGGGTGTTCTGCGTCAAGTGAACTGCCTCAACCAAGGAATGCCCTGCCTAGTTACGCCTCTGGGGCCTGTGGCTATTCCAAAGCCTGCAGTGCCACAGGAAGCACAGGGCTGAAATCGCAGTAAGAACGCAAGCCGACTTTCTCTTGGAGGCAGGGTGACTTCCGGCAGGTGGGTCCTAGATGGAATGCGAGGCCGAGGGGTCTCTCAGGGCAGCTCAGACTAGGGCAAGGCGTAAGACCTCAAAGGCATGTGAGACGTGCCAGAAGTCTGTTGGTGAAAGTGTGGGTTTGGTGGGGAAACGAATCTCCTCCAGGAGAGAGTGCAGGGCGTTTCCCTACACTCGGCGTATGGAGAGCGGCTCCAAAGGGCTCCGGGCCTGGATGTTGCTCAGCAGACCCAGGGGTGCCCGGGAGTACTCCGTGTTCCAGCCTGGAACAGGGTGCCCCCGCGAGCCTCCCAGGTGTCCAGGAAACTCTACTGCCGTTCAACACACGCAGAGCAGAGGCTACGGCCTCACGGAAACTGCTGTGCGGCTCCGCTACTGCACCTCACGTCAGGGCCTTCCCTCCAGGCCTGTGCTCACTCCGGCTGTCCCGTTAGCGACGCAGCATTGCGAGATGCTGACGTTCTCCTCGAGCAGAGTGCCTTCAGGTACGAGGCCCGCGAAGTAGGCAGAGTGTTTTCTCACGGCAGCTCTCACAAGGGCGACGACAAAGATTTCCTGGGCGCTTCGGACTCACCAGAAATCTGATTCTGAGGCCGTGTGAGGGCTCTGGAAATGGAGCTCTCCTCAAGGAACGTGCAGCGTGTTGCCCATCACTCGGCACGCACACAGGGCCTCCGAGGGGCAGAGCAATGGGCCTCGATGTTGCTCAGCCGGACCACGGCGTGGGGGGTGTCTGGAGGTCCTCAGTGACCTTGGAGGGAAATGGATGCACACCCGAGGGGCCTAGGAGTCCTCAAATGGGTAATTCCCTTAAAATAAACCCGAACGGTGACTAAGAACTCATGGAAACTGCTGCATGCCGCCCTTCCTGCCCGGCTACGCAGAGCCTAAACTGGAGGCAAATTCTCACGTTGAGTTTCCCTTTCGTTCCGGAGCTTGTCAGGCTAACCACCACCGCGGCCATGGAAGCACCGGGTTGAGACGGAGCAAACTCATTTTCTTCCCAGAAGCATTTCGACCGGGTTTCCAGGCCTGTCAACAGCAGGGGACGTCAGGCAGCTTCAAGGCAGCATGAAGGCAGCCTTCCAAGTGGGAAAGCAAGGATAGTTCCAGCAGGCTCCCGTTTCCACGCGCACACTCAGCTTACCTCCCTGTGGTTTCTAACCAGTCCAAAGAGACACATGTTACCCTGCGTTTGCTTCCCTGAACCAACTCCCCGAAGTAGGGTGTTCTGGGTCAAGTGAACTGCCTCAACCAAGGAATGCCCTGCCTAGTTACGCCTCCGGGGCCTCTGGCTATTCCAAAGCCTGCAGTGCCACAGGAAGCACAGGGCTGAAATCGCAGTAAGAACGCAAGCCGACTTTCTCTTGGAGGCAGGGTGACTTCCGGCAGGTGGGTCCTAGATGGAATGCGAGGCCGAGGGGTCTCTCAGGGCAGCTCAGACTAGGGCAAGGCGTAAGACCTCAAAGGCATGTGAGACGTGCCAGAAGTCTGTTGGTGAAAGTGTGGGTTTGGTGGGGAAACGAATCTCCTCCAGGAGAGAGTGCAGGGCGTTTCCCTACACTCGGCGTATAGAGAGCGGCTCCAAAGGGCTCCGGGCCTGGATGTTGCTCAGCAGACCCAGGGGTGCCCGGGAGTACTCCGTGTTCCAGCCTGGAACAGGGTGCCCCCGCGAGCCTCCCAGGTGTCCAGGAAACTCTACTGCCGTTCAACACACGCAGAGCAGAGGCTACGGCCTCACGGAAACTGCTGTGCGGCTCCGCTTCTGCACCTCACGTCAGGGCCTTCCCTCCAGGCCTGTGCTCACTCCGGCTGTCCCGTTAGCGTCGCAGCATTGCGAGATGCTGACGTTCTCCTCGAGCAGAGTGCCTTCAGGCACGAGGCCCGCGAAGTAGGCAGAGTGTTTTCTCACGGCAGCTCTCACAAGGGCGACGACAAAGATTTCCTGGGAGCTTCGGACTCACCAGAAATCTGATTCTGAGGCCGTGTGAGGGCTCTGGAAATGGAGCTCTCCTCAAGGAACGTGCAGCGTGTTGCCCATCACTCGGCACGCACACAGGGCCTCCGAGGGGCAGAGCAATGGGCCTCGATGTTGCTCAGCCGG
This sequence comes from Delphinus delphis, assembly GCF_949987515.2. Classification (NCBI taxonomy): domain Eukaryota; kingdom Metazoa; phylum Chordata; class Mammalia; order Artiodactyla; family Delphinidae; genus Delphinus; species Delphinus delphis. Next base: position 60,339 of record NW_027192871.1, read on the forward strand.
ACCACGGCGTGGGGGGTGTCTGGAGGTCCTCAGTGACCTTGGAGGGAAATGGATGCACACCCGAGGGGCCTAGGAGTCCTCAAATGGGTAATTCCCTTAAAATAAACCCGAACGGTGACTAAGAACTCATGGAAACTGCTGCATGCCGCCCTTCCTGCCCGGCTACGCAGAGCCTAAACTGGAGGCAAATTCTCACGTTGAGTTTCCCTTTCGTTCCGGAGCTTGTCAGGCTAACCACCACCGCGGCCATGGAAGCACCGGGTTGAGACGGAGCAAACTCATTTTCTTCCCAGAAGCATTTCGACCGGGTTTCCAGGCCTGTCAACAGCAGGGGACGTCAGGCAGCTTCAAGGCAGCATGAAGGCAGCCTTCCAAGTGGGAAAGCAAGGATAGTTCCAGCAGGCTCCCGTTTCCACGCGCACACTCAGCTTACCTCCCTGTGGTTTCTAACCAGTCCAAAGAGACACATGTTACCCTGCGTTTGCTTCCCTGAACCAACTCCCCGAAGTAGGGTGTTCTGGGTCAAGTGAACTGCCTCAACCAAGGAATGCCCTGCCTAGTTACGCCTCCGGGGCCTCTGGCTATTCCAAAGCCTGCAGTGCCACAGGAAGCACAGGGCTGAAATCGCAGTAAGAACGCAAGCCGACTTTCTCTTGGAGGCAGGGTGACTTCCGGCAGGTGGGTCCTAGATGGAATGCGAGGCCGAGGGGTCTCTCAGGGCAGCTCAGACTAGGGCAAGGCGTAAGACCTCAAAGGCATGTGAGACGTGCCAGAAGTCTGTTGGTGAAAGTGTGGGTTTGGTGGGGAAACGAATCTCCTCCAGGAGAGAGTGCAGGGCGTTTCCCTACACTCGGCGTATAGAGAGCGGCTCCAAAGGGCTCCGGGCCTGGATGTTGCTCAGCAGACCCAGGGGTGCCCGGGAGTACTCCGTGTTCCAGCCTGGAACAGGGTGCCCCCGCGAGCCTCCCAGGTGTCCAGGAAACTCTACTGCCGTTCAACACACGCAGAGCAGAGGCTACGGCCTCACGGAAACTGCTGTGCGGCTCCGCTTCTGCACCTCACGTCAGGGCCTTCCCTCCAGGCCTGTGCTCACTCCGGCTGTCCCGTTAGCGTCGCAGCATTGCGAGATGCTGACGTTCTCCTCGAGCAGAGTGCCTTCAGGCACGAGGCCCGCGAAGGAGGCAGAGTGTTTTCTCACGGCAGCTCTCACAAGGGCGACGACAAAGATTTCCTGGGAGCTTCGGACTCACCAGAAATCTGATTCTGAGGCCGTGTGAGGGCTCTGGAAATGGAGCTCTCCTCAAGGAACGTGCAGCGTGTTGCCCATCACTCGGCACGCACACAGGGCCTCCGAGGGGCAGAGCAATGGGCCTCGATGTTGCTCAGCCGGACCACGGCGTGGGGGGTGTCTGGAGGTCCTCAGTGACCTTGGAGGGAAATGGATGCACACCCGAGGGGCCTAGGAGTCCTCAAATGGGTAATTCCCTTAAAATAAACCCGAACGGTGACTAAGAACTCATGGAAACTGCTGCATGCCGCCCTTCCTGCCCGGCTACGCAGAGCCTAAACTGGAGGCAAATTCTCACGTTGAGTTTCCCTTTCGTTCCGGAGCTTGTCAGGCTAACCACCACCGCGGCCATGGAAGCACCGGGTTGAGACGGAGCAAACTCATTTTCTTCCCAGAAGCATTTCAACCGGGTTTCCAGGCCTGTCAACAGCAGGGGACGTCAGGCAGCTTCAAGGCAGCATGAAGGCAGCCTTCCAAGTGGGAAAGCAAGGATAGTTCCAGCAGGCTCCCGTTTCCACGCGCACACTCAGCTTACCTCCCTGTGGTTTCTAACCAGTCCAAAGAGACACATGTTACCCTGCGTTTGCTTCCCTGAACCAACTCCCCGAAGTAGGGTGTTCTGCGTCAAGTGAACTGCCTCAACCAAGGAATGCCCTGCCTAGTTACGCCTCTGGGGCCTGTGGCTATTCCAAAGCCTGCAGTGCCACAGGAAGCACAGGGCTGAAATCGCAGTAAGAACGCAAGCCGACTTTCTCTTGGAGGCAGGGTGACTTCCGGCAGGTGGGTCCTAGATGGAATGCGAGGCCGAGGGGTCTCTCAGGGCAGCTCAGACTAGGGCAAGGCGTAAGACCTCAAAGGCATGTGAGACGTGCCAGAAGTCTGTTGGTGAAAGTGTGGGTTTGGTGGGGAAACGAATCTCCTCCAGGAGAGAGTGCAGGGCGTTTCCCTACACTCGGCGTATGGAGAGCGGCTCCAAAGGGCTCCGGGCCTGGATGTTGCTCAGCAGACCCAGGGGTGCCCGGGAGTACTCCGTGTTCCAGCCTGGAACAGGGTGCCCCCGCGAGCCTCCCAGGTGTCCAGGAAACTCTACTGCCGTTCAACACACGCAGAGCAGAGGCTACGGCCTCACGGAAACTGCTGTGCGGCTCCGCTACTGCACCTCACGTCAGGGCCTTCCCTCCAGGCCTGTGCTCACTCCGGCTGTCCCGTTAGCGACGCAGCATTGCGAGATGCTGACGTTCTCCTCGAGCAGAGTGCCTTCAGGTACGAGGCCCGCGAAGTAGGCAGAGTGTTTTCTCACGGCAGCTCTCACAAGGGCGACGACAAAGATTTCCTGGGCGCTTCGGACTCACCAGAAATCTGATTCTGAGGCCGTGTGAGGGCTCTGGAAATGGAGCTCTCCTCAAGGAACGTGCAGCGTGTTGCCCATCACTCGGCACGCACACAGGGCCTCCGAGGGGCAGAGCAATGGGCCTCGATGTTGCTCAGCCGGACCACGGCGTGGGGGGTGTCTGGAGGTCCTCAGTGACCTTGGAGGGAAATGGATGCACACCCGAGGGGCCTAGGAATCCTCAAATGGGTAATTCCCTTAAAATAAACCCGAACGGTGACTAAGAACTCATGGAAACTGCTGCATGCCGCCCTTCCTGCCCGGCTACGCAGAGCCTAAACTGGAGGCAAATTCTCACGTTGAGTTTCCCTTTCGTTCCGGAGCTTGTCAGGCTAACCACCACCGCGGCCATGGAAGCACCGGGTTGAGACGGAGCAAACTCATTTTCTTCCCAGAAGCATTTCGACCGGGTTTCCAGGCCTGTCAACAGCAGGGGACGTCAGGCAGCTTCAAGGCAGCATGAAGGCAGCCTTCCAAGTGGGAAAGCAAGGATAGTTCCAGCAGGCTCCCGTTTCCACGCGCACACTCAGCTTACCTCCCTGTGGTTTCTAACCAGTCCAAAGAGACACATGTTACCCTGCGTTTGCTTCCCTGAACCAACTCCCCGAAGTAGGGTGTTCTGGGTCAAGTGAACTGCCTCAACCAAGGAATGCCCTGCCTAGTTACGCCTCTGGGGCCTGTGGCTATTCCAAAGCCTGCAGGGCCACAGGAAGCACAGGGCTGAAATCGCAGTAAGAACGCAAGCCGACTTTCTCTTGGAGGCAGGGTGACTTCCGGCAGGTGGGTCCTAGATGGAATGCGAGGCCGAGGGGTCTCTCAGGGCAGCTCAGACTAGGGCAAGGCGTAAGACCTCAAAGGCATGTGAGACGTGCCAGAAGTCTGTTGGTGAAAGTGTGGGTTTGGTGGGGAAACGAATCTCCTCCAGGAGAGAGTGCAGGGCGTTTCCCTACACTCGGCGTATAGAGAGCGGCTCCAAAGGGCTCCGGGCCTGGATGTTGCTCAGCAGACCCAGGGGTGCCCGGGAGTACTCCGTGTTCCAGCCTGGAACAGGGTGCCCCCGCGAGCCTCCCAGGTGTCCAGGAGACTCTACTGCCGTTCAACACACGCAGAGCAGAGGCTACGGCCTCACGGAAACTGCTGTGCGGCTCCGCTTCTGCACCTCACGTCAGGGCCTTCCCTCCAGGCCTGTGCTCACTCCGGCTGTCCCGTTAGCGTCGCAGCATTGCGAGATGCTGACGTTCTCCTCGAGCAGAGTGCCTTCAGGCACGAGGCCCGCGAAGGAGGCAGAGTGTTTTCTCACGGCAGCTCTCACAAGGGCGACGACAAAGATTTCCTGGGAGCTTCGGACTCACCAGAAATCTGATTCTGAGGCCGTGTGAGGGCTCTGGAAATGGAGCTCTCCTCAAGGAACGTGCAGCGTGTTGCCCATCACTCGGCACGCACACAGGGCCTCCGAGGGGCAGAGCAATGGGCCTCGATGTTGCTCAGCCGGACCACGGCGTGGGGGGTGTCTGGAGGTCCTCAGTGACCTTGGAGGGAAATGGATGCACACCCGAGGGGCCTAGGAGTCCTCAAATGGGTAATTCCCTTAAAATAAACCCGAACGGTGACTAAGAACTCATGGAAACTGCTGCATGCCGCCCTTCCTGCCCGGCTACGCAGAGCCTAAACTGGAGGCAAATTCTCACGTTGAGTTTCCCTTTCGTTCCGGAGCTTGTCAGGCTAACCACCACCGCGGCCATGGAAGCACCGGGTTGAGACGGAGCAAACTCATTTTCTTCCCAGAAGCATTTCGACCGGGTTTCCAGGCCTGTCAACAGCAGGGGACGTCAGGCAGCTTCAAGGCAGCATGAAGGCAGCCTTCCAAGTGGGAAAGCAAGGATAGTTCCAGCAGGCTCCCGTTTCCACGCGCACACTCAGCTTACCTGCCTGTGGTTTCTAACCAGTCCAAAGAGACACATGTTACCCTGCGTTTGCTTCCCTGAACCAACTCCCCGAAGTAGGGTGTTCTGGGTCAAGTGAACTGCCTCAACCAAGGAATGCCCTGCCTAGTTACGCCTCCGGGGCCTCTGGCTATTCCAAAGCCTGCAGTGCCACAGGAAGCACAGGGCTGAAATCGCAGTAAGAACGCAAGCCGACTTTCTCTTGGAGGCAGGGTGACTTCCGGCAGGTGGGTCCTAGATGGAATGCGAGGCCGAGGGGTCTCTCAGGGCAGCTCAGACTAGGGCAAGGCGTAAGACCTCAAAGGCATGTGAGACGTGCCAGAAGTCTGTTGGTGAAAGTGTGGGTTTGGTGGGGAAACGAATCTCCTCCAGGAGAGAGTGCAGGGCGTTTCCCTACACTCGGCGTATAGAGAGCGGCTCCAAAGGGCTCCGGGCCTGGATGTTGCTCAGCAGACCCAGGGGTGCCCGGGAGTACTCCGTGTTCCAGCCTGGAACAGGGTGCCCCCGCGAGCCTCCCAGGTGTCCAGGAAACTCTACTGCCGTTCAACACACGCAGAGCAGAGGCTACGGCCTCACGGAAACTGCTGTGCGGCTCCGCTTCTGCACCTCACGTCAGGGCCTTCCCTCCAGGCCTGTGCTCACTCCGGCTGTCCCGTTAGCGTCGCAGCATTGCGAGATGCTGACGTTCTCCTCGAGCAGAGTGCCTTCAGGCACGAGGCCCGCGAAGTAGGCAGAGTGTTTTCTCACGGCAGCTCTCACAAGGGCGACGACAAAGATTTCCTGGGAGCTTCGGACTCACCAGAAATCTGATTCTGAGGCCGTGTGAGGGCTCTGGAAATGGAGCTCTCCTCAAGGAACGTGCAGCGTGTTGCCCATCACTCGGCACGCACACAGGGCCTCCGAGGGGCAGAGCAATGGGCCTCGATGTTGCTCAGCCGGACCACGGCGTGGGGGGTGTCTGGAGGTCCTCAGTGACCTTGGAGGGAAATGGATGCACACCCGAGGGGCCTAGGAGTCCTCAAATGGGTAATTCCCTTAAAATAAACCCGAACGGTGACTAAGAACTCATGGAAACTGCTGCATGCCGCCCTTCCTGCCCGGCTACGCAGAGCCTAAACTGGAGGCAAATTCTCACGTTGAGTTTCCCTTTCGTTCCGGAGCTTGTCAGGCTAACCACCACCGCGGCCATGGAAGCACCGGGTTGAGACGGAGCAAACTCATTTTCTTCCCAGAAGCATTTCGACCGGGTTTCCAGGCCTGTCAACAGCAGGGGACGTCAGGCAGCTTCAAGGCAGCATGAAGGCAGCCTTCCAAGTGGGAAAGCAAGGATAGTTCCAGCAGGCTCCCGTTTCCACGCGCACACTCAGCTTACCTCCCTGTGGTTTCTAACCAGTCCAAAGAGACACATGTTACCCTGCGTTTGCTTCCCTGAACCAACTCCCCGAAGTAGGGTGTTCTGCGTCAAGTGAACTGCCTCAACCAAGGAATGCCCTGCCTAGTTACGCCTCTGGGGCCTGTGGCTATTCCAAAGCCTGCAGTGCCACAGGAAGCACAGGGCTGAAATCGCAGTAAGAACGCAAGCCGACTTTCTCTTGGAGGCAGGGTGACTTCCGGCAGGTGGGTCCTAGATGGAATGCGAGGCCGAGGGGTCTCTCAGGGCAGCTCAGACTAGGGCAAGGCGTAAGACCTCAAAGGCATGTGAGACGTGCCAGAAGTCTGTTGGTGAAAGTGTGGGTTTGGTGGGGAAACGAATCTCCTCCAGGAGAGAGTGCAGGGCGTTTCCCTACACTCGGCGTATGGAGAGCGGCTCCAAAGGGCTCCGGGCCTGGATGTTGCTCAGCAGACCCAGGGGTGCCCGGGAGTACTCCGTGTTCCAGCCTGGAACAGGGTGCCCCCGCGAGCCTCCCAGGTGTCCAGGAAACTCTACTGCCGTTCAACACACGCAGAGCAGAGGCTACGGCCTCACGGAAACTGCTGTGCGGCTCCGCTACTGCACCTCACGTCAGGGCCTTCCCTCCAGGCCTGTGCTCACTCCGGCTGTCCCGTTAGCGACGCAGCATTGCGAGATGCTGACGTTCTCCTCGAGCAGAGTGCCTTCAGGTACGAGGCCCGCGAAGTAGGCAGAGTGTTTTCTCACGGCAGCTCTCACAAGGGCGACGACAAAGATTTCCTGGGAGCTTCGGACTCACCAGAAATCTGATTCTGAGGCCGTGTGAGGGCTCTGGAAATGGAGCTCTCCTCAAGGAACGTGCAGCGTGTTGCCCATCACTCGGCACGCACACAGGGCCTCCGAGGGGCAGAGCAATGGGCCTCGATGTTGCTCAGCCGGACCACGGCGTGGGGGGTGTCTGGAGGTCCTCAGTGACCTTGGAGGGAAATGGATGCACACCCGAGGGGCCTAGGAATCCTCAAATGGGTAATTCCCTTAAAATAAACCCGAACGGTGACTAAGAACTCATGGAAACTGCTGCATGCCGCCCTTCCTGCCCGGCTACGCAGAGCCTAAACTGGAGGCAAATTCTCACGTTGAGTTTCCCTTTCGTTCCGGAGCTTGTCAGGCTAACCACCACCGCGGCCATGGAAGCACCGGGTTGAGACGGAGCAAACTCATTTTCTTCCCAGAAGCATTTCGACCGGGTTTCCAGGCCTGTCAACAGCAGGGGACGTCAGGCAGCTTCAAGGCAGCATGAAGGCAGCCTTCCAAGTGGGAAAGCAAGGATAGTTCCAGCAGGCTCCCGTTTCCACGCGCACACTCAGCTTACCTCCCTGTGGTTTCTAACCAGTCCAAAGAGACACATGTTACCCTGCGTTTGCTTCCCTGAACCAACTCCCCGAAGTAGGGTGTTCTGGGTCAAGTGAACTGCCTCAACCAAGGAATGCCCTGCCTAGTTACGCCTCTGGGGCCTGTGGCTATTCCAAAGCCTGCAGGGCCACAGGAAGCACAGGGCTGAAATCGCAGTAAGAACGCAAGCCGACTTTCTCTTGGAGGCAGGGTGACTTCCGGCAGGTGGGTCCTAGATGGAATGCGAGGCCGAGGGGTCTCTCAGGGCAGCTCAGACTAGGGCAAGGCGTAAGACCTCAAAGGCATGTGAGACGTGCCAGAAGTCTGTTGGTGAAAGTGTGGGTTTGGTGGGGAAACGAATCTCCTCCAGGAGAGAGTGCAGGGCGTTTCCCTACACTCGGCGTATAGAGAGCGGCTCCAAAGGGCTCCGGGCCTGGATGTTGCTCAGCAGACCCAGGGGTGCCCGGGAGTACTCCGTGTTCCAGCCTGGAACAGGGTGCCCCCGCGAGCCTCCCAGGTGTCCAGGAAACTCTACTGCCGTTCAACACACGCAGAGCAGAGGCTACGGCCTCACGGAAACTGCTGTGCGGCTCCGCTTCTGCACCTCACGTCAGGGCCTTCCCTCCAGGCCTGTGCTCACTCCGGCTGTCCCGTTAGCGTCGCAGCATTGCGAGATGCTGACGTTCTCCTCGAGCAGAGTGCCTTCAGGCACGAGGCCCGCGAAGTAGGCAGAGTGTTTTCTCACGGCAGCTCTCACAAGGGCGACGACAAAGATTTCCTGGGAGCTTCGGACTCACCAGAAATCTGGTTCTGAGGCCGTGTGAGGGCTCTGGAAATGGAGCTCTCCTCAAGGAACGTGCAGCGTGTTGCCCATCACTCGGCACGCACACAGGGCCTCCGAGGGGCAGAGCAATGGGCCTCGATGTTGCTCAGCCGGACCACGGCGTGGGGGGTGTCTGGAGGTCCTCAGTGACCTTGGAGGGAAATGGATGCACACCCGAGGGGCCTAGGAGTCCTCAAATGGGTAATTCCCTTAAAATAAACCCGAACGGTGACTAAGAACTCATGGAAACTGCTGCATGCCGCCCTTCCTGCCCGGCTACGCAGAGCCTAAACTGGAGGCAAATTCTCACGTTGAGTTTCCCTTTCGTTCCGGAGCTTGTCAGGCTAACCACCACCGCGGCCATGGAAGCACCGGGTTGAGACGGAGCAAACTCATTTTCTTCCCAGAAGCATTTCGACCGGGTTTCCAGGCCTGTCAACAGCAGGGGACGTCAGGCAGCTTCAAGGCAGCATGAAGGCAGCCTTCCAAGTGGGAAAGCAAGGATAGTTCCAGCAGGCTCCCGTTTCCACGCGCACACTCAGCTTACCTCCCTGTGGTTTCTAACCAGTCCAAAGAGACACATGTTACCCTGCGTTTGCTTCCCTGAACCAACTCCCCGAAGTAGGGTGTTCTGGGTCAAGTGAACTGCCTCAACCAAGGAATGCCCTGCCTAGTTACGCCTCTGGGGCCTGTGGCTATTCCAAAGCCTGCAGTGCCACAGGAAGCACAGGGCTGAAATCGCAGTAAGAACGCAAGCCGACTTTCTCTTGGAGGCAGGGTGACTTCCGGCAGGTGGGTCCTAGATGGAATGCGAGGCCGAGGGGTCTCTCAGGGCAGCTCAGACTAGGGCAAGGCGTAAGACCTCAAAGGCATGTGAGACGTGCCAGAAGTCTGTTGGTGAAAGTGTGGGTTTGGTGGGGAAACGAATCTCCTCCAGGAGAGAGTGCAGGGCGTTTCCCTACACTCGGCGTATGGAGAGCGGCTCCAAAGGGCTCCGGGCCTGGATGTTGCTCAGCAGACCCAGGGGTGCCCGGGAGTACTCCGTGTTCCAGCCTGGAACAGGGTGCCCCCGCGAGCCTCCCAGGTGTCCAGGAAACTCTACTGCCGTTCAACACACGCAGAGCAGAGGCTACGGCCTCACGGAAACTGCTGCGCGGCTCCGCTTCTGCACCTCACGTCAGGGCCTTCCCTCCAGGCCTGTGCTCACTCCGGCTGTCCCGTTAGCGACGCAGCATTGCGAGATGCTGACGTTCTCCTCGAGCAGAGTGCCTTCAGGTACGAGGCCCGCGAAGTAGGCAGAGTGTTTTCTCACGGCAGCTCTCACAAGGACGACGACAAAGATTTCCTGGGCGCTTCGGACTCACCAGAAATCTGATTCTGAGGCCGTGTGAGGGCTCTGGAAATGGAGCTCTCCTCAAGGAACGTGCAGCGTGTTGCCCATCACTCGGCACGCACACAGGGCCTCCGAGGGGCAGAGCAATGGGCCTCGATGTTGCTCAGCCGGACCACGGCGTGGGGGGTGTCTGGAGGTCCTCAGTGACCTTGGAGGGAAATGGATGCACACCCGAGGGGCCTAGGAGTGCTCAAATGGGTAATTCCGTTAAAATAAACCCGAACGGTGACTAAGAACTCATGGAAACTGCTGCATGCCGCCCTTCCTGCCCGGCTACGCAGAGCCTAAACTGGAGGCAAATTCTCACGTTGAGTTTCCCTTTCGTTCCGGAGCTTGTCAGGCTAACCACCACCGCGGCCATGGAAGCACCGGGTTGAGACGGAGCAAACTCATTTTCTTCCCAGAAGCATTTCGACCGGGTTTCCAGGCCTGTCAACAGCAGGGGACGTCAGGCAGCTTCAAGGCAGCATGAAGGCAGCCTTCCAAGTGGGAAAGCAAGGATAGTTCCAGCAGGCTCCCGTTTCCACGCGCATACTCAGCTTACCTCCCTGTGGTTTCTAACCAGTCCAAAGAGACACATGTTACCCTGCGTTTGCTTCCCTGAACCAACTCCCCGAAGTAGGGTGTTCTGGGTCAAGTGAACTGCCTCAACCAAGGAATGCCCTGCCTAGTTACGCCTCCGAGGCCTCTGGCTATTCCAAAGACTGCAGTGCCACAGGAAGCACAGGGCTGAAATCGTAGTAAGAACGCAAGCCGACTTTCTCTTGGAGGCAGGGTGACTTCCGGCAGGGGGGTCCTAGATGGAATGCGAGGCCGAGGGATCTCTCAGGGCAGCTCAGACTAGGGCAAGGCGTAAGACCTCAAAGGCATGTGAGACGTGCCAGAAGTCTGTTGGTGAAAGAGTGGGTTTGGTGGGGAAACGAATCGCCTCCAGGAGAGAGTGCAGGGCGTTTCCCTACACTCGGCGTATGGAGAGCGGCTCCAAAGGGCTCCGGGCCTGGATGTTGCTCAGCAGACCCAGGGGTGCCCGGGAGTACTCCGTGTTCCAGCCTGGAACAGGGTGCCCCCGCGAGCCTCCCAGGTGTCCAGGAAACTCTACTGCCGTTCAACACACGCAGAGCAGAGGCTACGGCCTCACGGAAACTGCTGCGCGGCTCCGCTTGTGCACCTCACGTCAGGGCCTTCCCTCCAGGCCTGTGCTCACTCCGGCTGTCCCGTTAGCGACGCAGCATTGCGAGATGCTGACGTTCTCCTCGAGCAGAGTGCCTTCAGGTACGAGGCCCGCGAAGTAGGCAGAGTGTTTTCTCACGGCAGCTCTCACAAGGGCGACGACAAAGATTTCCTGGGAGCTTCGGACTCACCAGAAATCTGGTTCTGAGGCCGTGTGAGGGCTCTGGAAATGGAGCTCTCCTCAAGGAACGTGCAGCGTGTTGCCCATCACTCGGCACGCACACAGGGCCTCCGAGGGGCAGAGCAATGGGCCTCGATGTTGCTCAGCCGGACCACGGCGTGGGGGGTGTCTGGAGGTCCTCAGTGACCTTGGAGGGAAATGGATGCACACCCGAGGGGCCTAGGAGTCCTCAAATGGGTAATTCCCTTAAAATAAACCCGAACGGTGACTAAGAACTCATGGAAACTGCTACATGCCGCCCTTCCTGCTCGGCTACGCAGAGCCGAAACTGGAGGCAAATTCTCACGTTGAGTTTCCCTTTCGTTCCGGAGCTTGTCAGGCTAACCACCACCGCGGCCATGGAAGCACCGGGTTGAGACGGAGCAAACTCATTTTCTTCCCAGAAGCATTTCGACCGGGTTTCCAGGCCTGTCAACAGCAGGGGACGTCAGGCAGCTTCAAGGCAGCATGAAGGCAGCCTTCCAAGTGGGAAAGCAAGGATAGTTCCAGCAGGCTCCCGTTTCCACGCGCACACTCAGCTTACCTGCCTGTGGTTTCTAACCAGTCCAAAGAGACACATGTTACCCGGCGTTTGCTTCCCTGAACCAACTCCCCGAAGTAGGGTGTTCTGCGTCAAGTGAACTGCCTCAACCAAGGAATGCCCTGCCTAGTTACGCCTCTGGGGCCTGTGGCTATTCCAAAGCCTGCAGTGCCACAGGAAGCACAGGGCTGAAATCGCAGTAAGAACGCAAGCCGACTTTCTCTTGGAGGCAGGGTGACTTCCGGCAGGTGGGTCCTAGATGGAATGCGAGGCCGAGGGGTCTCTCAGGGCAGCTCAGACTAGGGCAAGGCGTAAGACCTCAAAGGCATGTGAGACGTGCCAGAAGTCTGTTGGTGAAAGTGTGGGTTTGGTGGGGAAACGAATCTCCTCCAGGAGAGAGTGCAGGGCGTTTCCCTACACTCGGCGTATGGAGAGCGGCTCCAAAGGGCTCCGGGCCTGGATGTTGCTCAGCAGACCCAGGGGTGCCCGGGAGTACTCCGTGTTCCAGCCTGGAACAGGGTGCCCCCGCGAGCCTCCCAGGTGTCCAGGAAACTCTACTGCCGTTCAACACACGCAGAGCAGAGGCTACGGCCTCACGGAAACTGCTGTGCGGCTCCGCTTCTGCACCTCACGTCAGGGCCTTCCCTCCAGGCCTGTGCTCACTCCGGCTGTCCCGTTAGCGACGCAGCATTGCGAGATGCTGACGTTCTCCTCGAGCAGAGTGCCTTCAGGTACGGGGCCCGCGAAGTAGGCAGAGTGTTTTCTCACGGCAGCTCTCACAAGGGCGACGACAAAGATTTCCTGGGAGCTTCGGACTCACCAGAAATCTGGTTCTGAGGCCGTGTGAGGGCTCTGGAAATGGAGCTCTCCTCAAGGAACGTGCAGCGTGTTGCCCATCACTCGGCACGCACACAGGGCCTCCGAGGGGCAGAGCAATGGGCCTCGATGTTGCTCAGCCGGACCACGGCGTGGGGGGTGTCTGGAGGTCCTCAGTGACCTTGGAGGGAAATGGATGCACACCCGAGGGGCCTAGGAGTCCTCAAATGGGTAATTCCGTTAAAATAAACCCGAACGGTGACTAAGAACTCATGGAAACTGCTGCATGCCGCCCTTCCTGCCCGGCTACGCAGAGCCTAAACTGGAGGCAAATTCTCACGTTGAGTTTCCCTTTCGTTCCGGAGCTTGTCAGGCTAACCACCACCGCGGCCATGGAAGCACCGGGTTGAGACGGAGCAAACTCATTTTCTTCCCAGAAGCATTTCGACCGGGTTTCCAGGCCTGTCAACAGCAGGGGACGTCAGGCAGCTTCAAGGCAGCATGAAGGCAGCCTTCCAAGTGGGAAAGCAAGGATAGTTCCAGCAGGCTCCCGTTTCCACGCGCACACTCAGCTTACCTCCCTGTGGTTTCTAACCAGTCCAAAGAGACACATGTTACCCTGCGTTTGCTTCCCTGAACCAACTCCCCGAAGTAGGGTGTTCTGGGTCAAGTGAACTGCCTCAACCAAGGAATGCCCTGCCTAGTTACGCCTCTGGGGCCTGTGGCTATTCCAAAGCCTGCAGTGCCACAGGAAGCACAGGGCTGAAATCGCAGTAAGAACGCAAGCCGACTTTCTCTTGGAGGCAGGGTGACTTCCGGCAGGTGGGTCCTAGATGGAATGCGAGGCCGAGGGGTCTCTCAGGGCAGCTCAGACTAGGGCAAGGCGTAAGACCTCAAAGGCATGTGAGACGTGCCAGAAGTCTGTTGGTGAAAGTGTGGGTTTGGTGGGGAAACGAATCTCCTCCAGGAGAGAGTGCAGGGCGTTTCCCTACACTCGGCGTATAGAGAGCGGCTCCAAAGGGCTCCGGGCCTGGATGTTGCTCAGCAGACCCAGGGGTGCCCGGGAGTACTCCGTGTTCCAGCCTGGAACAGGGTGCCCCCGCGAGCCTCCCAGGTGTCCAGGAAACTCTACTGCCGTTCAACACACGCAGAGCAGAGGCTACGGCCTCACGGAAACTGCTGTGCGGCTCCGCTTCTGCACCTCACGTCAGGGCCTTCCCTCCAGGCCTGTGCTCACTCCGGCTGTCCCGTTAGCGACGCAGCATTGCGAGATGCTGACGTTCTCCTCGAGCAGAGTGCCTTCAGGTACGAGGCCCGCGAAGTAGGCAGAGTGTTTTCTCACGGCAGCTCTCACAAGGGCGACGACAAAGATTTCCTGGGCGCTTCGGACTCACCAGAAATCTGATTCTGAGGCCGTGTGAGGGCTCTGGAAATGGAGCTCTCCTCAAGGAACGTGCAGCGTGTTGCCCATCACTCGGCACGCACACAGGGCCTCCGAGGGGCAGAGCAATGGGCCTCGATGTTGCTCAGCCGGACCACGGCGTGGGGGGTGTCTGGAGGTCCTCAGTGACCTTGGAGGGAAATGGATGCACACCCGAGGGGCCTAGGAGTCCTCAAATGGGTAATTCCCTTAAAATAAACCCGAACGGTGACTAAGAACTCATGGAAACTGCTGCATGCCGCCCTTCCTGCCCGGCTACGCAGAGCCTAAACTGGAGGCAAATTCTCACGTTGAGTTTCCCTTTCGTTCCGGAGCTTGTCAGGCTAACCACCACCGCGGCCATGGAAGCACCGGGTTGAGACGGAGCAAACTCATTTTCTTCCCAGAAGCATTTCGACCGGGTTTCCAGGCCTGTCAACAGCAGGGGACGTCAGGCAGCTTCAAGGCAGCATGAAGGCAGCCTTCCAAGTGGGAAAGCAAGGATAGTTCCAGCAGGCTCCCGTTTCCACGCGCACACTCAGCTTACCTCCCTGTGGTTTCTAACCAGTCCAAAGAGACACATGTTACCCTGCGTTTGCTTCCCTGAACCAACTCCCCGAAGTAGGGTGTTCTGGGTCAAGTGAACTGCCTCAACCAAGGAATGCCCTGCCTAGTTACGCCTCCGGGGCCTCTGGCTATTCCAAAGCCTGCAGTGCCACAGGAAGCACAGGGCTGAAATCGTAGTAAGAACGCAAGCCGACTTTCTCTTGGAGGCAGGGTGACTTCCGGCAGGGGGGTCCTAGATGGAATGCGAGGCCGAGGGATCTCTCAGGGCAGCTCAGACTAGGGCAAGGCGTAAGACCTCAAAGGCATGTGAGACGTGCCAGAAGTCTGTTGGTGAAAGAGTGGGTTTGGTGGGGAAACGAATCTCCTCCAGGAGAGAGTGCAGGGCGTTTCCCTACACTCGGCGTATGGAGAGCGGCTCCAAAGGGCTCCGGGCCTGGATGTTGCTCAGCAGACCCAGGGGTGCCCGGGAGTACTCCGTGTTCCAGCCTGGAACAGGGTGCCCCCGCGAGCCTCCCAGGTGTCCAGGAAACTCTACTGCCGTTCAACACACGCAGAGCAGAGGCTACGGCCTCACGGAAACTGCTGCGCGGCTCCGCTTGTGCACCTCACGTCAGGGCCTTCCCTCCAGGCCTGTGCTCACTCCGGCTGTCCCGTTAGCGACGCAGCATTGCGAGATGCTGACGTTCTCCTCGAGCAGAGTGCCTTCAGGTACGAGGCCCGCGAAGTAGGCAGAGTGTTTTCTCACGGCAGCTCTCACAAGGGCGACGACAAAGATTTCCTGGGAGCTTCGGACTCACCAGAAATCTGGTTCTGAGGCCGTGTGAGGGCTCTGGAAATGGAGCTCTCCTCAAGGAACGTGCAGCGTGTTGCCCATCACTCGGCACGCACACAGGGCCTCCGAGGGGCAGAGCAATGGGCCTCGATGTTGCTCAGCCGGACCACGGCGTGGGGGGTGTCTGGAGGTCCTCAGTGACCTTGGAGGGAAATGGATGCACACCCGAGGGGCCTAGGAGTCCTCAAATGGGTAATTCCCTTAAAATAAACCCGAACGGTGACTAAGAACTCATGGAAACTGCTACATGCCGCCCTTCCTGCTCGGCTACGCAGAGCCTAAACTGGAGGCAAATTCTCACGTTGAGTTTCCCTTTCGTTCCGGAGCTTGTCAGGCTAACCACCACCGCGGCCATGGAAGCACCGGGTTGAGACGGAGCAAACTCATTTTCTTCCCAGAAGCATTTCGACCGGGTTTCCAGGCCTGTCAACAGCAGGGGACATCAGGCAGCTTCAAGGCAGCATGAAGGCAGCCTTCCAAGTGGGAAAGCAAGGATAGTTCCAGCAGGCTCCCGTTTCCACGCGCACACTCAGCTTACCTGCCTGTGGTTTCTAACCAGTCCAAAGAGACACATGTTACCCGGCGTTTGCTTCCCTGAACCAACTCCCCGAAGTAGGGTGTTCTGCGTCAAGTGAACTGCCTCAACCAAGGAATGCCCTGCCTAGTTACGCCTCTGGGGCCTGTGGCTATTCCAAAGCCTGCAGTGCCACAGGAAGCACAGGGCTGAAATCGCAGTAAGAACGCAAGCCGACTTTCTCTTGGAGGCAGGGTGACTTCCGGCAGGTGGGTCCTAGATGGAATGCGAGGCCGAGGGGTCTCTCAGGGCAGCTCAGACTAGGGCAAGGCGTAAGACCTCAAAGGCATGTGAGACGTGCCAGAAGTCTGTTGGTGAAAGTGTGGGTTTGGTGGGGAAACGAATCTCCTCCAGGAGAGAGTGCAGGGCGTTTCCCTACACTCGGCGTATGGAGAGCGGCTCCAAAGGGCTCCGGGCCTGGATGTTGCTCAGCAGACCCAGGGGTGCCCGGGAGTACTCCGTGTTCCAGCCTGGAACAGGGTGCCCCCGCGAGCCTCCCAGGTGTCCAGGAAACTCTACTGCCGTTCAACACACGCAGAGCAGAGGCTACGGCCTCACGGAAACTGCTGTGCGGCTCCGCTTCTGCACCTCACGTCAGGGCCTTCCCTCCAGGCCTGTGCTCACTCCGGCTGTCCCGTTAGCGACGCAGCATTGCGAGATGCTGACGTTCTCCTCGAGCAGAGTGCCTTCAGGTACGGGGCCCGCGAAGTAGGCAGAGTGTTTTCTCACGGCAGCTCTCACAAGGGCGACGACAAAGATTTCCTGGGAGCTTCGGACTCACCAGAAATCTGGTTCTGAGGCCGTGTGAGGGCTCTGGAAATGGAGCTCTCCTCAAGGAACGTGCAGCGTGTTGCCCATCACTCGGCACGCACACAGGGCCTCCGAGGGGCAGAGCAATGGGCCTCGATGTTGCTCAGCCGGACCACGGCGTGGGGGGTGTCTGGAGGTCCTCAGTGACCTTGGAGGGAAATGGATGCACACCCGAGGGGCCTAGGAGTCCTCAAATGGGTAATTCCCTTAAAATAAACCCGAACGGTGACTAAGAACTCATGGAAACTGCTGCATGCCGCCCTTCCTGCCCGGCTACGCAGAGCCTAAACTGGAGGCAAATTCTCACGTTGAGTTTCCCTTTCGTTCCGGAGCTTGTCAGGCTAACCACCACCGCGGCCATGGAAGCACCGGGTTGAGACGGAGCAAACTCATTTTCTTCCCAGAAGCATTTCGACCGGGTTTCCAGGCCTGTCAACAGCAGGGGACGTCAGGCAGCTTCAAGGCAGCATGAAGGCAGCCTTCCAAGTGGGAAAGCAAGGATAGTTCCAGCAGGCTCCCGTTTCCACGCGCACACTCAGCTTACCTCCCTGTGGTTTCTAACCAGTCCAAAGAGACACATGTTACCCGGCGTTTGCTTCCCTGAACCAACTCCCCGAAGTAGGGTGTTCTGCGTCAAGTGAACTGCCTCAACCAAGGAATGCCCTGCCTAGTTACGCCTCTGGGGCCTGTGGCTATTCCAAAGCCTGCAGTGCCACAGGAAGCACAGGGCTGAAATCGCAGTAAGAACGCAAGCCGACTTTCTCTTGGAGGCAGGGTGACTTCCGGCAGGTGGGTCCTAGATGGAATGCGAGGCCGAGGGGTCTCTCAGGGCAGCTCAGACTAGGGCAAGGCGTAAGACCTCAAAGGCATGTGAGACGTGCCAGAAGTCTGTTGGTGAAAGTGTGGGTTTGGTGGGGAAACGAATCTCCTCCAGGAGAGAGTGCAGGGCGTTTCCCTACACTCGGCGTATAGAGAGCGGCTCCAAAGGGCTCCGGGCCTGGATGTTGCTCAGCAGACCCAGGGGTGCCCGGGAGTACTCCGTGTTCCAGCCTGGAACAGGGTGCCCCCGCGAGCCTCCCAGGTGTCCAGGAAACTCTACTGCCGTTCAACACACGCAGAGCAGAGGCTACGGCCTCACGGAAACTGCTGTGCGGCTCCGCTTCTGCACCTCACGTCAGGGCCTTCCCTCCAGGCCTGTGCTCACTCCGGCTGTCCCGTTAGCGTCGCAGCATTGCGAGATGCTGACGTTCTCCTCGAGCAGAGTGCCTTCAGGCACGAGGCCCGCGAAGTAGGCAGAGTGTTTTCTCACGGCAGCTCTCACAAGGGCGACGACAAAGATTTCCTGGGCGCTTCGGACTCACCAGAAATCTGATTCTGAGGCCGTGTGAGGGCTCTGGAAATGGAGCTCTCCTCAAGGAACGTGCAGCGTGTTGCCCATCACTCGGCACGCACACAGGGCCTCCGAGGGGCAGAGCAATGGGCCTCGATGTTGCTCAGCCGGACCACGGCGTGGGGGGTGTCTGGAGGTCCTCAGTGACCTTGGAGGGAAATGGATGCACACCCGAGGGGCCTAGGAGTCCTCAAATGGGTAATTCCCTTAAAATAAACCCGAACGGTGACTAAGAACTCATGGAAACTGCTGCATGCCGCCCTTCCTGCCCGGCTACGCAGAGCCTAAACTGGAGGCAAATTCTCACGTTGAGTTTCCCTTTCGTTCCGGAGCTTGTCAGGCTAACCACCACCGCGGCCATGGAAGCACCGGGTTGAGACGGAGCAAACTCATTTTCTTCCCAGAAGCATTTCGACCGGGTTTCCAGGCCTGTCAACAGCAGGGGACGTCAGGCAGCTTCAAGGCAGCATGAAGGCAGCCTTCCAAGTGGGAAAGCAAGGATAGTTCCAGCAGGCTCCCGTTTCCACGCGCACACTCAGCTTACCTCCCTGTGGTTTCTAACCAGTCCAAAGAGACACATGTTACCCTGCGTTTGCTTCCCTGAACCAACTCCCCGAAGTAGGGTGTTCTGGGTCAAGTGAACTGCCTCAACCAAGGAATGCCCTGCCTAGTTACGCCTCTGGGGCCTGTGGCTATTCCAAAGCCTGCAGTGCCACAGGAAGCACAGGGCTGAAATCGCAGTAAGAACGCAAGCCGACTTTCTCTTGGAGGCAGGGTGACTTCCGGCAGGTGGGTCCTAGATGGAATGCGAGGCCGAGGGGTCTCTCAGGGCAGCTCAGACTAGGGCAAGGCGTAAGACCTCAAAGGCATGTGAGACGTGCCAGAAGTCTGTTGGTGAAAGTGTGGGTTTGGTGGGGAAACGAATCTCCTCCAGGAGAGAGTGCAGGGCGTTTCCCTACACTCGGCGAATAGAGAGCGGCTCCAAAGGGCTCCGGGCCTGGATGTTGCTCAGCAGACCCAGGGGTGCCCGGGAGTACTCCGTGTTCCAGCCTGGAACAGGGTGCCCCCGCGAGCCTCCCAGGTGTCCAGGAAACTCTACTGCCGTTCAACACACGCAGAGCAGAGGCTACGGCCTCACGGAAACTGCTGTGCGGCTCCGCTTCTGCACCTCACGTCAGGGCCTTCCCTCCAGGCCTGTGCTCACTCCGGCTGTCCCGTTAGCGACGCAGCATTGCGAGATGCTGACGTTCTCCTCGAGCAGAGTGCCTTCAGGTACGAGGCCCGCGAAGTAGGCAGAGTGTTTTCTCACGGCAGCTCTCACAAGGACGACGACAAAGATTTCCTGGGCGCTTCGGACTCACCAGAAATCTGATTCTGAGGCCGTGTGAGGGCTCTGGAAATGGAGCTCTCCTCAAGGAACGTGCAGCGTGTTGCCCATCACTCGGCACGCACACAGGGCCTCCGAGGGGCAGAGCAATGGGCCTCGATGTTGCTCAGCCGGACCACGGCGTGGGGGGTGTCTGGAGGTCCTCAGTGACCTTGGAGGGAAATGGATGCACACCCGAGGGGCCTAGGAGTGCTCAAATGGGTAATTCCGTTAAAATAAACCCGAACGGTGACTAAGAACTCATGGAAACTGCTGCATGCCGCCCTTCCTGCCCGGCTACGCAGAGCCTAAACTGGAGGCAAATTCTCACGTTGAGTTTCCCTTTCGTTCCGGAGCTTGTCAGGCTAACCACCACCGCGGCCATGGAAGCACCGGGTTGAGACGGAGCAAACTCATTTTCTTCCCAGAAGCATTTCGACCGGGTTTCCAGGCCTGTCAACAGCAGGGGACGTCAGGCAGCTTCAAGGCAGCATGAAGGCAGCCTTCCAAGTGGGAAAGCAAGGATAGTTCCAGCAGGCTCCCGTTTCCACGCGCATACTCAGCTTACCTCCCTGTGGTTTCTAACCAGTCCAAAGAGACACATGTTACCCTGCGTTTGCTTCCCTGAACCAACTCCCCGAAGTAGGGTGTTCTGGGTCAAGTGAACTGCCTCAACCAAGGAATGCCCTGCCTAGTGACGCCTCCGGGGCCTCTGGCTATTCCAAAGCCTGCAGTGCCACAGGAAGCACAGGGCTGAAATCGTAGTAAGAACGCAAGCCGACTTTCTCTTGGAGGCAGGGTGACTTCCGGCAGGGGGGTCCTAGATGGAATGCGAGGCCGAGGGATCTCTCAGGGCAGCTCAGACTAGGGCAAGGCGTAAGACCTCAAAGGCATGTGAGACGTGCCAGAAGTCTGTTGGTGAAAGAGTGGGTTTGGTGGGGAAACGAATCTCCTCCAGGAGAGAGTGCAGGGCGTTTCCCTACACTCGGCGTATGGAGAGCGGCTCCAAAGGGCTCCGGGCCTGGATGTTGCTCAGCAGACCCAGGGGTGCCCGGGAGTACTCCGTGTTCCAGCCTGGAACAGGGTGCCCCCGCGAGCCTCCCAGGTGTCCAGGAAACTCTACTGCCGTTCAACACACGCAGAGCAGAGGCTACGGCCTCACGGAAAGTGCTGCGCGGCTCCGCTTGTGCACCTCACGTCAGGGCCTTCCCTCCAGGCCTGTGCTCACTCCGGCTGTCCCGTTAGCGACGCAGCATTGCGAGATGCTGACGTTCTCCTCGAGCAGAGTGCCTTCAGGTACGAGGCCCGCGAAGTAGGCAGAGTGTTTTCTCACGGCAGCTCTCACAAGGGCGACGACAAAGATTTCCTGGGAGCTTCGGACTCACCAGAAATCTGGTTCTGAGGCCGTGTGAGGGCTCTGGAAATGGAGCTCTCCTCAAGGAACGTGCAGCGTGTTGCCCATCACTCGGCACGCACACAGGGCCTCCGAGGGGCAGAGCAATGGGCCTCGATGTTGCTCAGCCGGACCACGGCGTGGGGGGTGTCTGGAGGTCCTCAGTGACCTTGGAGGGAAATGGATGCACACCCGAGGGGCCTAGGAGTCCTCAAATGGGTAATTCCCTTAAAATAAACCCGAACGGTGACTAAGAACTCATGGAAACTGCTACATGCCGCCCTTCCTGCTCGGCTACGCAGAGCCTAAACTGGAGGCAAATTCTCACGTTGAGTTTCCCTTTCGTTCCGGAGCTTGTCAGGCTAACCACCACCGCGGCCATGGAAGCACCGGGTTGAGACGGAGCAAACTCATTTTCTTCCCAGAAGCATTTCGACCGGGTTTCCAGGCCTGTCAACAGCAGGGGACGTCAGGCAGCTTCAAGGCAGCATGAAGGCAGCCTTCCAAGTGGGAAAGCAAGGATAGTTCCAGCAGGCTCCCGTTTCCACGCGCACACTCAGCTTACCTCCCTGTGGTTTCTAACCAGTCCAAAGAGACACATGTTACCCGGCGTTTGCTTCCCTGAACCAACTCCCCGAAGTAGGGTGTTCTGCGTCAAGTGAACTGCCTCAACCAAGGAATGCCCTGCCTAGTTACGCCTCTGGGGCCTGTGGCTATTCCAAAGCCTGCAGTGCCACAGGAAGCACAGGGCTGAAATCGCAGTAAGAACGCAAGCCGACTTTCTCTTGGAGGCAGGGTGACTTCCGGCAGGTGGGTCCTAGATGGAATGCGAGGCCGAGGGGTCTCTCAGGGCAGCTCAGACTAGGGCAAGGCGTAAGACCTCAAAGGCATGTGAGACGTGCCAGAAGTCTGTTGGTGAAAGTGTGGGTTTGGTGGGGAAACGAATCTCCTCCAGGAGAGAGTGCAGGGCGTTTCCCTACACTCGGCGTATAGAGAGCGGCTCCAAAGGGCTCCGGGCCTGGATGTTGCTCAGCAGACCCAGGGGTGCCCGGGAGTACTCCGTGTTCCAGCCTGGAACAGGGTGCCCCCGCGAGCCTCCCAGGTGTCCAGGAAACTCTACTGCCGTTCAACACACGCAGAGCAGAGGCTACGGCCTCACGGAAACTGCTGTGCGGCTCCGCTTCTGCACCTCACGTCAGGGCCTTCCCTCCAGGCCTGTGCTCACTCCGGCTGTCCCGTTAGCGACGCAGCATTGCGAGATGCTGACGTTCTCCTCGAGCAGAGTGCCTTCAGGTACGAGGCCCGCGAAGTAGGCAGAGTGTTTTCTCACGGCAGCTCTCACAAGGGCGACGACAAAGATTTCCTGGGCGCTTCGGACTCACCAGAAATCTGATTCTGAGGCCGTGTGAGGGCTCTGGAAATGGAGCTCTCCTCAAGGAACGTGCAGCGTGTTGCCCATCACTCGGCACGCACACAGGGCCTCCGAGGGGCAGAGCAATGGGCCTCGATGTTGCTCAGCCGGACCACGGCGTGGGGGGTGTCTGGAGGTCCTCAGTGACCTTGGAGGGAAATGGATGCACATCCGAGGGGCCTAGGAGTGCTCAAATGGGTAATTCCCTTAAAATAAACCCGAACGGTGACTAAGAACTCATGGAAACTGCTGCATGCCGCCCTTCCTGCCCGGCTACGCAGAGCCTAAACTGGAGGCAAATTCTCACGTTGAGTTTCCCTTTCGTTCCGGAGCTTGTCAGGCTAACCACCACCGCGGCCATGGAAGCACCGGGTTGAGACGGAGCAAACTCATTTTCTTCCCAGAAGCATTTCGACCGGGTTTCCAGGCCTGTCAACAGCAGGGGACGTCAGGCAGCTTCAAGGCAGCATGAAGGCAGCCTTCCAAGTGGGAAAGCAAGGATAGTTCCAGCAGGCTCCCGTTTCCACGCGCATACTCAGCTTACCTCCCTGTGGTTTCTAACCAGTCCAAAGAGACACATGTTACCCTGCGTTTGCTTCCCTGAACCAACTCCCCGAAGTAGGGTGTTCTGGGTCAAGTGAACTGCCTCAACCAAGGAATGCCCTGCCTAGTTACGCCTCCGGGGCCTCTGGCTATTCCAAAGCCTGCAGTGCCACAGGAAGCACAGGGCTGAAATCGTAGTAAGAACGCAAGCCGACTTTCTCTTGGAGGCAGGGTGACTTCCGGCAGGGGGGTCCTAGATGGAATGCGAGGCCGAGGGATCTCTCAGGGCAGCTCAGACTAGGGCAAGGCGTAAGACCTCAAAGGCATGTGAGACGTGCCAGAAGTCTGTTGGTGAAAGAGTGGGTTTGGTGGGGAAACGAATCTCCTCCAGGAGAGAGTGCAGGGCGTTTCCCTACACTCGGCGTATGGAGAGCGGCTCCAAAGGGCTCCGGGCCTGGATGTTGCTCAGCAGACCCAGGGGTGCCCGGGAGTACTCCGTGTTCCAGCCTGGAACAGGGTGCCCCCGCGAGCCTCCCAGGTGTCCAGGAAACTCTACTGCCGTTCAACACACGCAGAGCAGAGGCTACGGCCTCACGGAAACTGCTGTGCGGCTCCGCTTGTGCACCTCACGTCAGGGCCTTCCCTCCAGGCCTGTGCTCACTCCGGCTGTCCCGTTAGCGACGCAGCATTGCGAGATGCTGACGTTCTCCTCGAGCAGAGTGCCTTCAGGTACGAGGCCCGCGAAGTAGGCAGAGTGTTTTCTCACGGCAGCTCTCACAAGGGCGACGACAAAGATTTCCTGGGAGCTTCGGACTCACCAGAAATCTGGTTCTGAGGCCGTGTGAGGGCTCTGGAAATGGAGCTCTCCTCAAGGAACGTGCAGCGTGTTGCCCATCACTCGGCACGCACACAGGGCCTCCGAGGGGCAGAGCAATGGGCCTCGATGTTGCTCAGCCGGACCACGGCGTGGGGGGTGTCTGGAGGTCCTCAGTGACCTTGGAGGGAAATGGATGCACACCCGAGGGGCCTAGGAGTCCTCAAATGGGTAATTCCCTTAAAATAAACCCGAACGGTGACTAAGAACTCATGGAAACTGCTACATGCCGCCCTTCCTGCTCGGCTACGCAGAGCCTAAACTGGAGGCAAATTCTCACGTTGAGTTTCCCTTTCGTTCCGGAGCTTGTCAGGCTAACCACCACCGCGGCCATGGAAGCACCGGGTTGAGACGGAGCAAACTCATTTTCTTCCCAGAAGCATTTCGACCGGGTTTCCAGGCCTGTCAACAGCAGGGGACGTCAGGCAGCTTCAAGGCAGCATGAAGGCAGCCTTCCAAGTGGGAAAGCAAGGATAGTTCCAGCAGGCTCCCGTTTCCACGCGCACACTCAGCTTACCTCCCTGTGGTTTCTAACCAGTCCAAAGAGACACATGTTACCCGGCGTTTGCTTCCCTGAACCAACTCCCCGAAGTAGGGTGTTCTGCGTCAAGTGAACTGCCTCAACCAAGGAATGCCCTGCCTAGTTACGCCTCCGGGGCCTGTGGCTATTCCAAAGCCTGCAGTGCCACAGGAAGCACAGGGCTGAAATCGCAGTAAGAACGCAAGCCGACTTTCTCTTGGAGGCAGGGTGACTTCCGGCAGGTGGGTCCTAGATGGAATGCGAGGCCGAGGGGTCTCTCAGGGCAGCTCAGACTAGGGCAAGGCGTAAGACCTCAAAGGCATGTGAGACGTGCCAGAAGTCTGTTGGTGAAAGTGTGGGTTTGGTGGGGAAACGAATCTCCTCCAGGAGAGAGTGCAGGGCGTTTCCCTACACTCGGCGTATGGAGAGCGGCTCCAAAGGGCTCCGGGCCTGGATGTTGCTCAGCAGACCCAGGGGTGCCCGGGAGTACTCCGTGTTCCAGCCTGGAACAGGGTGCCCCCGCGAGCCTCCCAGGTGTCCAGGAAACTCTACTGCCGTTCAACACACGCAGAGCAGAGGCTACGGCCTCACGGAAACTGCTGTGCGGCTCCGCTTCTGCACCTCACGTCAGGGCCTTCCCTCCAGGCCTGTGCTCACTCCGGCTGTCCCGTTAGCGACGCAGCATTGCGAGATGCTGACGTTCTCCTCGAGCAGAGTGCCTTCAGGTACGGGGCCCGCGAAGTAGGCAGAGTGTTTTCTCACGGCAGCTCTCACAAGGGCGACGACAAAGATTTCCTGGGAGCTTCGGACTCACCAGAAATCTGGTTCTGAGGCCGTGTGAGGGCTCTGGAAATGGAGCTCTCCTCAAGGAACGTGCAGCATGTTGCCCATCACTCGGCACGCACACAGGGCCTCCGAGGGGCAGAGCAATGGGCCTCGATGTTGCTCAGCCGGACCACGGCGTGGGGGGTGTCTGGAGGTCCTCAGTGACCTTGGAGGGAAATGGATGCACACCCGAGGGGCCTAGGAGTCCTCAAATGGGTAATTCCCTTAAAATAAACCCGAACGGTGACTAAGAACTCATGGAAACTGCTGCATGCCGCCCTTCCTGCCCGGCTACGCAGAGCCTAAACTGGAGGCAAATTCTCACGTTGAGTTTCCCTTTCGTTCCGGAGCTTGTCAGGCTAACCACCACCGCGGCCATGGAAGCACCGGGTTGAGACGGAGCAAACTCATTTTCTTCCCAGAAGCATTTCGACCGGGTTTCCAGGCCTGTCAACAGCAGGGGACGTCAGGCAGCTTCAAGGCAGCATGAAGGCAGCCTTCCAAGTGGGAAAGCAAGGATAGTTCCAGCAGGCTCCCGTTTCCACGCGCACACTCAGCTTACCTCCCTGTGGTTTCTAACCAGTCCAAAGAGACACATGTTACCCTGCGTTTGCTTCCCTGAACCAACTCCCCGAAGTAGGGTGTTCTGGGTCAAGTGAACTGCCTCAACCAAGGAATGCCCTGCCTAGTTACGCCTCCGGGGCCTCTGGCTATTCCAAAGCCTGCAGTGCCACAGGAAGCACAGGGCTGAAATCGTAGTAAGAACGCAAGCCGACTTTCTCTTGGAGGCAGGGTGACTTCCGGCAGGGGGGTCCTAGATGGAATGCGAGGCCGAGGGATCTCTCAGGGCAGCTCAGACTAGGGCAAGGCGTAAGACCTCAAAGGCATGTGAGACGTGCCAGAAGTCTGTTGGTGAAAGAGTGGGTTTGGTGGGGAAACGAATCTCCTCCAGGAGAGAGTGCAGGGCGTTTCCCTACACTCGGCGTATGGAGAGCGGCTCCAAAGGGCTCCGGGCCTGGATGTTGCTCAGCAGACCCAGGGGTGCCCGGGAGTACTCCGTGTTCCAGCCTGGAACAGGGTGCCCCCGCGAGCCTCCCAGGTGTCCAGGAAACTCTACTGCCGTTCAACACACGCAGAGCAGAGGCTACGGCCTCACGGAAACTGCTGCGCGGCTCCGCTTGTGCACCTCACGTCAGGGCCTTCCCTCCAGGCCTGTGCTCACTCCGGCTGTCCCGTTAGCGACGCAGCATTGCGAGATGCTGACGTTCTCCTCGAGCAGAGTGCCTTCAGGTACGAGGCCCGCGAAGTAGGCAGAGTGTTTTCTCACGGCAGCTCTCACAAGGGCGACGACAAAGATTTCCTGGGCGCTTCGGACTCACCAGAAATCTGATTCTGAGGCCGTGTGAGGGCTCTGGAAATGGAGCTCTCCTCAAGGAACGTGCAGCGTGTTGCCCATCACTCGGCACGCACACAGGGCCTCCGAGGGGCAGAGCAATGGGCCTCGATGTTGCTCAGCCGGACCACGGCGTGGGGGGTGTCTGGAGGTCCTCAGTGACCTTGGAGGGAAATGGATGCACACCCGAGGGGCCTAGGAGTGCTCAAATGGGTAATTCCGTTAAAATAAACCCGAACGGTGACTAAGAACTCATGGAAACTGCTGCATGCCGCCCTTCCTGCCCGGCTACGCAGAGCCTAAACTGGAGGCAAATTCTCACGTTGAGTTTCCCTTTCGTTCCGGAGCTTGTCAGGCTAACCACCACCGCGGCCATGGAAGCACCGGGTTGAGACGGAGCAAACTCATTTTCTTCCCAGAAGCATTTCGACCGGGTTTCCAGGCCTGTCAACAGCAGGGGACGTCAGGCAGCTTCAAGGCAGCATGAAGGCAGCCTTCCAAGTGGGAAAGCAAGGATAGTTCCAGCAGGCTCCCGTTTCCACGCGCATACTCAGCTTACCTCCCTGTGGTTTCTAACCAGTCCAAAGAGACACATGTTACCCTGCGTTTGCTTCCCTGAACCAACTCCCCGAAGTAGGGTGTTCTGGGTCAAGTGAACTGCCTCAACCAAGGAATGCCCTGCCTAGTTACGCCTCCGGGGCCTCTGGCTATTCCAAAGCCTGCAGTGCCACAGGAAGCACAGGGCTGAAATCGTAGTAAGAACGCAAGCCGACTTTCTCTTGGAGGCAGGGTGACTTCCGGCAGGGGGGTCCTAGATGGAATGCGAGGCCGAGGGATCTCTCAGGGCAGCTCAGACTAGGGCAAGGCGTAAGACCTCAAAGGCATGTGAGACGTGCCAGAAGTCTGTTGGTGAAAGAGTGGGTTTGGTGGGGAAACGAATCTCCTCCAGGAGAGAGTGCAGGGCGTTTCCCTACACTCGGCGTATGGAGAGCGGCTCCAAAGGGCTCCGGGCCTGGATGTTGCTCAGCAGACCCAGGGGTGCCCGGGAGTACTCCGTGTTCCAGCCTGGAACAGGGTGCCCCCGCGAGCCTCCCAGGTGTCCAGGAAACTCTACTGCCGTTCAACACACGCAGAGCAGAGGCTACGGCCTCACGGAAACTGCTGCGCGGCTCCGCTTGTGCACCTCACGTCAGGGCCTTCCCTCCAGGCCTGTGCTCACTCCGGCTGTCCCGTTAGCGACGCAGCATTGCGAGATGCTGACGTTCTCCTCGAGCAGAGTGCCTTCAGGTACGAGGCCCGCGAAGTAGGCAGAGTGTTTTCTCACGGCAGCTCTCACAAGGGCGACGACAAAGATTTCCTGGGAGCTTCGGACTCACCAGAAATCTGGTTCTGAGGCCGTGTGAGGGCTCTGGAAATGGAGCTCTCCTCAAGAAACGTGCAGCGTGTTGCCCATCACTCGGCACGCACACAGGGCCTCCGAGGGGCAGAGCAATGGGCCTCGATGTTGCTCAGCCGGACCACGGCGTGGGGGGTGTCTGGAGGTCCTCAGTGACCTTGGAGGGAAATGGATGCACACCCGAGGGGCCTAGGAGTCCTCAAATGGGTAATTCCCTTAAAATAAACCCGAACGGTGACTAAGAACTCATGGAAACTGCTACATGCCGCCCTTCCTGCTCGGCTACGCAGAGCCTAAACTGGAGGCAAATTCTCACGTTGAGTTTCCCTTTCGTTCCGGAGCTTGTCAGGCTAACCACCACCGCGGCCATGGAAGCACCGGGTTGAGACGGAGCAAACTCATTTTCTTCCCAGAAGCATTTCGACCGGGTTTCCAGGCCTGTCAACAGCAGGGGACGTCAGGCAGCTTCAAGGCAGCATGAAGGCAGCCTTCCAAGTGGGAAAGCAAGGATAGTTCCAGCAGGCTCCCGTTTCCACGCGCACACTCAGCTTACCTGCCTGTGGTTTCTAACCAGTCCAAAGAGACACATGTTACCCGGCGTTTGCTTCCCTGAACCAACTCCCCGAAGTAGGGTGTTCTGGGTCAAGTGAACTGCCTCAACCAAGGAATGCCCTGCCTAGTTACGCCTCCGGGGCCTCTGGCTATTCCAAAGCCTGCAGTGCCACAGGAAGCACAGGGCTGAAATCGTAGTAAGAACGCAAGCCGACTTTCTCTTGGAGGCAGGGTGACTTCCGGCAGGGGGGTCCTAGATGGAATGCGAGGCCGAGGGATCTCTCAGGGCAGCTCAGACTAGGGCAAGGCGTAAGACCTCAAAGGCATGTGAGACGTGCCAGAAGTCTGTTGGTGAAAGAGTGGGTTTGGTGGGGAAACGAATCTCCTCCAGGAGAGAGTGCAGGGCGTTTCCCTACACTCGGCGTATGGAGAGCGGCTCCAAAGGGCTCCGGGCCTGGATGTTGCTCAGCAGACCCAGGGGTGCCCGGGAGTACTCCGTGTTCCAGCCTGGAACAGGGTGCCCCCGCGAGCCTCCCAGGTGTCCAGGAAACTCTACTGCCGTTCAACACACGCAGAGCAGAGGCTACGGCCTCACGGAAAGTGCTGCGCGGCTCCGCTTGTGCACCTCACGTCAGGGCCTTCCCTCCAGGCCTGTGCTCACTCCGGCTGTCCCGTTAGCGACGCAGCATTGCGAGATGCTGACGTTCTCCTCGAGCAGAGTGCCTTCAGGTACGAGGCCCGCGAAGTAGGCAGAGTGTTTTCTCACGGCAGCTCTCACAAGGGCGACGACAAAGATTTCCTGGGAGCTTCGGACTCACCAGAAATCTGGTTCTGAGGCCGTGTGAGGGCTCTGGAAATGGAGCTCTCCTCAAGGAACGTGCAGCGTGTTGCCCATCACTCGGCACGCACACAGGGCCTCCGAGGGGCAGAGCAATGGGCCTCGATGTTGCTCAGCCGGACCACGGCGTGGGGGGTGTCTGGAGGTCCTCAGTGACCTTGGAGGGAAATGGATGCACACCCGAGGGGCCTAGGAGTCCTCAAATGGGTAATTCCCTTAAAATAAACCCGAACGGTGACTAAGAACTCATGGAAACTGCTACATGCCGCCCTTCCTGCTCGGCTACGCAGAGCCTAAACTGGAGGCAAATTCTCACGTTGAGTTTCCCTTTCGTTCCGGAGCTTGTCAGGCTAACCACCACCGCGGCCATGGAAGCACCGGGTTGAGACGGAGCAAACTCATTTTCTTCCCAGAAGCATTTCGACCGGGTTTCCAGGCCTGTCAACAGCAGGGGACGTCAGGCAGCTTCAAGGCAGCATGAAGGCAGCCTTCCAAGTGGGAAAGCAAGGATAGTTCCAGCAGGCTCCCGTTTCCACGCGCACACTCAGCTTACCTGCCTGTGGTTTCTAACCAGTCCAAAGAGACACATGTTACCCGGCGTTTGCTTCCCTGAACCAACTCCCCGAAGTAGGGTGTTCTGCGTCAAGTGAACTGCCTCAACCAAGGAATGCCCTGCCTAGTTACGCCTCTGGGGCCTGTGGCTATTCCAAAGCCTGCAGTGCCACAGGAAGCACAGGGCTGAAATCGCAGTAAGAACGCAAGCCGACTTTCTCTTGGAGGCAGGGTGACTTCCGGCAGGTGGGTCCTAGATGGAATGCGAGGCCGAGGGGTCTCTCAGGGCAGCTCAGACTAGGGCAAGGCGTAAGACCTCAAAGGCATGTGAGACGTGCCAGAAGTCTGTTGGTGAAAGAGTGGGTTTGGTGGGGAAACGAATCTCCTCCAGGAGAGAGTGCAGGGCGTTTCCCTACACTCGGCGTATGGAGAGCGGCTCCAAAGGGCTCCGGGCCTGGATGTTGCTCAGCAGACCCAGGGGTGCCCGGGAGTACTCCGTGTTCCAGCCTGGAACAGGGTGCCCCCGCGAGCCTCCCAGGTGTCCAGGAAACTCTACTGCCGTTCAACACACGCAGAGCAGAGGCTACGGCCTCACGGAAACTGCTGTGCGGCTCCGCTTCTGCACCTCACGTCAGGGCCTTCCCTCCAGGCCTGTGCTCACTCCGGCTGTCCCGTTAGCGACGCAGCATTGCGAGATGCTGACGTTCTCCTCGAGCAGAGTGCCTTCAGGTACGAGGCCCGCGAAGTAGGCAGAGTGTTTTCTCACGGCAGCTCTCACAAGGGCGACGACAAAGATTTCCTGGGCGCTTCGGACTCACCAGAAATCTGATTCTGAGGCCGTGTGAGGGCTCTGGAAATGGAGCTCTCCTCAAGGAACGTGCAGCGTGTTGCCCATCACTCGGCACGCACACAGGGCCTCCGAGGGGCAGAGCAATGGGCCTCGATGTTGCTCAGCCGGACCACGGCGTGGGGGGTGTCTGGAGGTCCTCAGTGACCTTGGAGGGAAATGGATGCACACCCGAGGGGCCTAGGAGTGCTCAAATGTGTAATTCCGTTAAAATAAACCCGAACAGTGACTAAGAACTCATGGAAACTGCTGCATGCCGCCCTTCCTGCCCGGCTACGCAGAGCCTAAACTGGAGGCAAATTCTCACGTTGAGTTTCCCTTTCGTTCCGGAGCTTGTCAGGCTAACCACCACCGCGGCCATGGAAGCACCGGGTTGAGACGGAGCAAACTCATTTTCTTCCCAGAAGCATTTCGACCGGGTTTCCAGGCCTGTCAACAGCAGGGGACGTCAGGCAGCTTCAAGGCAGCATGAAGGCAGCCTTCCAAGTGGGAAAGCAAGGATAGTTCCAGCAGGCTCCCGTTTCCACGCGCATACTCAGCTTACCTCCCTGTGGTTTCTAACCAGTCCAAAGAGACACATGTTACCCTGCGTTTGCTTCCCTGAACCAACTCCCCGAAGTAGGGTGTTCTGGGTCAAGTGAACTGCCTCAACCAAGGAATGCCCTGCCTAGTTACGCCTCCGGGGCCTCTGGCTATTCCAAAGCCTGCAGTGCCACAGGAAGCACAGGGCTGAAATCGTAGTAAGAACGCAAGCCGACTTTCTCTTGGAGGCAGGGTGACTTCCGGCAGGGGGGTCCTAGATGGAATGCGAGGCCGAGGGATCTCTCAGGGCAGCTCAGACTAGGGCAAGGCGTAAGACCTCAAAGGCATGTGAGACGTGCCAGAAGTCTGTTGGTGAAAGAGTGGGTTTGGTGGGGAAACGAATCTCCTCCAGGAGAGAGTGCAGGGCGTTTCCCTACACTCGGCGTATGGAGAGCGGCTCCAAAGGGCTCCGGGCCTGGATGTTGCTCAGCAGACCCAGGGGTGCCCGGGAGTACTCCGTGTTCCAGCCTGGAACAGGGTGCCCCCGCGAGCCTCCCAGGTGTCCAGGAAACTCTACTGCCGTTCAACACACGCAGAGCAGAGGCTACGGCCTCACGGAAACTGCTGCGCGGCTCCGCTTGTGCACCTCACGTCAGGGCCTTCCCTCCAGGCCTGTGCTCACTCCGGCTGTCCCGTTAGCGACGCAGCATTGCGAGATGCTGACGTTCTCCTCGAGCAGAGTGCCTTCAGGTACGAGGCCCGCGAAGTAGGCAGAGTGTTTTCTCACGGCAGCTCTCACAAGGGCGACGACAAAGATTTCCTGGGAGCTTCGGACTCACCAGAAATCTGGTTCTGAGGCCGTGTGAGGGCTCTGGAAATGGAGCTCTCCTCAAGAAACGTGCAGCGTGTTGCCCATCACTCGGCACGCACACAGGGCCTCCGAGGGGCAGAGCAATGGGCCTCGATGTTGCTCAGCCGGACCACGGCGTGGGGGGTGTCTGGAGGTCCTCAGTGACCTTGGAGGGAAATGGATGCACACCCGAGGGGCCTAGGAGTGCTCAAATGGGTAATTCCGTTAAAATAAACCCGAACGGTGACTAAGAACTCATGGAAACTGCTGCATGCCGCCCTTCCTGCCCGGCTACGCAGAGCCTAAACTGGAGGCAAATTCTCACGTTGAGTTTCCCTTTCGTTCCGGAGCTTGTCAGGCTAACCACCACCGCGGCCATGGAAGCACCGGGTTGAGACGGAGCAAACTCATTTTCTTCCCAGAAGCATTTCGACCGGGTTTCCAGGCCTGTCAACAGCAGGGGACGTCAGGCAGCTTCAAGGCAGCATGAAGGCAGCCTTCCAAGTGGGAAAGCAAGGATAGTTCCAGCAGGCTCCCGTTTCCACGCGCATACTCAGCTTACCTCCCTGTGGTTTCTAACCAGTCCAAAGAGACACATGTTACCCTGCGTTTGCTTCCCTGAACCAACTCCCCGAAGTAGGGTGTTCTGGGTCAAGTGAACTGCCTCAACCAAGGAATGCCCTGCCTAGTTACGCCTCCGGGGCCTCTGGCTATTCCAAAGCCTGCAGTGCCACAGGAAGCACAGGGCTGAAATCGTAGTAAGAACGCAAGCCGACTTTCTCTTGGAGGCAGGGTGACTTCCGGCAGGGGGGTCCTAGATGGAATGCGAGGCCGAGGGATCTCTCAGGGCAGCTCAGACTAGGGCAAGGCGTAAGACCTCAAAGGCATGTGAGACGTGCCAGAAGTCTGTTGGTGAAAGAGTGGGTTTGGTGGGGAAACGAATCTCCTCCAGGAGAGAGTGCAGGGCGTTTCCCTACACTCGGCGTATGGAGAGCGGCTCCAAAGGGCTCCGGGCCTGGATGTTGCTCAGCAGACCCAGGGGTGCCCGGGAGTACTCCGTGTTCCAGCCTGGAACAGGGTGCCCCCGCGAGCCTCCCAGGTGTCCAGGAAACTCTACTGCCGTTCAACACACGCAGAGCAGAGGCTACGGCCTCACGGAAACTGCTGCGCGGCTCCGCTTGTGCACCTCACGTCAGGGCCTTCCCTCCAGGCCTGTGCTCACTCCGGCTGTCCCGTTAGCGACGCAGCATTGCGAGATGCTGACGTTCTCCTCGAGCAGAGTGCCTTCAGGTACGAGGCCCGCGAAGTAGGCAGAGTGTTTTCTCACGGCAGCTCTCACAAGGGCGACGACAAAGATTTCCTGGGAGCTTCGGACTCACCAGAAATCTGGTTCTGAGGCCGTGTGAGGGCTCTGGAAATGGAGCTCTCCTCAAGGAACGTGCAGCGTGTTGCCCATCACTCGGCACGCACACAGGGCCTCCGAGGGGCAGAGCAATGGGCCTCGATGTTGCTCAGCCGGACCACGGCGTGGGGGGTGTCTGGAGGTCCTCAGTGACCTTGGAGGGAAATGGATGCACACCCGAGGGGCCTAGGAGTCCTCAAATGGGTAATTCCCTTAAAATAAACCCGAACGGTGACTAAGAACTCATGGAAACTGCTACATGCCGCCCTTCCTGCTCGGCTACGCAGAGCCTAAACTGGAGGCAAATTCTCACGTTGAGTTTCCCTTTCGTTCCGGAGCTTGTCAGGCTAACCACCACCGCGGCCATGGAAGCACCGGGTTGAGACGGAGCAAACTCATTTTCTTCCCAGAAGCATTTCGACCGGGTTTCCAGGCCTGTCAACAGCAGGGGACGTCAGGCAGCTTCAAGGCAGCATGAAGGCAGCCTTCCAAGTGGGAAAGCAAGGATAGTTCCAGCAGGCTCCCGTTTCCACGCGCACACTCAGCTTACCTGCCTGTGGTTTCTAACCAGTCCAAAGAGACACATGTTACCCGGCGTTTGCTTCCCTGAACCAACTCCCCGAAGTAGGGTGTTCTGCGTCAAGTGAACTGCCTCAACCAAGGAATGCCCTGCCTAGTTACGCCTCTGGGGCCTGTGGCTATTCCAAAGCCTGCAGTGCCACAGGAAGCACAGGGCTGAAATCGCAGTAAGAACGCAAGCCGACTTTCTCTTGGAGGCAGGGTGACTTCCGGCAGGTGGGTCCTAGATGGAATGCGAGGCCGAGGGGTCTCTCAGGGCAGCTCAGACTAGGGCAAGGCGTAAGACCTCAAAGGCATGTGAGACGTGCCAGAAGTCTGTTGGTGAAAGTGTGGGTTTGGTGGGGAAACGAATCTCCTCCAGGAGAGAGTGCAGGGCGTTTCCCTACACTCGGCGTATGGAGAGCGGCTCCAAAGGGCTCCGGGCCTGGATGTTGCTCAGCAGACCCAGGGGTGCCCGGGAGTACTCCGTGTTCCAGCCTGGAACAGGGTGCCCCCGCGAGCCTCCCAGGTGTCCAGGAAACTCTACTGCCGTTCAACACACGCAGAGCAGAGGCTACGGCCTCACGGAAACTGCTGTGCGGCTCCGCTTCTGCACCTCACGTCAGGGCCTTCCCTCCAGGCCTGTGCTCACTCCGGCTGTCCCGTTATCGACGCAGCATTGCGAGATGCTGACGTTCTCCTCGAGCAGAGTGCCTTCAGGTACGGGGCCCGCGAAGTAGGCAGAGTGTTTTCTCACGGCAGCTCTCACAAGGGCGACGACAAAGATTTCCTGGGAGCTTCGGACTCACCAGAAATCTGGTTCTGAGGCCGTGTGAGGGCTCTGGAAATGGAGCTCTCCTCAAGGAACGTGCAGCGTGTTGCCCATCACTCGGCACGCACACAGGGCCTCCGAGGGGCAGAGCAATGGGCCTCGATGTTGCTCAGCCGGACCACGGCGTGGGGGGTGTCTGGAGGTCCTCAGTGACCTTGGAGGGAAATGGATGCACACCCGAGGGGCCTAGGAGTCCTCAAATGGGTAATTCCCTTAAAATAAACCCGAACGGTGACTAAGAACTCATGGAAACTGCTGCATGCCGCCCTTCCTGCCCGGCTACGCAGAGCCTAAACTGGAGGCAAATTCTCACGTTGAGTTTCCCTTTCGTTCCGGAGCTTGTCAGGCTAACCACCACCGCGGCCATGGAAGCACCGGGTTGAGACGGAGCAAACTCATTTTCTTCCCAGAAGCATTTCGACCGGGTTTCCAGGCCTGTCAACAGCAGGGGACGTCAGGCAGCTTCAAGGCAGCATGAAGGCAGCCTTCCAAGTGGGAAAGCAAGGATAGTTCCAGCAGGCTCCCGTTTCCACGCGCACACTCAGCTTACCTCCCTGTGGTTTCTAACCAGTCCAAAGAGACACATGTTACCCTGCGTTTGCTTCCCTGAACCAACTCCCCGAAGTAGGGTGTTCTGGGTCAAGTGAACTGCCTCAACCAAGGAATGCCCTGCCTAGTTACGCCTCTGGGGCCTGTGGCTATTCCAAAGCCTGCAGTGCCACAGGAAGCACAGGGCTGAAATCGCAGTAAGAACGCAAGCCGACTTTCTCTTGGAGGCAGGGTGACTTCCGGCAGGGGGGTCCTAGATGGAATGCGAGGCCGAGGGGTCTCTCAGGGCAGCTCAGACTAGGGCAAGGCATAAGACCTCAAAGGCATGTGAGACGTGCCAGAAGTCTGTTGGTGAAAGTGTGGGTTTGGTGGGGAAACGAATCTCCTCCAGGAGAGAGTGCAGGGCGTTTCCCTACACTCGGCGTATGGAGAGCGGCTCCAAAGGGCTCCGGGCCTGGATGTTGCTCAGCAGACCCAGGGGTGCCCGGGAGTACTCCGTGTTCCAGCCTGGAACAGGGTGCCCCCGCGAGCCTCCCAGGTGTCCAGGAAACTCTACTGCCGTTCAACACACGCAGAGCAGAGGCTACGGCCTCACGGAAACTGCTGCGCGGCTCCGCTTGTGCACCTCACGTCAGGGCCTTCCCTCCAGGCCTGTGCTCACTCCGGCTGTCCCGTTAGCGACGCAGCATTGCGAGATGCTGACGTTCTCCTCGAGCAGAGTGCCTTCAGGTACGAGGCCCGCGAAGTAGGCAGAGTGTTTTCTCACGGCAGCTCTCACAAGGGCGACGACAAAGATTTCCTGGGAGCTTCGGACTCACCAGAAATCTGGTTCTGAGGCCGTGTGAGGGCTCTGGAAATGGAGCTCTCCTCAAGAAACGTGCAGCGTGTTGCCCATCACTCGGCACGCACACAGGGCCTCCGAGGGGCAGAGCAATGGGCCTCGATGTTGCTCAGCCGGACCACGGCGTGGGGGGTGTCTGGAGGTCCTCAGTGACCTTGGAGGGAAATGGATGCACACCCGAGGGGCCTAGGAGTGCTCAAATGGGTAATTCCGTTAAAATAAACCCGAACGGTGACTAAGAACTCATGGAAACTGCTGCATGCCGCCCTTCCTGCCCGGCTACGCAGAGCCTAAACTGGAGGCAAATTCTCACGTTGAGTTTCCCTTTCGTTCCGGAGCTTGTCAGGCTAACCACCACCGCGGCCATGGAAGCACCGGGTTGAGACGGAGCAAACTCATTTTCTTCCCAGAAGCATTTCGACCGGGTTTCCAGGCCTGTCAACAGCAGGGGACGTCAGGCAGCTTCAAGGCAGCATGAAGGCAGCCTTCCAAGTGGGAAAGCAAGGATAGTTCCAGCAGGCTCCCGTTTCCACGCGCATACTCAGCTTACCTCCCTGTGGTTTCTAACCAGTCCAAAGAGACACATGTTACCCTGCGTTTGCTTCCCTGAACCAACTCCCCGAAGTAGGGTGTTCTGGGTCAAGTGAACTGCCTCAACCAAGGAATGCCCTGCCTAGTTACGCCTCCGGGGCCTCTGGCTATTCCAAAGCCTGCAGTGCCACAGGAAGCACAGGGCTGAAATCGTAGTAAGAACGCAAGCCGACTTTCTCTTGGAGGCAGGGTGACTTCCGGCAGGGGGGTCCTAGATGGAATGCGAGGCCGAGGGATCTCTCAGGGCAGCTCAGACTAGGGCAAGGCGTAAGACCTCAAAGGCATGTGAGACGTGCCAGAAGTCTGTTGGTGAAAGAGTGGGTTTGGTGGGGAAACGAATCTCCTCCAGGAGAGAGTGCAGGGCGTTTCCCTACACTCGGTGTATGGAGAGCGGCTCCAAAGGGCTCCGGGCCTGGATGTTGCTCAGCAGACCCAGGGGTGCCCGGGAGTACTCCGTGTTCCAGCCTGGAACAGGGTGCCCCCGCGAGCCTCCCAGGTGTCCAGGAAACTCTACTGCCGTTCAACACACGCAGAGCAGAGGCTACGGCCTCACGGAAACTGCTGCGCGGCTCCGCTTGTGCACCTCACGTCAGGGCCTTCCCTCCAGGCCTGTGCTCACTCCGGCTGTCCCGTTAGCGACGCAGCATTGCGAGATGCTGACGTTCTCCTCGAGCAGAGTGCCTTCAGGTACGAGGCCCGCGAAGTAGGCAGAGTGTTTTCTCACGGCAGCTCTCACAAGGGCGACGACAAAGATTTCCTGGGAGCTTCGGACTCACCAGAAATCTGGTTCTGAGGCCGTGTGAGGGCTCTGGAAATGGAGCTCTCCTCAAGGAACGTGCAGCGTGTTGCCCATCACTCGGCACGCACACAGGGCCTCCGAGGGGCAGAGCAATGGGCCTCGATGTTGCTCAGCCGGACCACGGCGTGGGGGGTGTCTGGAGGTCCTCAGTGACCTTGGAGGGAAATGGATGCACACCCGAGGGGCCTAGGAGTCCTCAAATGGGTAATTCCCTTAAAATAAACCCGAACGGTGACTAAGAACTCATGGAAACTGCTACATGCCGCCCTTCCTGCTCGGCTACGCAGAGCCTAAACTGGAGGCAAATTCTCACGTTGAGTTTCCCTTTCGTTCCGGAGCTTGTCAGGCTAACCACCACCGCGGCCATGGAAGCACCGGGTTGAGACGGAGCAAACTCATTTTCTTCCCAGAAGCATTTCGACCGGGTTTCCAGGCCTGTCAACAGCAGGGGACGTCAGGCAGCTTCAAGGCAGCATGAAGGCAGCCTTCCAAGTGGGAAAGCAAGGATAGTTCCAGCAGGCTCCCGTTTCCACGCGCACACTCAGCTTACCTGCCTGTGGTTTCTAACCAGTCCAAAGAGACACATGTTACCCGGCGTTTGCTTCCCTGAACCAACTCCCCGAAGTAGGGTGTTCTGCGTCAAGTGAACTGCCTCAACCAAGGAATGCCCTGCCTAGTTACGCCTCTGGGGCCTGTGGCTATTCCAAAGCCTGCAGTGCCACAGGAAGCACAGGGCTGAAATCGCAGTAAGAACGCAAGCCGACTTTCTCTTGGAGGCAGGGTGACTTCCGGCAGGTGGGTCCTAGATGGAATGCGAGGCCGAGGGGTCTCTCAGGGCAGCTCAGACTAGGGCAAGGCGTAAGACCTCAAAGGCATGTGAGACGTGCCAGAAGTCTGTTGGTGAAAGTGTGGGTTTGGTGGGGAAACGAATCTCCTCCAGGAGAGAGTGCAGGGCGTTTCCCTACACTCGGCGTATGGAGAGCGGCTCCAAAGGGCTCCGGGCCTGGATGTTGCTCAGCAGACCCAGGGGTGCCCGGGAGTACTCCGTGTTCCAGCCTGGAACAGGGTGCCCCCGCGAGCCTCCCAGGTGTCCAGGAAACTCTACTGCCGTTCAACACACGCAGAGCAGAGGCTACGGCCTCACGGAAACTGCTGTGCGGCTCCGCTTCTGCACCTCACGTCAGGGCCTTCCCTCCAGGCCTGTGCTCACTCCGGCTGTCCCGTTAGCGACGCAGCATTGCGAGATGCTGACGTTCTCCTCGAGCAGAGTGCCTTCAGGTACGGGGCCCGCGAAGTAGGCAGAGTGTTTTCTCACGGCAGCTCTCACAAGGGCGACGACAAAGATTTCCTGGGAGCTTCGGACTCACCAGAAATCTGGTTCTGAGGCCGTGTGAGGGCTCTGGAAATGGAGCTCTCCTCAAGGAACGTGCAGCGTGTTGCCCATCACTCGGCACGCACACAGGGCCTCCGAGGGGCAGAGCAATGGGCCTCGATGTTGCTCAGCCGGACCACGGCATGGGGGGTGTCTGGAGGTCCTCAGTGACCTTGGAGGGAAATGGATGCACACCCGAGGGGCCTAGGAGTCCTCAAATGGGTAATTCCCTTAAAATAAACCCGAACGGTGACTAAGAACTCATGGAAACTGCTGCATGCCGCCCTTCCTGCCCGGCTACGCAGAGCCTAAACTGGAGGCAAATTCTCACGTTGAGTTTCCCTTTCGTTCCGGAGCTTGTCAGGCTAACCACCACCGCGGCCATGGAAGCACCGGGTTGAGACGGAGCAAACTCATTTTCTTCCCAGAAGCATTTCGACCGGGTTTCCAGGCCTGTCAACAGCAGGGGACGTCAGGCAGCTTCAAGGCAGCATGAAGGCAGCCTTCCAAGTGGGAAAGCAAGGATAGTTCCAGCAGGCTCCCGTTTCCACGCGCACACTCAGCTTACCTCCCTGTGGTTTCTAACCAGTCCAAAGAGACACATGTTACCCTGCGTTTGCTTCCCTGAACCAACTCCCCGAAGTAGGGTGTTCTGGGTCAAGTGAACTGCCTCAACCAAGGAATGCCCTGCCTAGTTACGCCTCTGGGGCCTGTGGCTATTCCAAAGCCTGCAGTGCCACAGGAAGCACAGGGCTGAAATCGCAGTAAGAACGCAAGCCGACTTTCTCTTGGAGGCAGGGTGACTTCCGGCAGGGGGGTCCTAGATGGAATGCGAGGCCGAGGGGTCTCTCAGGGCAGCTCAGACTAGGCCAAGGCGTAAGACCTCAAAGGCATGTGAGACGTGCCAGAAGTCTGTTGGTGAAAGTGTGGGTTTGGTGGGGAAACGAATCTCCTCCAGGAGAGAGTGCAGGGCGTTTCCCTACACTCGGCGTATGGAGAGCGGCTCCAAAGGGCTCCGGGCCTGGATGTTGCTCAGCAGACCCAGGGGTGCCCGGGAGTACTCCGTGTTCCAGCCTGGAACAGGGTGCCCCCGCGAGCCTCCCAGGTGTCCAGGAAACTCTACTGCCGTTCAACACACGCAGAGCAGAGGCTACGGCCTCACGGAAACTGCTGCGCGGCTCCGCTTCTGCACCTCACGTCAGGGCCTTCCCTCCAGGCCTGTGCTCACTCCGGCTGTCCCGTTAGCGACGCAGCATTGCGAGATGCTGACGTTCTCCTCGAGCAGAGTGCCTTCAGGTACGAGGCCCGCGAAGGAGGCAGAGTGTTTTCTCACGGCAGCTCTCACAAGGGCGACGACAAAGATTTCCTGGGAGCTTCGGACTCACCAGAAATCTGGTTCTGAGGCCGTGTGAGGGCTCTGGAAATGGAGCTCTCCTCAAGGAACGTGCAGCGTGTTGCCCATCACTCGGCACGCACACAGGGCCTCCGAGGGGCAGAGCAATGGGCCTCGATGTTGCTCAGCCGGACCACGGCGTGGGGGGTGTCTGGAGGTCCTCAGTGACCTTGGAGGGAAATGGATGCACACCCGAGGGGCCTAGGAGTCCTCAAATGGGTAATTCCCTTAAAATAAACCCGAACGGTGACTAAGAACTCATGGAAACTGCTACATGCCGCCCTTCCTGCTCGGCTACGCAGAGCCTAAACTGGAGGCAAATTCTCACGTTGAGTTTCCCTTTCGTTCCGGAGCTTGTCAGGCTAACCACCACCGCGGCCATGGAAGCACCGGGTTGAGACGGAGCAAACTCATTTTCTTCCCAGAAGCATTTCGACCGGGTTTCCAGGCCTGTCAACAGCAGGGGACGTCAGGCAGCTTCAAGGCAGCATGAAGGCAGCCTTCCAAGTGGGAAAGCAAGGATAGTTCCAGCAGGCTCCCGTTTCCACGCGCACACTCAGCTTACCTGCCTGTGGTTTCTAACCAGTCCAAAGAGACACATGTTACCCGGCGTTTGCTTCCCTGAACCAACTCCCCGAAGTAGGGTGTTCTGCGTCAAGTGAACTGCCTCAACCAAGGAATGCCCTGCCTAGTTACGCCTCTGGGGCCTGTGGCTATTCCAAAGCCTGCAGTGCCACAGGAAGCACAGGGCTGAAATCGCAGTAAGAACGCAAGCCGACTTTCTCTTGGAGGCAGGGTGACTTCCGGCAGGTGGGTCCTAGATGGAATGCGAGGCCGAGGGGTCTCTCAGGACAGCTCAGACTAGGGCAAGGCGTAAGACCTCAAAGGCATGTGAGACGTGCCAGAAGTCTGTTGGTGAAAGTGTGGGTTTGGTGGGGAAACGAATCTCCTCCAGGAGAGAGTGCAGGGCGTTTCCCTACACTCGGCGTATGGAGAGCGGCTCCAAAGGGCTCCGGGCCTGGATGTTGCTCAGCAGACCCAGGGGTGCCCGGGAGTACTCCGTGTTCCAGCCTGGAACAGGGTGCCCCCGCGAGCCTCCCAGGTGTCCAGGAAACTCTACTGCCGTTCAACACACGCAGAGCAGAGGCTACGGCCTCACGGAAACTGCTGTGCGGCTCCGCTTGTGCACCTCACGTCAGGGCCTTCCCTCCAGGCCTGTGCTCACTCCGGCTGTCCCGTTAGCGACGCAGCATTGCGAGATGCTGACGTTCTCCTCGAGCAGAGTGCCTTCAGGTACGAGGCCCGCGAAGTAGGCAGAGTGTTTTCTCACGGCAGCTCTCACAAGGGCGACGACAAAGATTTCCTGGGCGCTTCGGACTCACCAGAAATCTGATTCTGAGGCCGTGTGAGGGCTCTGGAAATGGAGCTCTCCTCAAGGAACGTGCAGCGTGTTGCCCATCACTCGGCACGCACACAGGGCCTCCGAGGGGCAGAGCAATGGGCCTCGATGTTGCTCAGCCGGACCACGGCGTGGGGGGTGTCTGGAGGTCCTCAGTGACCTTGGAGGGAAATGGATGCACACCCGAGGGGCCTAGGAGTGCTCAAATGTGTAATTCCGTTAAAATAAACCCGAACAGTGACTAAGAACTCATGGAAACTGCTGCATGCCGCCCTTCCTGCCCGGCTACGCAGAGCCTAAACTGGAGGCAAATTCTCACGTTGAGTTTCCCTTTCGTTCCGGAGCTTGTCAGGCTAACCACCACCGCGGCCATGGAAGCACCGGGTTGAGACGGAGCAAACTCATTTTCTTCCCAGAAGCATTTCGACCGGGTTTCCAGGCCTGTCAACAGCAGGGGACGTCAGGCAGCTTCAAGGCAGCATGAAGGCAGCCTTCCAAGTGGGAAAGCAAGGATAGTTCCAGCAGGCTCCCGTTTCCACGCGCATACTCAGCTTACCTCCCTGTGGTTTCTAACCAGTCCAAAGAGACACATGTTACCCTGCGTTTGCTTCCCTGAACCAACTCCCCGAAGTAGGGTGTTCTGGGTCAAGTGAACTGCCTCAACCAAGGAATGCCCTGCCTAGTTACGCCTCCGGGGCCTCTGGCTATTCCAAAGCCTGCAGTGCCACAGGAAGCACAGGGCTGAAATCGTAGTAAGAACGCAAGCCGACTTTCTCTTGGAGGCAGGGTGACTTCCGGCAGGGGGGTCCTAGATGGAATGCGAGGCCGAGGGATCTCTCAGGGCAGCTCAGACTAGGGCAAGGCGTAAGACCTCAAAGGCATGTGAGACGTGCCAGAAGTCTGTTGGTGAAAGAGTGGGTTTGGTGGGGAAACGAATCTCCTCCAGGAGAGAGTGCAGGGCGTTTCCCTACACTCGGCGTATGGAGAGCGGCTCCAAAGGGCTCCGGGCCTGGATGTTGCTCAGCAGACCCAGGGGTGCCCGGGAGTACTCCGTGTTCCAGCCTGGAACAGGGTGCCCCCGCGAGCCTCCCAGGTGTCCAGGA
The DNA here is from genome assembly GCF_949987515.2 of Delphinus delphis. NCBI lineage: Eukaryota > Metazoa > Chordata > Mammalia > Artiodactyla > Delphinidae > Delphinus > Delphinus delphis. The sequence continues at coordinate 103,019 of NW_027192871.1, forward strand.
AACTCTACTGCCGTTCAACACACGCAGAGCAGAGGCTACGGCCTCACGGAAACTGCTGCGCGGCTCCGCTTGTGCACCTCACGTCAGGGCCTTCCCTCCAGGCCTGTGCTCACTCCGGCTGTCCCGTTAGCGACGCAGCATTGCGAGATGCTGACGTTCTCCTCGAGCAGAGTGCCTTCAGGTACGAGGCCCGCGAAGTAGGCAGAGTGTTTTCTCACGGCAGCTCTCACAAGGGCGACGACAAAGATTTCCTGGGAGCTTCGGACTCACCAGAAATCTGGTTCTGAGGCCGTGTGAGGGCTCTGGAAATGGAGCTCTCCTCAAGAAACGTGCAGCGTGTTGCCCATCACTCGGCACGCACACAGGGCCTCCGAGGGGCAGAGCAATGGGCCTCGATGTTGCTCAGCCGGACCACGGCGTGGGGGGTGTCTGGAGGTCCTCAGTGACCTTGGAGGGAAATGGATGCACACCCGAGGGGCCTAGGAGTGCTCAAATGGGTAATTCCGTTAAAATAAACCCGAACGGTGACTAAGAACTCATGGAAACTGCTGCATGCCGCCCTTCCTGCCCGGCTACGCAGAGCCTAAACTGGAGGCAAATTCTCACGTTGAGTTTCCCTTTCGTTCCGGAGCTTGTCAGGCTAACCACCACCGCGGCCATGGAAGCACCGGGTTGAGACGGAGCAAACTCATTTTCTTCCCAGAAGCATTTCGACCGGGTTTCCAGGCCTGTCAACAGCAGGGGACGTCAGGCAGCTTCAAGGCAGCATGAAGGCAGCCTTCCAAGTGGGAAAGCAAGGATAGTTCCAGCAGGCTCCCGTTTCCACGCGCATACTCAGCTTACCTCCCTGTGGTTTCTAACCAGTCCAAAGAGACACATGTTACCCTGCGTTTGCTTCCCTGAACCAACTCCCCGAAGTAGGGTGTTCTGGGTCAAGTGAACTGCCTCAACCAAGGAATGCCCTGCCTAGTTACGCCTCCGGGGCCTCTGGCTATTCCAAAGCCTGCAGTGCCACAGGAAGCACAGGGCTGAAATCGTAGTAAGAACGCAAGCCGACTTTCTCTTGGAGGCAGGGTGACTTCCGGCAGGGGGGTCCTAGATGGAATGCGAGGCCGAGGGATCTCTCAGGGCAGCTCAGACTAGGGCAAGGCGTAAGACCTCAAAGGCATGTGAGACGTGCCAGAAGTCTGTTGGTGAAAGAGTGGGTTTGGTGGGGAAACGAATCTCCTCCAGGAGAGAGTGCAGGGCGTTTCCCTACACTCGGCGTATGGAGAGCGGCTCCAAAGGGCTCCGGGCCTGGATGTTGCTCAGCAGACCCAGGGGTGCCCGGGAGTACTCCGTGTTCCAGCCTGGAACAGGGTGCCCCCGCGAGCCTCCCAGGTGTCCAGGAAACTCTACTGCCGTTCAACACACGCAGAGCAGAGGCTACGGCCTCACGGAAACTGCTGCGCGGCTCCGCTTGTGCACCTCACGTCAGGGCCTTCCCTCCAGGCCTGTGCTCACTCCGGCTGTCCCGTTAGCGACGCAGCATTGCGAGATGCTGACGTTCTCCTCGAGCAGAGTGCCTTCAGGTACGAGGCCCGCGAAGGAGGCAGAGTGTTTTCTCACGGCAGCTCTCACAAGGGCGACGACAAAGATTTCCTGGGAGCTTCGGACTCACCAGAAATCTGGTTCTGAGGCCGTGTGAGGGCTCTGGAAATGGAGCTCTCCTCAAGGAACGTGCAGCGTGTTGCCCATCACTCGGCACGCACACAGGGCCTCCGAGGGGCAGAGCAATGGGCCTCGATGTTGCTCAGCCGGACCACGGCGTGGGGGGTGTCTGGAGGTCCTCAGTGACCTTGGAGGGAAATGGATGCACACCCGAGGGGCCTAGGAGTCCTCAAATGGGTAATTCCCTTAAAATAAACCCGAACGGTGACTAAGAACTCATGGAAACTGCTACATGCCGCCCTTCCTGCTCGGCTACGCAGAGCCTAAACTGGAGGCAAATTCTCACGTTGAGTTTCCCTTTCGTTCCGGAGCTTGTCAGGCTAACCACCACCGCGGCCATGGAAGCACCGGGTTGAGACGGAGCAAACTCATTTTCTTCCCAGAAGCATTTCGACCGGGTTTCCAGGCCTGTCAACAGCAGGGGACGTCAGGCAGCTTCAAGGCAGCATGAAGGCAGCCTTCCAAGTGGGAAAGCAAGGATAGTTCCAGCAGGCTCCCGTTTCCACGCGCACACTCAGCTTACCTGCCTGTGGTTTCTAACCAGTCCAAAGAGACACATGTTACCCGGCGTTTGCTTCCCTGAACCAACTCCCCGAAGTAGGGTGTTCTGCGTCAAGTGAACTGCCTCAACCAAGGAATGCCCTGCCTAGTTACGCCTCTGGGGCCTGTGGCTATTCCAAAGCCTGCAGTGCCACAGGAAGCACAGGGCTGAAATCGCAGTAAGAACGCAAGCCGACTTTCTCTTGGAGGCAGGGTGACTTCCGGCAGGTGGGTCCTAGATGGAATGCGAGGCCGAGGGGTCTCTCAGGGCAGCTCAGACTAGGGCAAGGCGTAAGACCTCAAAGGCATGTGAGACGTGCCAGAAGTCTGTTGGTGAAAGTGTGGGTTTGGTGGGGAAACGAATCTCCTCCAGGAGAGAGTGCAGGGCGTTTCCCTACACTCGGCGTATGGAGAGCGGCTCCAAAGGGCTCCGGGCCTGGATGTTGCTCAGCAGACCCAGGGGTGCCCGGGAGTACTCCGTGTTCCAGCCTGGAACAGGGTGCCCCCGCGAGCCTCCCAGGTGTCCAGGAAACTCTACTGCCGTTCAACACACGCAGAGCAGAGGCTACGGCCTCACGGAAACTGCTGTGCGGCTCCGCTTCTGCACCTCACGTCAGGGCCTTCCCTCCAGGCCTGTGCTCACTCCGGCTGTCCCGTTAGCGACGCAGCATTGCGAGATGCTGACGTTCTCCTCGAGCAGAGTGCCTTCAGGTACGGGGCCCGCGAAGTAGGCAGAGTGTTTTCTCACGGCAGCTCTCACAAGGGCGACGACAAAGATTTCCTGGGAGCTTCGGACTCACCAGAAATCTGGTTCTGAGGCCGTGTGAGGGCTCTGGAAATGGAGCTCTCCTCAAGGAACGTGCAGCGTGTTGCCCATCACTCGGCACGCACACAGGGCCTCCGAGGGGCAGAGCAATGGGCCTCGATGTTGCTCAGCCGGACCACGGCGTGGGGGGTGTCTGGAGGTCCTCAGTGACCTTGGAGGGAAATGGATGCACACCCGAGGGGCCTAGGAGTCCTCAAATGGGTAATTCCCTTAAAATAAACCCGAACGGTGACTAAGAACTCATGGAAACTGCTGCATGCCGCCCTTCCTGCCCGGCTACGCAGAGCCTAAACTGGAGGCAAATTCTCACGTTGAGTTTCCCTTTCGTTCCGGAGCTTGTCAGGCTAACCACCACCGCGGCCATGGAAGCACCGGGTTGAGACGGAGCAAACTCATTTTCTTCCCAGAAGCATTTCGACCGGGTTTCCAGGCCTGTCAACAGCAGGGGACGTCAGGCAGCTTCAAGGCAGCATGAAGGCAGCCTTCCAAGTGGGAAAGCAAGGATAGTTCCAGCAGGCTCCCGTTTCCACGCGCACACTCAGCTTACCTCCCTGTGGTTTCTAACCAGTCCAAAGAGACACATGTTACCCTGCGTTTGCTTCCCTGAACCAACTCCCCGAAGTAGGGTGTTCTGGGTCAAGTGAACTGCCTCAACCAAGGAATGCCCTGCCTAGTTACGCCTCCGGGGCCTGTGGCTATTCCAAAGCCTGCAGTGCCACAGGAAGCACAGGGCTGAAATCGCAGTAAGAACGCAAGCCGACTTTCTCTTGGAGGCAGGGTGACTTCCGGCAGGGGGGTCCTAGATGGAATGCGAGGCCGAGGGGTCTCTCAGGGCAGCTCAGACTAGGGCAAGGCGTAAGACCTCAAAGGCATGTGAGACGTGCCAGAAGTCTGTTGGTGAAAGTGTGGGTTTGGTGGGGAAACGAATCTCCTCCAGGAGAGAGTGCAAGGCGTTTCCCTACACTCGGCGTATGGAGAGCGGCTCCAAAGGGCTCCGGGCCTGGATGTTGCTCAGCAGACCCAGGGGTGCCCGGGAGTACTCCGTGTTCCAGCCTGGAACAGGGTGCCCCCGCGAGCCTCCCAGGTGTCCAGGAAACTCTACTGCCGTTCAACACACGCAGAGCAGAGGCTACGGCCTCACGGAAACTGCTGCGCGGCTCCGCTTCTGCACCTCACGTCAGGGCCTTCCCTCCAGGCCTGTGCTCACTCCGGCTGTCCCGTTAGCGACGCAGCATTGCGAGATGCTGACGTTCTCCTCGAGCAGAGTGCCTTCAGGTACGAGGCCCGCGAAGTAGGCAGAGTGTTTTCTCACGGCAGCTCTCACAAGGGCGACGACAAAGATTTCCTGGGAGCTTCGGACTCACCAGAAATCTGGTTCTGAGGCCGTGTGAGGGCTCTGGAAATGGAGCTCTCCTCAAGAAACGTGCAGCGTGTTGCCCATCACTCGGCACGCACACAGGGCCTCCGAGGGGCAGAGCAATGGGCCTCGATGTTGCTCAGCCGGACCACGGCGTGGGGGGTGTCTGGAGGTCCTCAGTGACCTTGGAGGGAAATGGATGCACACCCGAGGGGCCTAGGAGTCCTCAAATGGGTAATTCCCTTAAAATAAACCCGAACGGTGACTAAGAACTCATGGAAACTGCTGCATGCCGCCCTTCCTGCCCGGCTACGCAGAGCCTAAACTGGAGGCAAATTCTCACGTTGAGTTTCCCTTTCGTTCCGGAGCTTGTCAGGCTAACCACCACCGCGGCCATGGAAGCACCGGGTTGAGACGGAGCAAACTCATTTTCTTCCCAGAAGCATTTCGACCGGGTTTCCAGGCCTGTCAACAGCAGGGGACGTCAGGCAGCTTCAAGGCAGCATGAAGGCAGCCTTCCAAGTGGGAAAGCAAGGATAGTTCCAGCAGGCTCCCGTTTCCACGCGCACACTCAGCTTACCTCCCTGTGGTTTCTAACCAGTCCAAAGAGACACATGTTACCCTGCGTTTGCTTCCCTGAACCAACTCCCCGAAGTAGGGTGTTCTGGGTCAAGTGAACTGCCTCAACCAAGGAATGCCCTGCCTAGTTACGCCTCTGGGGCCTGTGGCTATTCCAAAGCCTGCAGTGCCACAGGAAGCACAGGGCTGAAATCGCAGTAAGAACGCAAGCCGACTTTCTCTTGGAGGCAGGGTGACTTCCGGCAGGGGGGTCCTAGATGGAATGCGAGGCCGAGGGGTCTCTCAGGGCAGCTCAGACTAGGCCAAGGCGTAAGACCTCAAAGGCATGTGAGACGTGCCAGAAGTCTGTTGGTGAAAGTGTGGGTTTGGTGGGGAAACGAATCTCCTCCAGGAGAGAGTGCAGGGCGTTTCCCTACACTCGGCGTATGGAGAGCGGCTCCAAAGGGCTCCGGGCCTGGATGTTGCTCAGCAGACCCAGGGGTGCCCGGGAGTACTCCGTGTTCCAGCCTGGAACAGGGTGCCCCCGCGAGCCTCCCAGGTGTCCAGGAAACTCTACTGCCGTTCAACACACGCAGAGCAGAGGCTACGGCCTCACGGAAACTGCTGCGCGGCTCCGCTTCTGCACCTCACGTCAGGGCCTTCCCTCCAGGCCTGTGCTCACTCCGGCTGTCCCGTTAGCGACGCAGCATTGCGAGATGCTGACGTTCTCCTCGAGCAGAGTGCCTTCAGGTACGGGGCCCGCGAAGGAGGCAGAGTGTTTTCTCACGGCAGCTCTCACAAGGGCGACGACAAAGATTTCCTGGGAGCTTCGGACTCACCAGAAATCTGGTTCTGAGGCCGTGTGAGGGCTCTGGAAATGGAGCTCTCCTCAAGGAACGTGCAGCGTGTTGCCCATCACTCGGCACGCACACAGGGCCTCCGAGGGGCAGAGCAATGGGCCTCGATGTTGCTCAGCCGGACCACGGCGTGGGGGGTGTCTGGAGGTCCTCAGTGACCTTGGAGGGAAATGGATGCACACCCGAGGGGCCTAGGAGTCCTCAAATGGGTAATTCCCTTAAAATAAACCCGAACGGTGACTAAGAACTCATGGAAACTGCTACATGCCGCCCTTCCTGCTCGGCTACGCAGAGCCTAAACTGGAGGCAAATTCTCACGTTGAGTTTCCCTTTCGTTCCGGAGCTTGTCAGGCTAACCACCACCGCGGCCATGGAAGCACCGGGTTGAGACGGAGCAAACTCATTTTCTTCCCAGAAGCATTTCGACCGGGTTTCCAGGCCTGTCAACAGCAGGGGACGTCAGGCAGCTTCAAGGCAGCATGAAGGCAGCCTTCCAAGTGGGAAAGCAAGGATAGTTCCAGCAGGCTCCCGTTTCCACGCGCACACTCAGCTTACCTGCCTGTGGTTTCTAACCAGTCCAAAGAGACACATGTTACCCGGCGTTTGCTTCCCTGAACCAACTCCCCGAAGTAGGGTGTTCTGCGTCAAGTGAACTGCCTCAACCAAGGAATGCCCTGCCTAGTTACGCCTCTGGGGCCTGTGGCTATTCCAAAGCCTGCAGTGCCACAGGAAGCACAGGGCTGAAATCGCAGTAAGAACGCAAGCCGACTTTCTCTTGGAGGCAGGGTGACTTCCGGCAGGTGGGTCCTAGATGGAATGCGAGGCCGAGGGGTCTCTCAGGGCAGCTCAGACTAGGGCAAGGCGTAAGACCTCAAAGGCATGTGAGACGTGCCAGAAGTCTGTTGGTGAAAGTGTGGGTTTGGTGGGGAAACGAATCTCCTCCAGGAGAGAGTGCAGGGCGTTTCCCTACACTCGGCGTATGGAGAGCGGCTCCAAAGGGCTCCGGGCCTGGATGTTGCTCAGCAGACCCAGGGGTGCCCGGGAGTACTCCGTGTTCCAGCCTGGAACAGGGTGCCCCCGCGAGCCTCCCAGGTGTCCAGGAAACTCTACTGCCGTTCAACACACGCAGAGCAGAGGCTACGGCCTCACGGAAACTGCTGCGCGGCTCCGCTTCTGCACCTCACGTCAGGGCCTTCCCTCCAGGCCTGTGCTCACTCCGGCTGTCCCGTTAGCGACGCAGCATTGCGAGATGCTGACGTTCTCCTTGAGCAGAGTGCCTTCAGGTACGGGGCCCGCGAAGTAGGCAGAGTGTTTTCTCACGGCAGCTCTCACAAGGGCGACGACAAAGATTTCCTGGGAGCTTCGGACTCACCAGAAATCTGGTTCTGAGGCCGTGTGAGGGCTCTGGAAATGGAGCTCTCCTCAAGGAACGTGCAGCGTGTTGCCCATCACTCGGCACGCACACAGGGCCTCCGAGGGGCAGAGCAATGGGCCTCGATGTTGCTCAGCCGGACCACGGCGTGGGGGGTGTCTGGAGGTCCTCAGTGACCTTGGAGGGAAATGGATGCACACCCGAGGGGCCTAGGAGTCCTCAAATGGGTAATTCCCTTAAAATAAACCCGAACGGTGACTAAGAACTCATGGAAACTGCTGCATGCCGCCCTTCCTGCCCGGCTACGCAGAGCCTAAACTGGAGGCAAATTCTCACGTTGAGTTTCCCTTTCGTTCCGGAGCTTGTCAGGCTAACCACCACCGCGGCCATGGAAGCACCGGGTTGAGACGGAGCAAACTCATTTTCTTCCCAGAAGCATTTCGACCGGGTTTCCAGGCCTGTCAACAGCAGGGGACGTCAGGCAGCTTCAAGGCAGCATGAAGGCAGCCTTCCAAGTGGGAAAGCAAGGATAGTTCCAGCAGGCTCCCGTTTCCACGCGCACACTCAGCTTACCTCCCTGTGGTTTCTAACCAGTCCAAAGAGACACATGTTACCCTGCGTTTGCTTCCCTGAACCAACTCCCCGAAGTAGGGTGTTCTGGGTCAAGTGAACTGCCTCAACCAAGGAATGCCCTGCCTAGTTACGCCTCCGGGGCCTGTGGCTATTCCAAAGCCTGCAGTGCCACAGGAAGCACAGGGCTGAAATCGCAGTAAGAACGCAAGCCGACTTTCTCTTGGAGGCAGGGTGACTTCCGGCAGGGGGGTCCTAGATGGAATGCGAGGCCGAGGGGTCTCTCAGGGCAGCTCAGACTAGGGCAAGGCGTAAGACCTCAAAGGCATGTGAGACGTGCCAGAAGTCTGTTGGTGAAAGTGTGGGTTTGGTGGGGAAACGAATCTCCTCCAGGAGAGAGTGCAGGGCGTTTCCCTACACTCGGCGTATAGAGAGCGGCTCCAAAGGGCTCCGGGCCTGGATGTTGCTCAGCAGACCCAGGGGTGCCCGGGAGTACTCCGTGTTCCAGCCTGGAACAGGGTGCCCCCGCGAGCCTCCCAGGTGTCCAGGAAACTCTACTGCCGTTCAACACACGCAGAGCAGAGGCTACGGCCTCACGGAAACTGCTGTGCGGCTCCGCTTCTGCACCTCACGTCAGGGCCTTCCCTACAGGCCTGTGCTCACTCCGGCTGTCCCGTTAGCGACGCAGCATTGCGAGATGCTGACGTTCTCCTCGAGCAGAGTGCCTTCAGGTACGAGGCCCGCGAAGTAGGCAGAGTGTTTTCTCACGGCAGCTCTCACAAGGGCGACGACAAAGATTTCCTGGGAGCTTCGGACTCACCAGAAATCTGATTCTGAGGCCGTGTGAGGGCTCTGGAAATGGAGCTCTCCTCAAGGAACGTGCAGCGTGTTGCCCATCACTCGGCACGCACACAGGGCCTCCGAGGGGCAGAGCAATGGGCCTCGATGTTGCTCAGCCGGACCACGGCGTGGGGGGTGTCTGGAGGTCCTCAGTGACCTTGGAGGGAAATGGATGCACACCCGAGGGGCCTAGGAGTCCTCAAATGGGTAATTCCCTTAAAATAAACCCGAACGGTGACTAAGAACTCATGGAAACTGCTGCATGCCGCCCTTCCTGCCCGGCTACGCAGAGCCTAAACTGGAGGCAAATTCTCACGTTGAGTTTCCCTTTCGTTCCGGAGCTTGTCAGGCTAACCACCACCGCGGCCATGGAAGCACCGGGTTGAGACGGAGCAAACTCATTTTCTTCCCAGAAGCATTTCGACCGGGTTTCCAGGCCTGTCAACAGCAGGGGACGTCAGGCAGCTTCAAGGCAGCATGAAGGCAGCCTTCCAAGTGGGAAAGCAAGGATAGTTCCAGCAGGCTCCCGTTTCCACGCGCATACTCAGCTTACCTCCCTGTGGTTTCTAACCAGTCCAAAGAGACACATGTTACCCTGCGTTTGCTTCCCTGAACCAACTCCCCGAAGTAGGGTGTTCTGGGTCAAGTGAACTGCCTCAACCAAGGAATGCCCTGCCTAGTTACGCCTCCGGGGCCTCTGGCTATTCCAAAGCCTGCAGTGCCACAGGAAGCACAGGGCTGAAATCGTAGTAAGAACGCAAGCCGACTTTCTCTTGGAGGCAGGGTGACTTCCGGCAGGGGGGTCCTAGATGGAATGCGAGGCCGAGGGATCTCTCAGGGCAGCTCAGACTAGGGCAAGGCGTAAGACCTCAAAGGCATGTGAGACGTGCCAGAAGTCTGTTGGTGAAAGAGTGGGTTTGGTGGGGAAACGAATCTCCTCCAGGAGAGAGTGCAGGGCGTTTCCCTACACTCGGCGTATGGAGAGCGGCTCCAAAGGGCTCCGGGCCTGGATGTTGCTCAGCAGACCCAGGGGTGCCCGGGAGTACTCCGTGTTCCAGCCTGGAACAGGGTGCCCCCGCGAGCCTCCCAGGTGTCCAGGAAACTCTACTGCCGTTCAACACACGCAGAGCAGAGGCTACGGCCTCACGGAAACTGCTGCGCGGCTCCGCTTGTGCACCTCACGTCAGGGCCTTCCCTCCAGGCCTGTGCTCACTCCGGCTGTCCCGTTAGCGACGCAGCATTGCGAGATGCTGACGTTCTCCTCGAGCAGAGTGCCTTCAGGTACGAGGCCCGCGAAGGAGGCAGAGTGTTTTCTCACGGCAGCTCTCACAAGGGCGACGACAAAGATTTCCTGGGAGCTTCGGACTCACCAGAAATCTGGTTCTGAGGCCGTGTGAGGGCTCTGGAAATGGAGCTCTCCTCAAGGAACGTGCAGCGTGTTGCCCATCACTCGGCACGCACACAGGGCCTCCGAGGGGCAGAGCAATGGGCCTCGATGTTGCTCAGCTGGACCACGGCGTGGGGGGTGTCTGGAGGTCCTCAGTGACCTTGGAGGGAAATGGATGCACACCCGAGGGGCCTAGGAGTCCTCAAATGGGTAATTCCCTTAAAATAAACCCGAACGGTGACTAAGAACTCATGGAAACTGCTACATGCCGCCCTTCCTGCTCGGCTACGCAGAGCCTAAACTGGAGGCAAATTCTCACGTTGAGTTTCCCTTTCGTTCCGGAGCTTGTCAGGCTAACCACCACCGCGGCCATGGAAGCACCGGGTTGAGACGGAGCAAACTCATTTTCTTCCCAGAAGCATTTCGACCGGGTTTCCAGGCCTGTCAACAGCAGGGGACGTCAGGCAGCTTCAAGGCAGCATGAAGGCAGCCTTCCAAGTGGGAAAGCAAGGATAGTTCCAGCAGGCTCCCGTTTCCACGCGCACACTCAGCTTACCTGCCTGTGGTTTCTAACCAGTCCAAAGAGACACATGTTACCCGGCGTTTGCTTCCCTGAACCAACTCCCCGAAGTAGGGTGTTCTGCGTCAAGTGAACTGCCTCAACCAAGGAATGCCCTGCCTAGTTACGCCTCTGGGGCCTGTGGCTATTCCAAAGCCTGCAGTGCCACAGGAAGCACAGGGCTGAAATCGCAGTAAGAACGCAAGCCGACTTTCTCTTGGAGGCAGGGTGACTTCCGGCAGGTGGGTCCTAGATGGAATGCGAGGCCGAGGGGTCTCTCAGGGCAGCTCAGACTAGGGCAAGGCGTAAGACCTCAAAGGCATGTGAGACGTGCCAGAAGTCTGTTGGTGAAAGTGTGGGTTTGGTGGGGAAACGAATCTCCTCCAGGAGAGAGTGCAGGGCGTTTCCCTACACTCGGCGTATGGAGAGCGGCTCCAAAGGGCTCCGGGCCTGGATGTTGCTCAGCAGACCCAGGGGTGCCCGGGAGTACTCCGTGTTCCAGCCTGGAACAGGGTGCCCCCGCGAGCCTCCCAGGTGTCCAGGAAACTCTACTGCCGTTCAACACACGCAGAGCAGAGGCTACGGCCTCACGGAAACTGCTGTGCGGCTCCGCTTCTGCACCTCACGTCAGGGCCTTCCCTCCAGGCCTGTGCTCACTCCGGCTGTCCCGTTAGCGACGCAGCATTGCGAGATGCTGACGTTCTCCTCGAGCAGAGTGCCTTCAGGTACGGGGCCCGCGAAGTAGGCAGAGTGTTTTCTCACGGCAGCTCTCACAAGGGCGACGACAAAGATTTCCTGGGAGCTTCGGACTCACCAGAAATCTGGTTCTGAGGCCGTGTGAGGGCTCTGGAAATGGAGCTCTCCTCAAGGAACGTGCAGCGTGTTGCCCATCACTCGGCACGCACACAGGGCCTCCGAGGGGCAGAGCAATGGGCCTCGATGTTGCTCAGCCGGACCACGGCGTGGGGGGTGTCTGGAGGTCCTCAGTGACCTTGGAGGGAAATGGATGCACACCCGAGGGGCCTAGGAGTCCTCAAATGGGTAATTCCCTTAAAATAAACCCGAACGGTGACTAAGAACTCATGGAAACTGCTGCATGCCGCCCTTCCTGCCCGGCTACGCAGAGCCTAAACTGGAGGCAAATTCTCACGTTGAGTTTCCCTTTCGTTCCGGAGCTTGTCAGGCTAACCACCACCGCGGCCATGGAAGCACCGGGTTGAGACGGAGCAAACTCATTTTCTTCCCAGAAGCATTTCGACCGGGTTTCCAGGCCTGTCAACAGCAGGGGACGTCAGGCAGCTTCAAGGCAGCATGAAGGCAGCCTTCCAAGTGGGAAAGCAAGGATAGTTCCAGCAGGCTCCCGTTTCCACGCGCACACTCAGCTTACCTCCCTGTGGTTTCTAACCAGTCCAAAGAGACACATGTTACCCTGCGTTTGCTTCCCTGAACCAACTCCCCGAAGTAGGGTGTTCTGGGTCAAGTGAACTGCCTCAACCAAGGAATGCCCTGCCTAGTTACGCCTCTGGGGCCTGTGGCTATTCCAAAGCCTGCAGTGCCACAGGAAGCACAGGGCTGAAATCGCAGTAAGAACGCAAGCCGACTTTCTCTTGGAGGCAGGGTGACTTCCGGCAGGGGGGTCCTAGATGGAATGCGAGGCCGAGGGGTCTCTCAGGGCAGCTCAGACTAGGGCAAGGCGTAAGACCTCAAAGGCATGTGAGACGTGCCAGAAGTCTGTTGGTGAAAGTGTGGGTTTGGTGGGGAAACGAATCTCCTCCAGGAGAGAGTGCAAGGCGTTTCCCTACACTCGGCGTATGGAGAGCGGCTCCAAAGGGCTCCGGGCCTGGATGTTGCTCAGCAGACCCAGGGGTGCCCGGGAGTACTCCGTGTTCCAGCCTGGAACAGGGTGCCCCCGCGAGCCTCCCAGGTGTCCAGGAAACTCTACTGCCGTTCAACACACGCAGAGCAGAGGCTACGGCCTCACGGAAACTGCTGCGCGGCTCCGCTTCTGCACCTCACGTCAGGGCCTTCCCTCCAGGCCTGTGCTCACTCCGGCTGTCCCGTTAGCGACGCAGCATTGCGAGATGCTGACGTTCTCCTCGAGCAGAGTGCCTTCAGGTACGGGGCCCGCGAAGGAGGCAGAGTGTTTTCTCACGGCAGCTCTCACAAGGGCGACGACAAAGATTTCCTGGGAGCTTCGGACTCACCAGAAATCTGGTTCTGAGGCCGTGTGAGGGCTCTGGAAATGGAGCTCTCCTCAAGGAACGTGCAGCGTGTTGCCCATCACTCGGCACGCACACAGGGCCTCCGAGGGGCAGAGCAATGGGCCTCGATGTTGCTCAGCCGGACCACGGCGTGGGGGGTGTCTGGAGGTCCTCAGTGACCTTGGAGGGAAATGGATGCACACCCGAGGGGCCTAGGAGTCCTCAAATGGGTAATTCCCTTAAAATCAACCCGAACGGTGACTAATAACTCATGGAAACTGCTACATGCCGCCCTTCCTGCTCGGCTACGCAGAGCCTAAACTGGAGGCAAATTCTCACGTTGAGTTTCCCTTTCGTTCCGGAGCTTGTCAGGCTAACCACCACCGCGGCCATGGAAGCACCGGGTTGAGACGGAGCAAACTCATTTTCTTCCCAGAAGCATTTCGACCGGGTTTCCAGGCCTGTCAACAGCAGGGGACGTCAGGCAGCTTCAAGGCAGCATGAAGGCAGCCTTCCAAGTGCGAAAGCAAGGATAGTTCCAGCAGGCTCCCGTTTCCACGCGCACACTCAGCTTACCTCCCTGTGGTTTCTAACCAGTCCAAAGAGACACATGTTACCCTGCGTTTGCTTCCCTGAACCAACTCCCCGAAGTAGGGTGTTCTGGGTCAAGTGAACTGCCTCAACCAAGGAATGCCCTGCCTAGTTACGCCTCTGGGGCCTGTGGCTATTCCAAAGCCTGCAGTGCCACAGGAAGCACAGGGCTGAAATCGCAGTAAGAACGCAAGCCGACTTTCTCTTGGAGGCAGGGTGACTTCCGGCAGGTGGGTCCTAGATGGAATGCGAGGCCGAGGGGTCTCTCAGGGCAGCTCAGACTAGGGCAAGGCGTAAGACCTCAAAGGCATGTGAGACGTGCCAGAAGTCTGTTGGTGAAAGTGTGGGTTTGGTGGGGAAACGAATCTCCTCCAGGAGAGAGTGCAGGGCGTTTCCCTACACTCGGCGTATAGAGAGCGGCTCCAAAGGGCTCCGGGCCTGGATGTAGCTCAGCAGACCCAGGGGTGCCCGGGAGTACTCCGTGTTCCAGCCTGGAACAGGGTGCCCCCGCGAGCCTCCCAGGTGTCCAGGAAACTCTACTGCCGTTCAACACACGCAGAGCAGAGGCTACGGCCTCACGGAAACTGCTGTGCGGCTCCGCTTCTGCACCTCACGTCAGGGCCTTCCCTCCAGGCCTGTGCTCACTCCGGCTGTCCCGTTAGCGACGCAGCATTGCGAGATGCTGACGTTCTCCTCGAGCAGAGTGCCTTCAGGTACGAGGCCCGCGAAGTAGGCAGAGTGTTTTCTCACGGCAGCTCTCACAAGGGCGACGACAAAGATTTCCTGGGCGCTTCGGACTCACCAGAAATCTGATTCTGAGGCCGTGTGAGGGCTCTGGAAATGGAGCTCTCCTCAAGGAACGTGCAGCGTGTTGCCCATCACTCGGCACGCACACAGGGCCTCCGAGGGGCAGAGCAATGGGCCTCGATGTTGCTCAGCCGGACCACGGCGTGGGGGGTGTCTGGAGGTCCTCAGTGACCTTGGAGGGAAATGGATGCACACCCGAGGGGCCTAGGAGTGCTCAAATGGGTAATTCCGTTAAAATAAACCCGAACGGTGACTAAGAACTCATGGAAACTGCTGCATGCCGCCCTTCCTGCCCGGCTACGCAGAGCCTAAACTGGAGGCAAATTCTCACGTTGAGTTTCCCTTTCGTTCCGGAGCTTGTCAGGCTAACCACCACCGCGGCCATGGAAGCACCGGGTTGAGACGGAGCAAACTCATTTTCTTCCCAGAAGCATTTCGACCGGGTTTCCAGGCCTGTCAACAGCAGGGGACGTCAGGCAGCTTCAAGGCAGCATGAAGGCAGCCTTCCAAGTGGGAAAGCAAGGATAGTTCCAGCAGGCTCCCGTTTCCACGCGCATACTCAGCTTACCTCCCTGTGGTTTCTAACCAGTCCAAAGAGACACATGTTACCCTGCGTTTGCTTCCCTGAACCAACTCCCCGAAGTAGGGTGTTCTGGGTCAAGTGAACTGCCTCAACCAAGGAATGCCCTGCCTAGTTACGCCTCCGGGGCCTCTGGCTATTCCAAAGCCTGCAGTGCCACAGGAAGCACAGGGCTGAAATCGTAGTAAGAACGCAAGCCGACTTTCTCTTGGAGGCAGGGTGACTTCCGGCAGGGGGGTCCTAGATGGAATGCGAGGCCGAGGGATCTCTCAGGGCAGCTCAGACTAGGGCAAGGCGTAAGACCTCAAAGGCATGTGAGACGTGCCAGAAGTCTGTTGGTGAAAGAGTGGGTTTGGTGGGGAAACGAATCTCCTCCAGGAGAGAGTGCAGGGCGTTTCCCTACACTCGGCGTATGGAGAGCGGCTCCAAAGGGCTCCGGGCCTGGATGTTGCTCAGCAGACCCAGGGGTGCCCGGGAGTACTCCGTGTTCCAGCCTGGAACAGGGTGCCCCCGCGAGCCTCCCAGGTGTCCAGGAAACTCTACTGCCGTTCAACACACGCAGAGCAGAGGCTATGGCCTCACGGAAACTGCTGCGCGGCTCCGCTTGTGCACCTCACGTCAGGGCCTTCCCTCCAGGCCTGTGCTCACTCCGGCTGTCCCGTTAGCGACGCAGCATTGCGAGATGCTGACGTTCTCCTCGAGCAGAGTGCCTTCAGGTACGAGGCCCGCGAAGTAGGCAGAGTGTTTTCTCACGGCAGCTCTCACAAGGGCGACGACAAAGATTTCCTGGGAGCTTCGGACTCACCAGAAATCTGGTTCTGAGGCCGTGTGAGGGCTCTGGAAATGGAGCTCTCCTCAAGGAACGTGCAGCGTGTTGCCCATCACTCGGCACGCACACAGGGCCTCCGAGGGGCAGAGCAATGGGCCTCGATGTTGCTCAGCCGGACCACGGCGTGGGGGGTGTCTGGAGGTCCTCAGTGACCTTGGAGGGAAATGGATGCACACCCGAGGGGCCTAGGAGTCCTCAAATGGGTAATTCCCTTAAAATAAACCCGAACGGTGACTAAGAACTCATGGAAACTGCTACATGCCGCCCTTCCTGCTCGGCTACGCAGAGCCTAAACTGGAGGCAAATTCTCACGTTGAGTTTCCCTTTCGTTCCGGAGCTTGTCAGGCTAACCACCACCGCGGCCATGGAAGCACCGGGTTGAGACGGAGCAAACTCATTTTCTTCCCAGAAGCATTTCGACCGGGTTTCCAGGCCTGTCAACAGCAGGGGATGTCAGGCAGCTTCAAGGCAGCATGAAGGCAGCCTTCCAAGTGGGAAAGCAAGGATAGTTCCAGCAGGCTCCCGTTTCCACGCGCACACTCAGCTTACCTGCCTGTGGTTTCTAACCAGTCCAAAGAGACACATGTTACCCGGCGTTTGCTTCCCTGAACCAACTCCCCGAAGTAGGGTGTTCTGCGTCAAGTGAACTGCCTCAACCAAGGAATGCCCTGCCTAGTTACGCCTCTGGGGCCTGTGGCTATTCCAAAGCCTGCAGTGCCACAGGAAGCACAGGGCTGAAATCGCAGTAAGAACGCAAGCCGACTTTCTCTTGGAGGCAGGGTGACTTCCGGCAGGTGGGTCCTAGATGGAATGCGAGGCCGAGGGGTCTCTCAGGGCAGCTCAGACTAGGGCAAGGCGTAAGACCTCAAAGGCATGTGAGACGTGCCAGAAGTCTGTTGGTGAAAGTGTGGGTTTGGTGGGGAAACGAATCTCCTCCAGGAGAGAGTGCAGGGCGTTTCCCTACACTCGGCGTATGGAGAGCGGCTCCAAAGGGCTCCGGGCCTGGATGTTGCTCAGCAGACCCAGGGGTGCCCGGGAGTACTCCGTGTTCCAGCCTGGAACAGGGTGCCCCCGCGAGCCTCCCAGGTGTCCAGGAAACTCTACTGCCGTTCAACACACGCAGAGCAGAGGCTACGGCCTCACGGAAACTGCTGTGCGGCTCCGCTTCTGCACCTCACGTCAGGGCCTTCCCTCCAGGCCTGTGCTCACTCCGGCTGTCCCGTTAGCGACGCAGCATTGCGAGATGCTGACGTTCTCCTCGAGCAGAGTGCCTTCAGGTACGGGGCCCGCGAAGTAGGCAGAGTGTTTTCTCACGGCAGCTCTCACAAGGGCGACGACAAAGATTTCCTGGGAGCTTCGGACTCACCAGAAATCTGGTTCTGAGGCCGTGTGAGGGCTCTGGAAATGGAGCTCTCCTCAAGGAACGTGCAGCGTGTTGCCCATCACTCGGCACGCACACAGGGCCTCCGAGGGGCAGAGCAATGGGCCTCGATGTTGCTCAGCCGGACCACGGCGTGGGGGGTGTCTGGAGGTCCTCAGTGACCTTGGAGGGAAATGGATGCACACCCGAGGGGCCTAGGAGTCCTCAAATGGGTAATTCCCTTAAAATAAACCCGAACGGTGACTAAGAACTCATGGAAACTGCTACATGCCGCCCTTCCTGCTCGGCTACGCAGAGCCTAAACTGGAGGCAAATTCTCACGTTGAGTTTCCCTTTCGTTCCGGAGCTTGTCAGGCTAACCACCACCGCGGCCATGGAAGCACCGGGTTGAGACGGAGCAAACTCATTTTCTTCCCAGAAGCATTTCGACCGGGTTTCCAGGCCTGTCAACAGCAGGGGACGTCAGGCAGCTTCAAGGCAGCATGAAGGCAGCCTTCCAAGTGGGAAAGCAAGGATAGTTCCAGCAGGCTCCCGTTTCCACGCGCACACTCAGCTTACCTCCCTGTGGTTTCTAACCAGTCCAAAGAGACACATGTTACCCTGCGTTTGCTTCCCTGAACCAACTCCCCGAAGTAGGGTGTTCTGGGTCAAGTGAACTGCCTCAACCAAGGAATGCCCTGCCTAGTTACGCCTCCGGGGCCTCTGGCTATTCCAAAGCCTGCAGTGCCACAGGAAGCACAGGGCTGAAATCGCAGTAAGAACGCAAGCCGACTTTCTCTTGGAGGCAGGGTGACTTCCGGCAGGGGGGTCCTAGATGGAATGCGAGGCCGAGGGGTCTCTCAGGGCAGCTCAGACTAGGGCAAGGCGTAAGACCTCAAAGGCATGTGAGACGTGCCAGAAGTCTGTTGGTGAAAGTGTGGGTTTGGTGGGGAAACGAATCTCCTCCAGGAGAGAGTGCAGGGCGTTTCCCTACACTCGGCGTATGGAGAGCGGCTCCAAAGGGCTCCGGGCCTGGATGTTGCTCAGCAGACCCAGGGGTGCCCGGGAGTACTCCGTGTTCCAGCCTGGAACAGGGTGCCCCCGCGAGCCTCCCAGGTGTCCAGGAAACTCTACTGCCGTTCAACACACGCAGAGCAGAGGCTACGGCCTCACGGAAACTGCTGCGCGGCTCCGCTTCTGCACCTCACGTCAGGGCCTTCCCTCCAGGCCTGTGCTCACTCCGGCTGTCCCGTTAGCGACGCAGCATTGCGAGATGCTGACGTTCTCCTCGAGCAGAGTGCCTTCAGGTACGGGGCCCGCGAAGTAGGCAGAGTGTTTTCTCACGGCAGCTCTCACAAGGGCGACGACAAAGATTTCCTGGGAGCTTCGGACTCACCAGAAATCTGGTTCTGAGGCCGTGTGAGGGCTCTGGAAATGGAGCTCTCCTCAAGGAACGTGCAGCGTGTTGCCCATCACTCGGCACGCACACAGGGCCTCCGAGGGGCAGAGCAATGGGCCTCGATGTTGCTCAGCCGGACCACGGCGTGGGGGGTGTCTGGAGGTCCTCAGTGACCTTGGAGGGAAATGGATGCACACCCGAGGGGCCTAGGAGTCCTCAAATGGGTAATTCCCTTAAAATAAACCCGAACGGTGACTAAGAACTCATGGAAACTGCTGCATGCCGCCCTTCCTGCCCGGCTACGCAGAGCCTAAACTGGAGGCAAATTCTCACGTTGAGTTTCCCTTTCGTTCCGGAGCTTGTCAGGCTAACCACCACCGCGGCCATGGAAGCACCGGGTTGAGACGGAGCAAACTCATTTTCTTCCCAGAAGCATTTCGACCGGGTTTCCAGGCCTGTCAACAGCAGGGGACGTCAGGCAGCTTCAAGGCAGCATGAAGGCAGCCTTCCAAGTGGGAAAGCAAGGATAGTTCCAGCAGGCTCCCGTTTCCACGCGCACACTCAGCTTACCTCCCTGTGGTTTCTAACCAGTCCAAAGAGACACATGTTACCCTGCGTTTGCTTCCCTGAACCAACTCCCCGAAGTAGGGTGTTCTGGGTCAAGTGAACTGCCTCAACCAAGGAATGCCCTGCCTAGTTACGCCTCCGGGGCCTCTGGCTATTCCAAAGCCTGCAGTGCCACAGGAAGCACAGGGCTGAAATCGCAGTAAGAACGCAAGCCGACTTTCTCTTGGAGGCAGGGTGACTTCCGGCAGGGGGGTCCTAGATGGAATGCGAGGCCGAGGGATCTCTCAGGGCAGCTCAGACTAGGGCAAGGCGTAAGACCTCAAAGGCATGTGAGACGTGCCAGAAGTCTGTTGGTGAAAGAGTGGGTTTGGTGGGGAAACGAATCTCCTCCAGGAGAGAGTGCAGGGCGTTTCCCTACACTCGGCGTATGGAGAGCGGCTCCAAAGGGCTCCGGGCCTGGATGTTGCTCAGCAGACCCAGGGGTGCCCGGGAGTACTCCGTGTTCCAGCCTGGAACAGGGTGCCCCCGCGAGCCTCCCAGGTGTCCAGGAAACTCTACTGCCGTTCAACACACGCAGAGCAGAGGCTACGGCCTCACGGAAACTGCTGTGCGGCTCCGCTTCTGCACCTCACGTCAGGGCCTTCCCTCCAGGCCTGTGCTCACTCCGGCTGTCCCGTTAGCGACGCAGCATTGCGAGATGCTGACGTTCTCCTCGAGCAGAGTGCCTTCAGGTACGGGGCCCGCGAAGTAGGCAGAGTGTTTTCTCACGGCAGCTCTCACAAGGGCGACGACAAAGATTTCCTGGGAGCTTCGGACTCACCAGAAATCTGGTTCTGAGGCCGTGTGAGGGCTCTGGAAATGGAGCTCTCCTCAAGGAACGTGCAGCGTGTTGCCCATCACTCGGCACGCACACAGGGCCTCCGAGGGGCAGAGCAATGGGCCTCGATGTTGCTCAGCCGGACCACGGCGTGGGGGGTGTCTGGAGGTCCTCAGTGACCTTGGAGGGAAATGGATGCACACCCGAGGGGCCTAGGAGTCCTCAAATGGGTAATTCCCTTAAAATAAACCCGAACGGTGACTAAGAACTCATGGAAACTGCTACATGCCGCCCTTCCTGCTCGGCTACGCAGAGCCTAAACTGGAGGCAAATTCTCACGTTGAGTTTCCCTTTCGTTCCGGAGCTTGTCAGGCTAACCACCACCGCGGCCATGGAAGCACCGGGTTGAGACGGAGCAAACTCATTTTCTTCCCAGAAGCATTTCGACCGGGTTTCCAGGCCTGTCAACAGCAGGGGACGTCAGGCAGCTTCAAGGCAGCATGAAGGCAGCCTTCCAAGTGGGAAAGCAAGGATAGTTCCAGCAGGCTCCCGTTTCCACGCGCACACTCAGCTTACCTCCCTGTGGTTTCTAACCAGTCCAAAGAGACACATGTTACCCTGCGTTTGCTTCCCTGAACCAACTCCCCGAAGTAGGGTGTTCTGGGTCAAGTGAACTGCCTCAACCAAGGAATGCCCTGCCTAGTTACGCCTCCGGGGCCTCTGGCTATTCCAAAGCCTGCAGTGCCACAGGAAGCACAGGGCTGAAATCGCAGTAAGAACGCAAGCCGACTTTCTCTTGGAGGCAGGGTGACTTCCGGCAGGGGGGTCCTAGATGGAATGCGAGGCCGAGGGGTCTCTCAGGGCAGCTCAGACTAGGGCAAGGCGTAAGACCTCAAAGGCATGTGAGACGTGCCAGAAGTCTGTTGGTGAAAGTGTGGGTTTGGTGGGGAAACGAATCTCCTCCAGGAGAGAGTGCAGGGCGTTTCCCTACACTCGGCGTATGGAGAGCGGCTCCAAAGGGCTCCGGGCCTGGATGTTGCTCAGCAGACCCAGGGGTGCCCGGGAGTACTCCGTGTTCCAGCCTGGAACAGGGTGCCCCCGCGAGCCTCCCAGGTGTCCAGGAAACTCTACTGCCGTTCAACACACGCAGAGCAGAGGCTACGGCCTCACGGAAACTGCTGCGCGGCTCCGCTTCTGCACCTCACGTCAGGGCCTTCCCTCCAGGCCTGTGCTCACTCCGGCTGTCCCGTTAGCGACGCAGCATTGCGAGATGCTGACGTTCTCCTCGAGCAGAGTGCCTTCAGGTACGGGGCCCGCGAAGTAGGCAGAGTGTTTTCTCACGGCAGCTCTCACAAGGGCGACGACAAAGATTTCCTGGGAGCTTCGGACTCACCAGAAATCTGGTTCTGAGGCCGTGTGAGGGCTCTGGAAATGGAGCTCTCCTCAAGGAACGTGCAGCGTGTTGCCCATCACTCGGCACGCACACAGGGCCTCCGAGGGGCAGAGCAATGGGCCTCGATGTTGCTCAGCCGGACCACGGCGTGGGGGGTGTCTGGAGGTCCTCAGTGACCTTGGAGGGAAATGGATGCACACCCGAGGGGCCTAGGAGTCCTCAAATGGGTAATTCCCTTAAAATAAACCCGAACGGTGACTAAGAACTCATGGAAACTGCTGCATGCCGCCCTTCCTGCCCGGCTACGCAGAGCCTAAACTGGAGGCAAATTCTCACGTTGAGTTTCCCTTTCGTTCCGGAGCTTGTCAGGCTAACCACCACCGCGGCCATGGAAGCACCGGGTTGAGACGGAGCAAACTCATTTTCTTCCCAGAAGCATTTCGACCGGGTTTCCAGGCCTGTCAACAGCAGGGGACGTCAGGCAGCTTCAAGGCAGCATGAAGGCAGCCTTCCAAGTGGGAAAGCAAGGATAGTTCCAGCAGGCTCCCGTTTCCACGCGCACACTCAGCTTACCTCCCTGTGGTTTCTAACCAGTCCAAAGAGACACATGTTACCCTGCGTTTGCTTCCCTGAACCAACTCCCCGAAGTAGGGTGTTCTGGGTCAAGTGAACTGCCTCAACCAAGGAATGCCCTGCCTAGTTACGCCTCCGGGGCCTCTGGCTATTCCAAAGCCTGCAGTGCCACAGGAAGCACAGGGCTGAAATCGCAGTAAGAACGCAAGCCGACTTTCTCTTGGAGGCAGGGTGACTTCCGGCAGGGGGGTCCTAGATGGAATGCGAGGCCGAGGGATCTCTCAGGGCAGCTCAGACTAGGGCAAGGCGTAAGACCTCAAAGGCATGTGAGACGTGCCAGAAGTCTGTTGGTGAAAGAGTGGGTTTGGTGGGGAAACGAATCTCCTCCAGGAGAGAGTGCAGGGCGTTTCCCTACACTCGGCGTATGGAGAGCGGCTCCAAAGGGCTCCGGGCCTGGATGTTGCTCAGCAGACCCAGGGGTGCCCGGGAGTACTCCGTGTTCCAACCTGGAACAGGGTGCCACCGCGAGCCTCCCAGGTGTCCAGGAAACTCTACTGCCGTTCAACACACGCAGAGCAGAGGCTACGGCCTCACGGAAACTGCTGCGCGGCTCCGCTTGTGCACCTCACGTCAGGGCCTTCCCTACAGGCCTGTGCTCACTCCGGCTGTCCCGTTAGCGACGCAGCATTGCGAGATGCTGACGTTCTCCTCGAGCAGAGTGCCTTCAGGTACGAGGCCCGCGAAGTAGGCAGAGTGCTTTCTCACGGCAGCTCTCACAAGGGCGACGACAAAGATTTCCTGGGAGCTTCGGACTCACCAGAAATCTGGTTCTGAGGCCGTGTGAGGGCTCTGGAAATGGAGCTCTCCTCAAGGAACGTGCAGCGTGTTGCCCATCACTCGGCACGCACACAGGGCCTCCGAGGGGCAGAGCAATGGGCCTCGATGTTGCTCAGCCGGACCACGGCGTGGGGGGTGTCTGGAGGTCCTCAGTGACCTTGGAGGGAAATGGATGCACACCCGAGGGGCCTAGGAGTCCTCAAATGGGTAATTCCGTTAAAATAAACCCGAACGGTGACTAAGAACTCATGGAAACTGCTGCATGCCGCCCTTCCTGCCCGGCTACGCAGAGCCTAAACTGGAGGCAAATTCTCACGTTGAGTTTCCCTTTCGTTCCGGAGCTTGTCAGGCTAACCACCACCGCGGCCATGGAAGCACCGGGTTGAGACGGAGCAAACTCATTTTCTTCCCAGAAGCATTTCGACCGGGTTTCCAGGCCTGTCAACAGCAGGGGACGTCAGGCAGCTTCAAGGCAGCATGAAGGCAGCCTTCCAAGTGGGAAAGCAAGGATAGTTCCAGCAGGCTCCCGTTTCCACGCGCACACTCAGCTTACCTGCCTGTGGTTTCTAACCAGTCCAAAGAGACACATGTTACCCGGCGTTTGCTTCCCTGAACCAACTCCCCGAAGTAGGGTGTTCTGCGTCAAGTGAACTGCCTCAACCAAGGAATGCCCTGCCTAGTTACGCCTCCGGGGCCTGTGGCTATTCCAAAGCCTGCAGTGCCACAGGAAGCACAGGGCTGAAATCGCAGTAAGAACGCAAGCCGACTTTCTCTTGGAGGCAGGGTGACTTCCGGCAGGGGGTCCTAGATGGAATGCGAGGCCGAGGGATCTCTCAGGGCAGCTCAGACTAGGCCAAGGCGTAAGACCTCAAAGGCATGTGAGACGTGCCAGAAGTCTGTTGGTGAAAGTGTGGGTTTGGTGGGGAAACGAATCTCCTCCAGGAGAGAGTGCAGGGCGTTTCCCTACACTCGGCGTATGGAGAGCGGCTCCAAAGGGCTCCGGGCCTGGATGTTGCTCAGCAGACCCAGGGGTGCCCGGGAGTACTCCGTGTTCCAGCCTGGAACAGGGTGCCCCCGCGAGCCTCCCAGGTGTCCAGGAAACTCTACTGCCGTTCAACACACGCAGAGCAGAGGCTACGGCCTCACGGAAACTGCTGTGCGGCTCCGCTTCTGCACCTCACGTCAGGGCCTTCCCTCCAGGCCTGTGCTCACTCCGGCTGTCCCGTTAGCGACGCAGCATTGCGAGATGCTGACGTTCTCCTCGAGCAGAGTGCCTTCAGGTACGGGGCCCGCGAAGTAGGCAGAGTGTTTTCTCACGGCAGCTCTCACAAGGGCGACGACAAAGATTTCCTGGGAGCTTCGGACTCACCAGAAATCTGGTTCTGAGGCCGTGTGAGGGCTCTGGAAATGGAGCTCTCCTCAAGGAACGTGCAGCGTGTTGCCCATCACTCGGCACGCACACAGGGCCTCCGAGGGGCAGAGCAATGGGCCTCGATGTTGCTCAGCCGGACCACGGCGTGGGGGGTGTCTGGAGGTCCTCAGTGACCTTGGAGGGAAATGGATGCACACCCGAGGGGCCTAGGAGTCCTCAAATGGGTAATTCCCTTAAAATAAACCCGAACGGTGACTAAGAACTCATGGAAACTGCTGCATGCCGCCCTTCCTGCCCGGCTACGCAGAGCCTAAACTGGAGGCAAATTCTCACGTTGAGTTTCCCTTTCGTTCCGGAGCTTGTCAGGCTAACCACCACCGCGGCCATGGAAGCACCGGGTTGAGACGGAGCAAACTCATTTTCTTCCCAGAAGCATTTCGACCGGGTTTCCAGGCCTGTCAACAGCAGGGGACGTCAGGCAGCTTCAAGGCAGCATGAAGGCAGCCTTCCAAGTGGGAAAGCAAGGATAGTTCCAGCAGGCTCCCGTTTCCACGCGCACACTCAGCTTACCTCCCTGTGGTTTCTAACCAGTCCAAAGAGACACATGTTACCCTGCGTTTGCTTCCCTGAACCAACTCCCCGAAGTAGGGTGTTCTGGGTCAAGTGAACTGCCTCAACCAAGGAATGCCCTGCCTAGTTACGCCTCTGGGGCCTGTGGCTATTCCAAAGCCTGCAGTGCCACAGGAAGCACAGGGCTGAAATCGCAGTAAGAACGCAAGCCGACTTTCTCTTGGAGGCAGGGTGACTTCCGGCAGGGGGGTCCTAGATGGAATGCGAGGCCGAGGGGTCTCTCAGGGCAGCTCAGACTAGGCCAAGGCGTAAGACCTCAAAGGCATGTGAGACGTGCCAGAAGTCTGTTGGTGAAAGTGTGGGTTTGGTGGGGAAACGAATCTCCTCCAGGAGAGAGTGCAGGGCGTTTCCCTACACTCGGCGTATGGAGAGCGGCTCCAAAGGGCTCCGGGCCTGGATGTTGCTCAGCAGACCCAGGGGTGCCCGGGAGTACTCCGTGTTCCAGCCTGGAACAGGGTGCCCCCGCGAGCCTCCCAGGTGTCCAGGAAACTCTACTGCCGTTCAACACACGCAGAGCAGAGGCTACGGCCTCACGGAAACTGCTGCGCGGCTCCGCTTGTGCACCTCACGTCAGGGCCTTCCCTCCAGGCCTGTGCTCACTCCGGCTGTCCCGTTAGCGACGCAGCATTGCGAGATGCTGACGTTCTCCTCGAGCAGAGTGCCTTCAGGTACGAGGCCCGCGAAGGAGGCAGAGTGTTTTCTCACGGCAGCTCTCACAAGGGCGACGACAAAGATTTCCTGGGAGCTTCGGACTCACCAGAAATCTGGTTCTGAGGCCGTGTGAGGGCTCTGGAAATGGAGCTCTCCTCAAGGAACGTGCAGCGTGTTGCCCATCACTCGGCACGCACACAGGGCCTCCGAGGGGCAGAGCAATGGGCCTCGATGTTGCTCAGCCGGACCACGGCGTGGGGGGTGTCTGGAGGTCCTCAGTGACCTTGGAGGGAAATGGATGCACACCCGAGGGGCCTAGGAGTCCTCAAATGGGTAATTCCCTTAAAATAAACCCGAACGGTGACTAAGAACTCATGGAAACTGCTACATGCCGCCCTTCCTGCTCGGCTACGCAGAGCCTAAACTGGAGGCAAATTCTCACGTTGAGTTTCCCTTTCGTTCCGGAGCTTGTCAGGCTAACCACCACCGCGGCCATGGAAGCACCGGGTTGAGACGGAGCAAACTCATTTTCTTCCCAGAAGCATTTCGACCGGGTTTCCAGGCCTGTCAACAGCAGGGGACGTCAGGCAGCTTCAAGGCAGCATGAAGGCAGCCTTCCAAGTGCGAAAGCAAGGATAGTTCCAGCAGGCTCCCGTTTCCACGCGCACACTCAGCTTACCTCCCTGTGGTTTCTAACCAGTCCAAAGAGACACATGTTACCCTGCGTTTGCTTCCCTGAACCAACTCCCCGAAGTAGGGTGTTCTGGGTCAAGTGAACTGCCTCAACCAAGGAATGCCCTGCCTAGTTACGCCTCCGGGGCCTCTGGCTATTCCAAAGCCTGCAGTGCCACAGGAAGCACAGGGCTGAAATCGCAGTAAGAACGCAAGCCGACTTTCTCTTGGAGGCAGGGTGACTTCCGGCAGGGGGGTCCTAGATGGAATGCGAGGCCGAGGGATCTCTCTGGGCAGCTCAGACTAGGCCAAGGCGTAAGACCTCAAAGGCATGTGAGACGTGCCAGAAGTCTGTTGGTGAAAGTGTGGGTTTGGTGGGGAAACGAATCTCCTCCAGGAGAGAGTGCAGGGCGTTTCCCTACACTCGGCGTATGGAGAGCGGCTCCAAAGGGCTCCGGGCCTGGATGTTGCTCAGCAGACCCAGGGGTGCCCGGGAGTACTCCGTGTTCCAGCCTGGAACAGGGTGCCCCCGCGAGCCTCCCAGGTGTCCAGGAAACTCTACTGCCGTTCAACACACGCAGAGCAGAGGCTACGGCCTCACGGAAACTGCTGCGCGGCTCCGCTTGTGCACCTCACGTCAGGGCCTTCCCTCCAGGCCTGTGCTCACTCCGGCTGTCCCGTTAGCGACGCAGC
The DNA here is from genome assembly GCF_949987515.2 of Delphinus delphis. Taxonomy (NCBI): domain Eukaryota; kingdom Metazoa; phylum Chordata; class Mammalia; order Artiodactyla; family Delphinidae; genus Delphinus; species Delphinus delphis. The sequence continues at coordinate 129,567 of NW_027192871.1, forward strand.
ATTGCGAGATGCTGACGTTCTCCTCGAGCAGAGTGCCTTCAGGTACGAGGCCCGCGAAGTAGGCAGAGTGTTTTCTCACGGCAGCTCTCACAAGGGCGACGACAAAGATTTCCTGGGAGCTTCGGACTCACCAGAAATCTGGTTCTGAGGCCGTGTGAGGGCTCTGGAAATGGAGCTCTCCTCAAGGAACGTGCAGCGTGTTGCCCATCACTCGGCACGCACACAGGGCCTCCGAGGGGCAGAGCAATGGGCCTCGATGTTGCTCAGCCGGACCACGGCGTGGGGGGTGTCTGGAGGTCCTCAGTGACCTTGGAGGGAAATGGATGCACACCCGAGGGGCCTAGGAGTCCTCAAATGGGTAATTCCCTTAAAATAAACCCGAACGGTGACTAAGAACTCATGGAAACTGCTACATGCCGCCCTTCCTGCTCGGCTACGCAGAGCCTAAACTGGAGGTAAATTCTCACGTTGAGTTTCCCTTTCGTTCCGGAGCTTGTCAGGCTAACCACCACCGCGGCCATGGAAGCACCGGGTTGAGACGGAGCAAACTCATTTTCTTCCCAGAAGCATTTCGACAGGGTTTCCAGGCCTGTCAACAGCAGGGGACGTCAGGCAGCTTCAAGGCAGCATGAAGGCAGCCTTCCAAGTGGGAAAGCAAGGATAGTTCCAGCAGGCTCCCGTTTCCACGCGCACACTCAGCTTACCTGCCTGTGGTTTCTAACCAGTCCAAAGAGACACATGTTACCCTGCGTTTGCTTCCCTGAACCAACTCCCCGAAGTAGGGTGTTCTGGGTCAAGTGAACTGCCTCAACCAAGGAATGCCCTGCCTAGTTACGCCTCCGGGGCCTCTGGCTATTCCAAAGCCTGCAGTGCCACAGGAAGCACAGGGCTGAAATCGCAGTAAGAACGCAAGCCGACTTTCTCTTGGAGGCAGGGTGACTTCCGGCAGGGGGGTCCTAGATGGAATGCGAGGCCGAGGGGTCTCTCAGGGCAGCTCAGACTAGGGCAAGGCGTAAGACCTCAAAGGCATGTGAGACGTGCCAGAAGTCTGTTGGTGAAAGTGTGGGTTTGGTGGGGAAACGAATCTCCTCCAGGAGAGAGTGCAGGGCGTTTCCCTACACTCGGCGTATGGAGAGCGGCTCCAAAGGGCTCCGGGCCTGGATGTTGCTCAGCAGACCCAGGGGTGCCCGGGAGTACTCCGTGTTCCAGCCTGGAACAGGGTGCCCCCGCGAGCCTCCCAGGTGTCCAGGAAACTCTACTGCCGTTCAACACACGCAGAGCAGAGGCTACGGCCTCACGGAAACTGCTGCGCGGCTCCGCTTCTGCACCTCACGTCAGGGCCTTCCCTCCAGGCCTGTGCTCACTCCGGCTGTCCCGTTAGCGACGCAGCATTGCGAGATGCTGACGTTCTCCTCGAGCAGAGTGCCTTCAGGTACGGGGCCCGCGAAGTAGGCAGAGTGTTTTCTCACGGCAGCTCTCACAAGGGCGACGACAAAGATTTCCTGGGAGCTTCGGACTCACCAGAAATCTGGTTCTGAGGCCGTGTGAGGGCTCTGGAAATGGAGCTCTCCTCAAGGAACGTGCAGCGTGTTGCCCATCACTCGGCACGCACACAGGGCCTCCGAGGGGCAGAGCAATGGGCCTCGATGTTGCTCAGCCGGACCACGGCGTGGGGGGTGTCTGGAGGTCCTCAGTGACCTTGGAGGGAAATGGATGCACACCCGAGGGGCCTAGGAGTCCTCAAATGGGTAATTCCGTTAAAATAAACCCGAACGGTGACTAAGAACTCATGGAAACTGCTGCATGCCGCCCTTCCTGCCCGGCTACGCAGAGCCTAAACTGGAGGCAAATTCTCACGTTGAGTTTCCCTTTCGTTCCGGAGCTTGTCAGGCTAACCACCACCGCGGCCATGGAAGCACCGGGTTGAGACGGAGCAAACTCATTTTCTTCCCAGAAGCATTTCGACCGGGTTTCCAGGCCTGTCAACAGCAGGGGACGTCAGGCAGCTTCAAGGCAGCATGAAGGCAGCCTTCCAAGTGGGAAAGCAAGGATAGTTCCAGCAGGCTCCCGTTTCCACGCGCACACTCAGCTTACCTCCCTGTGGTTTCTAACCAGTCCAAAGAGACACATGTTACCCTGCGTTTGCTTCCCTGAACCAACTCCCCGAAGTAGGGTGTTCTGGGTCAAGTGAACTGCCTCAACCAAGGAATGCCCTGCCTAGTTACGCCTCCGGGGCCTCTGGCTATTCCAAAGCCTGCAGTGCCACAGGAAGCACAGGGCTGAAATCGCAGTAAGAACGCAAGCCGACTTTCTCTTGGAGGCAGGGTGACTTCCGGCAGGGGGTCCTAGATGGAATGCGAGGCCGAGGGATCTCTCAGGGCAGCTCAGACTAGGCCAAGGCGTAAGACCTCAAAGGCATGTGAGACGTGCCAGAAGTCTGTTGGTGAAAGTGTGGGTTTGGTGGGGAAACGAATCTCCTCCAGGAGAGAGTGCAGGGCGTTTCCCTACACTCGGCGTATGGAGAGCGGCTCCAAAGGGCTCCGGGCCTGGATGTTGCTCAGCAGACCCAGGGGTGCCCGGGAGTACTCCGTGTTCCAGCCTGGAACAGGGTGCCCCCGCGAGCCTCCCAGGTGTCCAGGAAACTCTACTGCCGTTCAACACACGCAGAGCAGAGGCTACGGCCTCACGGAAACTGCTTCGCGGCTCCGCTTGTGCACCTCACGTCAGGGCCTTCCCTCCAGGCCTGTGCTCACTCCGGCTGTCCCGTTAGCGACGCAGCATTGCGAGATGCTGACGTTCTCCTCGAGCAGAGTGCCTTCAGGTACGAGGCCCGCGAAGTAGGCAGAGTGTTTTCTCACGGCAGCTCTCACAAGGGCGACGACAAAGATTTCCTGGGAGCTTCGGACTCACCAGAAATCTGGTTCTGAGGCCGTGTGAGGGCTCTGGAAATGGAGCTCTCCTCAAGGAACGTGCAGCGTGTTGCCCATCACTCGGCACGCACACAGGGCCTCCGAGGGGCAGAGCAATGGGCCTCGATGTTGCTCAGCCGGACCACGGCGTGGGGGGTGTCTGGAGGTCCTCAGTGACCTTGGAGGGAAATGGATGCACACCCGAGGGGCCTAGGAGTCCTCAAATGGGTAATTCCCTTAAAATAAACCCGAACGGTGACTAAGAACTCATGGAAACTGCTGCATGCCGCCCTTCCTGCCCGGCTACGCAGAGCCTAAACTGGAGGCAAATTCTCACGTTGAGTTTCCCTTTCGTTCCGGAGCTTGTCAGGCTAACCACCACCGCGGCCATGGAAGCACCGGGTTGAGACGGAGCAAACTCATTTTCTTCCCAGAAGCATTTCGACCGGGTTTCCAGGCCTGTCAACAGCAGGGGACGTCAGGCAGCTTCAAGGCAGCATGAAGGCAGCCTTCCAAGTGGGAAAGCAAGGATAGTTCCAGCAGGCTCCCGTTTCCACGCGCACACTCAGCTTACCTGCCTGTGGTTTCTAACCAGTCCAAAGAGACACATGTTACCCTGCGTTTGCTTCCCTGAACCAACTCCCCGAAGTAGGGTGTTCTGGGTCAAGTGAACTGCCTCAACCAAGGAATGCCCTGCCTAGTTACGCCTCCGGGGCCTCTGGCTATTCCAAAGCCTGCAGTGCCACAGGAAGCACAGGGCTGAAATCGCAGTAAGAACGCAAGCCGACTTTCTCTTGGAGGCAGGGTGACTTCCGGCAGGGGGGTCCTAGATGGAATGCGAGGCCGAGGGGTCTCTCAGGGCAGCTCAGACTAGGGCAAGGCGTAAGACCTCAAAGGCATGTGAGACGTGCCAGAAGTCTGTTGGTGAAAGTGTGGGTTTGGTGGGGAAACGAATCTCCTCCAGGAGAGAGTGCAGGGCGTTTCCCTACACTCGGCGTATGGAGAGCGGCTCCAAAGGGCTCCGGGCCTGGATGTTGCTCAGCAGACCCAGGGGTGCCCGGGAGTACTCCGTGTTCCAGCCTGGAACAGGGTGCCCCCGCGAGCCTCCCAGGTGTCCAGGAAACTCTACTGCCGTTCAACACACGCAGAGCAGAGGCTACGGCCTCACGGAAACTGCTGCGCGGCTCCGCTTCTGCACCTCACGTCAGGGCCTTCCCTCCAGGCCTGTGCTCACTCCGGCTGTCCCGTTAGCGACGCAGCATTGCGAGATGCTGACGTTCTCCTCGAGCAGAGTGCCTTCAGGTACGAGGCCCGCGAAGTAGGCAGAGTGTTTTCTCACGGCAGCTCTCACAAGGGCGACGACAAAGATTTCCTGGGAGCTTCGGACTCACCAGAAATCTGGTTCTGAGGCCGTGTGAGGGCTCTGGAAATGGAGCTCTCCTCAAGGAACGTGCAGCGTGTTGCCCATCACTCGGCACGCACACAGGGCCTCCGAGGGGCAGAGCAATGGGCCTCGATGTTGCTCAGCCGGACCACGGCGTGGGGGGTGTCTGGAGGTCCTCAGTGACCTTGGAGGGAAATGGATGCACACCCGAGGGGCCTAGGAGTCCTCAAATGGGTAATTCCCTTAAAATAAACCCGAACGGTGACTAAGAACTCATGGAAACTGCTGCATGCCGCCCTTCCTGCCCGGCTACGCAGAGCCTAAACTGGAGGCAAATTCTCACGTTGAGTTTCCCTTTCGTTCCGGAGCTTGTCAGGCTAACCACCACCGCGGCCATGGAAGCACCGGGTTGAGACGGAGCAAACTCATTTTCTTCCCAGAAGCATTTCGACCGGGTTTCCAGGCCTGTCAACAGCAGGGGACGTCAGGCAGCTTCAAGGCAGCATGAAGGCAGCCTTCCAAGTGGGAAAGCAAGGATAGTTCCAGCAGGCTCCCGTTTCCACGCGCACACTCAGCTTACCTCCCTGTGGTTTCTAACCAGTCCAAAGAGACACATGTTACCCTGCGTTTGCTTCCCTGAACCAACTCCCCGAAGTAGGGTGTTCTGGGTCAAGTGAACTGCCTCAACCAAGGAATGCCCTGCCTAGTTACGCCTCCGGGGCCTCTGGCTATTCCAAAGCCTGCAGTGCCACAGGAAGCACAGGGCTGAAATCGCAGTAAGAACGCAAGCCGACTTTCTCTTGGAGGCAGGGTGACTTCCGGCAGGGGGGTCCTAGATGGAATGCGAGGCCGAGGGGTCTCTCAGGGCAGCTCAGACTAGGCCAAGGCGTAAGACCTCAAAGGCATGTGAGACGTGCCAGAAGTCTGTTGGTGAAAGAGTGGGTTTGGTGGGGAAACGAATCTCCTCCAGGAGAGAGTGCAGGGCGTTTCCCTACACTCGGCGTATGGAGAGCGGCTCCAAAGGGCTCCGGGCCTGGATGTTGCTCAGCAGACCCAGGGGTGCCCGGGAGTACTCCGTGTTCCAGCCTGGAACAGGGTGCCCCCGCGAGCCTCCCAGGTGTCCAGGAAACTCTACTGCCGTTCAACACACGCAGAGCAGAGGCTACGGCCTCACGGAAACTGCTGCGCGGCTCCGCTTGTGCACCTCACGTCAGGGCCTTCCCTCCAGGCCTGTGCTCACTCCGGCTGTCCCGTTAGCGACGCAGCGTTGCGAGATGCTGACGTTCTCCTCGAGCAGAGTGCCTTCAGGTACGAGGCCCGCGAAGTAGGCAGAGTGTTTTCTCACGGCAGCTCTCACAAGGGCGACGACAAAGATTTCCTGGGAGCTTCGGACTCACCAGAAATCTGGTTCTGAGGCCGTGTGAGGGCTCTGGAAATGGAGCTCTCCTCAAGGAACGTGCAGCGTGTTGCCCATCACTCGGCACGCACACAGGGCCTCCGAGGGGCAGAGCAATGGGCCTCGATGTTGCTCAGCCGGACCACGGCGTGGGGGGTGTCTGGAGGTCCTCAGTGAACTTGGAGGGAAATGGATGCACACCCGAGGGGCCTAGGAGTCCTCAAATGGGTAATTCCGTTAAAATAAACCCGAACGGTGACTAAGAACTCATGGAAACTGCTGCATGCCGCCCTTCCTGCCCGGCTACGCAGAGCCTAAACTGGAGGCAAATTCTCACGTTGAGTTTCCCTTTCGTTCCGGAGCTTGTCAGGCTAACCACCACCACGGCCATGGAAGCACCGGGTTGAGACGGAGCAAACTCATTTTCTTCCCAGAAGCATTTCGACCGGGTTTCCAGGCCTGTCAACAGCAGGGGACGTCAGGCAGCTTCAAGGCAGCATGAAGGCAGCCTTCCAAGTGGGAAAGCAAGGATAGTTCCAGCAGGCTCCCGTTTCCACGCGCACACTCAGCTTACCTCCCTGTGGTTTCTAACCAGTCCAAAGAGACACATGTTACCCTGCGTTTGCTTCCCTGAACCAACTCCCCGAAGTAGGGTGTTCTGGGTCAAGTGAACTGCCTCAACCAAGGAATGCCCTGCCTAGTTACGCCTCTGGGGCCTGTGGCTATTCCAAAGCCTGCAGTGCCACAGGAAGCACAGGGCTGAAATCGCAGTAAGAACGCAAGCCGACTTTCTCTTGGAGGCAGGGTGACTTCCGGCAGGTGGGTCCTAGATGGAATGCGAGGCCGAGGGGTCTCTCAGGGCAGCTCAGACTAGGGCAAGGCGTAAGACCTCAAAGGCATGTGAGACGTGCCAGAAGTCTGTTGGTGAAAGTGTGGGTTTGGTGGGGAAACGAATCTCCTCCAGGAGAGAGTGCAGGGCGTTTCCCTACACTCGGCGTATGGAGAGCGGCTCCAAAGGGCTCCGGGCCTGGATGTTGCTCAGCAGACCCAGGGGTGCCCGGGAGTACTCCGTGTTCCAGCCTGGAACAGGGTGCCCCCGCGAGCCTCCCAGGTGTCCAGGAAACTCTACTGCCGTTCAACACACGCAGAGCAGAGGCTACGGCCTCACGGAAAGTGCTGCGCGGCTCCGCTTCTGCACCTCACGTCAGGGCCTTCCCTCCAGGCCTGTGCTCACTCCGGCTGTCCCGTTAGCGACGCAGCATTGCGAGATGCTGACGTTCTCCTCGAGCAGAGTGCCTTCAGGTACGGGGCCCGCGAAGTAGGCAGAGTGTTTTCTCACGGCAGCTCTCACAAGGGCGACGACAAAGATTTCCTGGGAGCTTCGGACTCACCAGAAATCTGGTTCTGAGGCCGTGTGAGGGCTCTGGAAATGGAGCTCTCCTCAAGGAACGTGCAGCGTGTTGCCCATCACTCGGCACGCACACAGGGCCTCCGAGGGGCAGAGCAATGGGCCTCGATGTTGCTCAGCCGGACCACGGCGTGGGGGGTGTCTGGAGGTCCTCAGTGACCTTGGAGGGAAATGGATGCACACCCGAGGGGCCTAGGAGTCCTCAAATGGGTAATTCCGTTAAAATAAACCCGAACGGTGACTAAGAACTCATGGAAACTGCTGCATGCCGCCCTTCCTGCCCGGCTACGCAGAGCCTAAACTGGAGGCAAATTCTCACGTTGAGTTTCCCTTTCGTTCCGGAGCTTGTCAGGCTAACCACCACCGCGGCCATGGAAGCACCGGGTTGAGACGGAGCAAACTCATTTTCTTCCCAGAAGCATTTCGACCGGGTTTCCAGGCCTGTCAACAGCAGGGGACGTCAGGCAGCTTCAAGGCAGCATGAAGGCAGCCTTCCAAGTGGGAAAGCAAGGATAGTTCCAGCAGGCTCCCGTTTCCACGCGCACACTCAGCTTACCTCCCTGTGGTTTCTAACCAGTCCAAAGAGACACATGTTACCCTGCGTTTGCTTCCCTGAACCAACTCCCCGAAGTAGGGTGTTCTGGGTCAAGTGAACTGCCTCAACCAAGGAATGCCCTGCCTAGTTACGCCTCCGGGGCCTGTGGCTATTCCAAAGCCTGCAGTGCCACAGGAAGCACAGGGCTGAAATCGCAGTAAGAACGCAAGCCGACTTTCTCTTGGAGGCAGGGTGACTTCCGGCAGGGGGGTCCTAGATGGAATGCGAGGCCGAGGGATCTCTCAGGGCAGCTCAGACTAGGCCAAGGCGTAAGACCTCAAAGGCATGTGAGACGTGCCAGAAGTCTGTTGGTGAAAGAGTGGGTTTGGTGGGGAAACGAATCTCCTCCAGGAGAGAGTGCAGGGCGTTTCCCTACACTCGGCGTATGGAGAGCGGCTCCAAAGGGCTCCGGGCCTGGATGTTGCTCAGCAGACCCAGGGGTGCCCGGGAGTACTCCGTGTTCCAGCCTGGAACAGGGTGCCCCCGCGAGCCTCCCAGGTGTCCAGGAAACTCTACTGCCGTTCAACACACGCAGAGCAGAGGCTACGGCCTCACGGAAACTGCTGCGCGGCTCCGCTTGTGCACCTCACGTCAGGGCCTTCCCTCCAGGCCTGTGCTCACTCCGGCTGTCCCGTTAGCGACGCAGCATTGCGAGATGCTGACGTTCTCCTCGAGCAGAGTGCCTTCAGGTACGAGGCCCGCGAAGTAGGCAGAGTGTTTTCTCACGGCAGCTCTCACAAGGGCGACGACAAAGATTTCCTGGGAACTTCGGACTCACCAGAAATCTGGTTCTGAGGCCGTGTGAGGGCTCTGGAAATGGAGCTCTCCTCAAGGAACGTGCAGCGTGTTGCCCATCACTCGGCACGCACACAGGGCCTCCGAGGGGCAGAGCAATGGGCCTCGATGTTGCTCAGCCGGACCACGGCGTGGGGGGTGTCTGGAGGTCCTCAGTGACCTTGGAGGGAAATGGATGCACACCCGAGGGGCCTAGGAGTCCTCAAATGGGTAATTCCCTTAAAATAAACCCGAACGGTGACTAAGAACTCATGGAAACTGCTGCATGCCGCCCTTCCTGCCCGGCTACGCAGAGCCTAAACTGGAGGCAAATTCTCACGTTGAGTTTCCCTTTCGTTCCGGAGCTTGTCAGGCTAACCACCACCACGGCCATGGAAGCACCGGGTTGAGACGGAGCAAACTCATTTTCTTCCCAGAAGCATTTCGACCGGGTTTCCAGGCCTGTCAACAGCAGGGGACGTCAGGCAGCTTCAAGGCAGCATGAAGGCAGCCTTCCAAGTGGGAAAGCAAGGATAGTTCCAGCAGGCTCCCGTTTCCACGCGCACACTCAGCTTACCTCCCTGTGGTTTCTAACCAGTCCAAAGAGACACATGTTACCCTGCGTTTGCTTCCCTGAACCAACTCCCCGAAGTAGGGTGTTCTGGGTCAAGTGAACTGCCTCAACCAAGGAATGCCCTGCCTAGTTACGCCTCCGGGGCCTCTGGCTATTCCAAAGCCTGCAGTGCCACAGGAAGCACAGGGCTGAAATCGCAGTAAGAACGCAAGCCGACTTTCTCTTGGAGGCAGGGTGACTTCCGGCAGGTGGGTCCTAGATGGAATGCGAGGCCGAGGGGTCTCTCAGGGCAGCTCAGACTAGGGCAAGGCGTAAGACCTCAAAGGCATGTGAGACGTGCCAGAAGTCTGTTGGTGAAAGTGTGGGTTTGGTGGGGAAACGAATCTCCTCCAGGAGAGAGTGCAGGGCGTTTCCCTACACTCGGCGTATGGAGAGCGGCTCCAAAGGGCTCCGGGCCTGGATGTTGCTCAGCAGACCCAGGGGTGCCCGGGAGTACTCCGTGTTCCAGCCTGGAACAGGGTGCCCCCGCGAGCCTCCCAGGTGTCCAGGAAACTCTACTGCCGTTCAACACACGCAGAGCAGAGGCTACGGCCTCACGGAAACTGCTGCGCGGCTCCGCTTCTGCACCTCACGTCAGGGCCTTCCCTCCAGGCCTGTGCTCACTCCGGCTGTCCCGTTAGCGACGCAGCATTGCGAGATGCTGACGTTCTCCTCGAGCAGAGTGCCTTCAGGTACGGGGCCCGCGAAGTAGGCAGAGTGTTTTCTCACGGCAGCTCTCACAAGGGCGACGACAAAGATTTCCTGGGAGCTTCGGACTCACCAGAAATCTGGTTCTGAGGCCGTGTGAGGGCTCTGGAAATGGAGCTCTCCTCAAGGAACGTGCAGCGTGTTGCCCATCACTCGGCACGCACACAGGGCCTCCGAGGGGCAGAGCAATGGGCCTCGATGTTGCTCAGCCGGACCACGGCGTGGGGGGTGTCTGGAGGTCCTCAGTGACCTTGGAGGGAAATGGATGCACACCCGAGGGGCCTAGGAGTCCTCAAATGGGTAATTCCCTTAAAATAAACCCGAACGGTGACTAAGAACTCATGGAAACTGCTGCATGCCGCCCTTCCTGCCCGGCTACGCAGAGCCTAAACTGGAGGCAAATTCTCACGTTGAGTTTCCCTTTCGTTCCGGAGCTTGTCAGGCTAACCACCACCGCGGCCATGGAAGCACCGGGTTGAGACGGAGCAAACTCATTTTCTTCCCAGAAGCATTTCGACCGGGTTTCCAGGCCTGTCAACAGCAGGGGACGTCAGGCAGCTTCAAGGCAGCATGAAGGCAGCCTTCCAAGTGGGAAAGCAAGGATAGTTCCAGCAGGCTCCCGTTTCCACGCGCACACTCAGCTTACCTCCCTGTGGTTTCTAACCAGTCCAAAGAGACACATGTTACCCTGCGTTTGCTTCCCTGAACCAACTCCCCGAAGTAGGGTGTTCTGGGTCAAGTGAACTGCCTCAACCAAGGAATGCCCTGCCTAGTTACGCCTCCGGGGCCTGTGGCTATTCCAAAGCCTGCAGTGCCACAGGAAGCACAGGGCTGAAATCGCAGTAAGAACGCAAGCCGACTTTCTCTTGGAGGCAGGGTGACTTCCGGCAGGGGGGTCCTAGATGGAATGCGAGGCCGAGGGATCTCTCAGGGCAGCTCAGACTAGGCCAAGGCGTAAGACCTCAAAGGCATGTGAGACGTGCCAGAAGTCTGTTGGTGAAAGAGTGGGTTTGGTGGGGAAACGAATCTCCTCCAGGAGAGAGTGCAGGGCGTTTCCCTACACTCGGCGTATGGAGAGCGGCTCCAAAGGGCTCCGGGCCTGGATGTTGCTCAGCAGACCCAGGGGTGCCCGGGAGTACTCCGTGTTCCAGCCTGGAACAGGGTGCCCCCGCGAGCCTCCCAGGTGTCCAGGAAACTCTACTGCCGTTCAACACACGCAGAGCAGAGGCTACGGCCTCACGGAAAGTGCTGCGCGGCTCCGCTTGTGCACCTCACGTCAGGGCCTTCCCTCCAGGCCTGTGCTCACTCCGGCTGTCCCGTTAGCGACGCAGCATTGTGAGATGCTGACGTTCTCCTCGAGCAGAGTGCCTTCAGGTACGAGGCCCGCGAAGTAGGCAGAGTGTTTTCTCACGGCAGCTCTCACAAGGGCGACGACAAAGATTTCCTGGGAGCTTCGGACTCACCAGAAATCTGGTTCTGAGGCCGTGTGAGGGCTCTGGAAATGGAGCTCTCCTCAAGGAACGTGCAGCGTGTTGCCCATCACTCGGCACGCACACAGGGCCTCCGAGGGGCAGAGCAATGGGCCTCGATGTTGCTCAGCCGGACCACGGCGTGGGGGGTGTCTGGAGGTCCTCAGTGACCTTGGAGGGAAATGGATGCACACCCGAGGGGCCTAGGAGTCCTCAAATGGGTAATTCCGTTAAAATAAACCCGAACGGTGACTAAGAACTCATGGAAACTGCTGCATGCCGCCCTTCCTGCCCGGCTACGCAGAGCCTAAACTGGAGGCAAATTCTCACGTTGAGTTTCCCTTTCGTTCCGGAGCTTGTCAGGCTAACCACCACCACGGCCATGGAAGCACCGGGTTGAGATGGAGCAAACTCATTTTCTTCCCAGAAGCATTTCGACCGGGTTTCCAGGCCTGTCAACAGCAGGGGACGTCAGGCAGCTTCAAGGCAGCATGAAGGCAGCCTTCCAAGTGGGAAAGCAAGGATAGTTCCAGCAGGCTCCCGTTTCCACGCGCACACTCAGCTTACCTCCCTGTGGTTTCTAACCAGTCCAAAGAGACACATGTTACCCTGCGTTTGCTTCCCTGAACCAACTCCCCGAAGTAGGGTGTTCTGGGTCAAGTGAACTGCCTCAACCAAGGAATGCCCTGCCTAGTTACGCCTCCGGGGCCTGTGGCTATTCCAAAGCCTGCAGTGCCACAGGAAGCACAGGGCTGAAATCGCAGTAAGAACGCAAGCCGACTTTCTCTTGGAGGCAGGGTGACTTCCGGCAGGTGGGTCCTAGATGGAATGCGAGGCCGAGGGGTCTCTCAGGGCAGCTCAGACTAGGGCAAGGCGTAAGACCTCAAAGGCATGTGAGACGTGCCAGAAGTCTGTTGGTGAAAGTGTGGGTTTGGTGGGGAAACGAATCTCCTCCAGGAGAGAGTGCAGGGCGTTTCCCTACACTCGGCATATGGAGAGCGGCTCCAAAGGGCTCCGGGCCTGGATGTTGCTCAGCAGACCCAGGGGTGCCCGGGAGTACTCCGTGTTCCAGCCTGGAACAGGGTGCCCCCGCGAGCCTCCCAGGTGTCCAGGAAACTCTACTGCCGTTCAACACACGCAGAGCAGAGGCTACGGCCTCACGGAAACTGCTTCGCGGCTCCGCTTGTGCACCTCACGTCAGGGCCTTCCCTCCAGGCCTGTGCTCACTCCGGCTGTCCCGTTAGCGACGCAGCATTGCGAGATGCTGACGTTCTCCTCGAGCAGAGTGCCTTCAGGTACGGGGCCCGCGAAGTAGGCAGAGTGTTTTCTCACGGCAGCTCTCACAAGGGCGACGACAAAGATTTCCTGGGAGCTTCGGACTCACCAGAAATCTGGTTCTGAGGCCGTGTGAGGGCTCTGGAAATGGAGCTCTCCTCAAGGAACGTGCAGCGTGTTGCCCATCACTCGGCACGCACACAGGGCCTCCGAGGGGCAGAGCAATGGGCCTCGATGTTGCTCAGCCGGACCACGGCGTGGGGGGTGTCTGGAGGTCCTCAGTGACCTTGGAGGGAAATGGATGCACACCCGAGGGGCCTAGGAGTCCTCAAATGGGTAATTCCCTTAAAATAAACCCGAACGGTGACTAAGAACTCATGGAAACTGCTGCATGCCGCCCTTCCTGCCCGGCTACGCAGAGCCTAAACTGGAGGCAAATTCTCACGTTGAGTTTCCCTTTCGTTCCGGAGCTTGTCAGGCTAACCACCACCGCGGCCATGGAAGCACCGGGTTGAGACGGAGCAAACTCATTTTCTTCCCAGAAGCATTTCGACCGGGTTTCCAGGCCTGTCAACAGCAGGGGACGTCAGGCAGCTTCAAGGCAGCATGAAGGCAGCCTTCCAAGTGGGAAAGCAAGGATAGTTCCAGCAGGCTCCCGTTTCCACGCGCACACTCAGCTTACCTCCCTGTGGTTTCTAACCAGTCCAAAGAGACACATGTTACCCTGCGTTTGCTTCCCTGAACCAACTCCCCGAAGTAGGGTGTTCTGGGTCAAGTGAACTGCCTCAACCAAGGAATGCCCTGCCTAGTTACGCCTCCGGGGCCTCTGGCTATTCCAAAGCCTGCAGTGCCACAGGAAGCACAGGGCTGAAATCGCAGTAAGAACGCAAGCCGACTTTCTCTTGGAGGCAGGGTGACTTCCGGCAGGTGGGTCCTAGATGGAATGCGAGGCCGAGGGGTCTCTCAGGGCAGCTCAGACTAGGGCAAGGCGTAAGACCTCAAAGGCATGTGAGACGTGCCAGAAGTCTGTTGGTGAAAGTGTGGGTTTGGTGGGGAAACGAATCTCCTCCAGGAGAGAGTGCAGGGCGTTTCCCTACACTCGGCATATGGAGAGCGGCTCCAAAGGGCTCCGGGCCTGGATGTTGCTCAGCAGACCCAGGGGTGCCCGGGAGTACTCCGTGTTCCAGCCTGGAACAGGGTGCCCCCGCGAGCCTCCCAGGTGTCCAGGAAACTCTACTGCCGTTCAACACACGCAGAGCAGAGGCTACGGCCTCACGGAAACTGCTGCGCGGCTCCGCTTCTGCACCTCACGTCAGGGCCTTCCCTCCAGGCCTGTGCTCACTCCGGCTGTCCCGTTAGCGACGCAGCATTGCGAGATGCTGACGTTCTCCTCGAGCAGAGTGCCTTCAGGTACGGGGCCCGCGAAGTAGGCAGAGTGTTTTCTCACGGCAGCTCTCACAAGGGCGACGACAAAGATTTCCTGGGAGCTTCGGACTCACCAGAAATCTGGTTCTGAGGCCGTGTGAGGGCTCTGGAAATGGAGCTCTCCTCAAGGAACGTGCAGCGTGTTGCCCATCACTCGGCACGCACACAGGGCCTCCGAGGGGCAGAGCAATGGGCCTCGATGTTGCTCAGCCGGACCACGGCGTGGGGGGTGTCTGGAGGTCCTCAGTGACCTTGGAGGGAAATGGATGCACACCCGAGGGGCCTAGGAGTCCTCAAATGGGTAATTCCGTTAAAATAAACCCGAACGGTGACTAAGAACTCATGGAAACTGCTGCATGCCGCCCTTCCTGCCCGGCTACGCAGAGCCTAAACTGGAGGCAAATTCTCACGTTGAGTTTCCCTTTCGTTCCGGAGCTTGTCAGGCTAACCACCACCGCGGCCATGGAAGCACCGGGTTGAGACGGAGCAAACTCATTTTCTTCCCAGAAGCATTTCGACCGGGTTTCCAGGCCTGTCAACAGCAGGGGACGTCAGGCAGCTTCAAGGCAGCATGAAGGCAGCCTTCCAAGTGGGAAAGCAAGGATAGTTCCAGCAGGCTCCCGTTTCCACGCGCACACTCAGCTTACCTCCCTGTGGTTTCTAACCAGTCCAAAGAGACACATGTTACCCTGCGTTTGCTTCCCTGAACCAACTCCCCGAAGTAGGGTGTTCTGGGTCAAGTGAACTGCCTCAACCAAGGAATGCCCTGCCTAGTTACGCCTCCGGGGCCTGTGGCTATTCCAAAGCCTGCAGTGCCACAGGAAGCACAGGGCTGAAATCGCAGTAAGAACGCAAGCCGACTTTCTCTTGGAGGCAGGGTGACTTCCGGCAGGTGGGTCCTAGATGGAATGCGAGGCCGAGGGGTCTCTCAGGGCAGCTCAGACTAGGGCAAGGCGTAAGACCTCAAAGGCATGTGAGACGTGCCAGAAGTCTGTTGGTGAAAGTGTGGGTTTGGTGGGGAAACGAATCTCCTCCAGGAGAGAGTGCAGGGCGTTTCCCTACACTCGGCGTATGGAGAGCGGCTCCAAAGGGCTCCGGGCCTGGATGTTGCTCAGCAGACCCAGGGGTGCCCGGGAGTACTCCGTGTTCCAGCCTGGAACAGGGTGCCCCCGCGAGCCTCCCAGGTGTCCAGGAAACTCTACTGCCGTTCAACACACGCAGAGCAGAGGCTACGGCCTCACGGAAACTGCTGCGCGGCTCCGCTTCTGCACCTCACGTCAGGGCCTTCCCTCCAGGCCTGTGCTCACTCCGGCTGTCCCGTTAGCGACGCAGCATTGCGAGATGCTGACGTTCTCCTCGAGCAGAGTGCCTTCAGGTACGGGGCCCGCGAAGTAGGCAGAGTGTTTTCTCACGGCAGCTCTCACAAGGGCGACGACAAAGATTTCCTGGGAGCTTCGGACTCACCAGAAATCTGGTTCTGAGGCCGTGTGAGGGCTCTGGAAATGGAGCTCTCCTCAAGGAACGTGCAGCGTGTTGCCCATCACTCGGCACGCACACAGGGCCTCCGAGGGGCAGAGCAATGGGCCTCGATGTTGCTCAGCCGGACCACGGCGTGGGGGGTGTCTGGAGGTCCTCAGTGACCTTGGAGGGAAATGGATGCACACCCGAGGGGCCTAGGAGTCCTCAAATGGGTAATTCCCTTAAAATAAACCCGAACGGTGACTAAGAACTCATGGAAACTGCTGCATGCCGCCCTTCCTGCCCGGCTACGCAGAGCCTAAACTGGAGGCAAATTCTCACGTTGAGTTTCCCTTTCGTTCCGGAGCTTGTCAGGCTAACCACCACCGCGGCCATGGAAGCACCGGGTTGAGACGGAGCAAACTCATTTTCTTCCCAGAAGCATTTCGACCGGGTTTCCAGGCCTGTCAACAGCAGGGGACGTCAGGCAGCTTCAAGGCAGCATGAAGGCAGCCTTCCAAGTGGGAAAGCAAGGATAGTTCCAGCAGGCTCCCGTTTCCACGCGCACACTCAGCTTACCTCCCTGTGGTTTCTAACCAGTCCAAAGAGACACATGTTACCCTGCGTTTGCTTCCCTGAACCAACTCCCCGAAGTAGGGTGTTCTGGGTCAAGTGAACTGCCTCAACCAAGGAATGCCCTGCCTAGTTACGCCTCCGGGGCCTCTGGCTATTCCAAAGCCTGCAGTGCCACAGGAAGCACAGGGCTGAAATCGCAGTAAGAACGCAAGCCGACTTTCTCTTGGAGGCAGGGTGACTTCCGGCAGGGGGGTCCTAGATGGAATGCGAGGCCGAGGGATCTCTCAGGGCAGCTCAGACTAGGCCAAGGCGTAAGACCTCAAAGGCATGTGAGACGTGCCAGAAGTCTGTTGGTGAAAGAGTGGGTTTGGTGGGGAAACGAATCTCCTCCAGGAGAGAGTGCAGGGCGTTTCCCTACACTCGGCGTATGGAGAGCGGCTCCAAAGGGCTCCGGGCCTGGATGTTGCTCAGCAGACCCAGGGGTGCCCGGGAGTACTCCGTGTTCCAGCCTGGAACAGGGTGCCCCCGCGAGCCTCCCAGGTGTCCAGGAAACTCTACTGCCGTTCAACACACGCAGAGCAGAGGCTACGGCCTCACGGAAACTGCTGCGCGGCTCCGCTTGTGCACCTCACGTCAGGGCCTTCCCTCCAGGCCTGTGCTCACTCCGGCTGTCCCGTTAGCGACGCAGCATTGCGAGATGCTGACGTTCTCCTCGAGCAGAGTGCCTTCAGGTACGAGGCCCGCGAAGTAGGCAGAGTGTTTTCTCACGGCAGCTCTCACAAGGGCGACGACAAAGATTTCCTGGGAGCTTCGGACTCACCAGAAATCTGGTTCTGAGGCCGTGTGAGGGCTCTGGAAATGGAGCTCTCCTCAAGGAACGTGCAGCGTGTTGCCCATCACTCGGCACGCACACAGGGCCTCCGAGGGGCAGAGCAATGGGCCTCGATGTTGCTCAGCCGGACCACGGCGTGGGGGGTGTCTGGAGGTCCTCAGTGACCTTGGAGGGAAATGGATGCACACCCGAGGGGCCTAGGAGTCCTCAAATGGGTAATTCCCTTAAAATAAACCCGAACGGTGACTAAGAACTCATGGAAACTGCTACATGCCGCCCTTCCTGCTCGGCTACGCAGAGCCTAAACTGGAGGCAAATTCTCACGTTGAGTTTCCCTTTCGTTCCGGAGCTTGTCAGGCTAACCACCACCGCGGCCATGGAAGCACCGGGTTGAGACGGAGCAAACTCATTTTCTTCCCAGAAGCATTTCGACCGGGTTTCCAGGCCTGTCAACAGCAGGGGACGTCAGGCAGCTTCAAGGCAGCATGAAGGCAGCCTTCCAAGTGGGAAAGCAAGGATAGTTCCAGCAGGCTCCCGTTTCCACGCGCACACTCAGCTTACCTGCCTGTGGTTTCTAACCAGTCCAAAGAGACACATGTTACCCTGCGTTTGCTTCCCTGAACCAACTCCCCGAAGTAGGGTGTTCTGGGTCAAGTGAACTGCCTCAACCAAGGAATGCCCTGCCTAGTTACGCCTCCGGGGCCTGTGGCTATTCCAAAGCCTGCAGTGCCACAGGAAGCACAGGGCTGAAATCGCAGTAAGAACGCAAGCCGACTTTCTCTTGGAGGCAGGGTGACTTCCGGCAGGGGGGTCCTAGATGGAATGCGAGGCCGAGGGATCTCTCAGGGCAGCTCAGACTAGGGCAAGGCGTAAGACCTCAAAGGCATGTGAGACGTGCCAGAAGTCTGTTGGTGAAAGTGTGGGTTTGGTGGGGAAACGAATCTCCTCCAGGAGAGAGTGCAGGGCGTTTCCCTACACTCGGCGTATGGAGAGCGGCTCCAAAGGGCTCCGGGCCTGGATGTTGCTCAGCAGACCCAGGGGTGCCCGGGAGTACTCCGTGTTCCAGCCTGGAACAGGGTGCCCCCGCGAGCCTCCCAGGTGTCCAGGAAACTCTACTGCCGTTCAACACACGCAGAGCAGAGGCTACGGCCTCACGGAAACTGCTGCGCGGCTCCGCTTGTGCACCTCACGTCAGGGCCTTCCCTCCAGGCCTGTGCTCACTCCGGCTGTCCCGTTAGCGACGCAGCATTGCGAGATGCTGACGTTCTCCTCGAGCAGAGTGCCTTCAGGTACGAGGCCCGCGAAGTAGGCAGAGTGTTTTCTCACGGCAGCTCTCACAAGGGCGACGACAAAGATTTCCTGGGAGCTTCGGACTCACCAGAAATCTGGTTCTGAGGCCGTGTGAGGGCTCTGGAAATGGAGCTCTCCTCAAGGAACGTGCAGCGTGTTGCCCATCACTCGGCACGCACACAGGGCCTCCGAGGGGCAGAGCAATGGGCCTCGATGTTGCTCAGCCGGACCACGGCGTGGGGGGGTGTCTGGAGGTCCTCAGTGACCTTGGAGGGAAATGGATGCACACCCGAGGGGCCTAGGAGTCCTCAAATGGGTAATTCCGTTAAAATAAACCCGAACGGTGACTAAGAACTCATGGAAACTGCTGCATGCCGCCCTTCCTGCCCGGCTACGCAGAGCCTAAACTGGAGGCAAATTCTCACGTTGAGTTTCCCTTTCGTTCCGGAGCTTGTCAGGCTAACCACCACCGCGGCCATGGAAGCACCGGGTTGAGACGGAGCAAACTCATTTTCTTCCCAGAAGCATTTCGACCGGGTTTCCAGGCCTGTCAACAGCAGGGGACGTCAGGCAGCTTCAAGGCAGCATGAAGGCAGCCTTCCAAGTGCGAAAGCAAGGATAGTTCCAGCAGGCTCCCGTTTCCACGCGCACACTCAGCTTACCTCCCTGTGGTTTCTAACCAGTCCAAAGAGACACATGTTACCCTGCGTTTGCTTCCCTGAACCAACTCCCCGAAGTAGGGTGTTCTGGGTCAAGTGAACTGCCTCAACCAAGGAATGCCCTGCCTAGTTACGCCTCTGGGGCCTGTGGCTATTCCAAAGCCTGCAGTGCCACAGGAAGCACAGGGCTGAAATCGCAGTAAGAACGCAAGCCGACTTTCTCTTGGAGGCAGGGTGACTTCCGGCAGGTGGGTCCTAGATGGAATGCGAGGCCGAGGGGTCTCTCAGGGCAGCTCAGACTAGGCCAAGGCGTAAGACCTCAAAGGCATGTGAGACGTGCCAGAAGTCTGTTGGTGAAAGTGTGGGTTTGGTGGGGAAACGAATCTCCTCCAGGAGAGAGTGCAGGGCGTTTCCCTACACTCGGCGTATAGAGAGCGGCTCCAAAGGGCTCCGGGCCTGGATGTTGCTCAGCAGACCCAGGGGTGCCCGGGAGTACTCCGTGTTCCAGCCTGGAACAGGGTGCCCCCGCGAGCCTCCCAGGTGTCCAGGAAACTCTACTGCCGTTCAACACACGCAGAGCAGAGGCTACGGCCTCACGGAAACTGCTGCGCGGCTCCGCTTGTGCACCTCACGTCAGGGCCTTCCCTCCAGGCCTGTGCTCACTCCGGCTGTCCCGTTAGCGACGCAGCATTGCGAGATGCTGACGTTCTCCTCGAGCAGAGTGCCTTCAGGTACGGGGCCCGCGAAGTAGGCAGAGTGTTTTCTCACGGCAGCTCTCACAAGGGCGACGACAAAGATTTCCTGGGAGCTTCGGACTCACCAGAAATCTGGTTCTGAGGCCGTGTGAGGGCTCTGGAAATGGAGCTCTCCTCAAGGAACGTGCAGCGTGTTGCCCATCACTCGGCACGCACACAGGGCCTCCGAGGGGCAGAGCAATGGGCCTCGATGTTGCTCAGCCGGACCACGGCGTGGGGGGTGTCTGGAGGTCCTCAGTGACCTTGGAGGGAAATGGATGCACACCCGAGGGGCCTAGGAGTCCTCAAATGGGTAATTCCCTTAAAATAAACCCGAACGGTGACTAAGAACTCATGGAAACTGCTGCATGCCGCCCTTCCTGCCCGGCTACGCAGAGCCTAAACTGGAGGCAAATTCTCACGTTGAGTTTCCCTTTCGTTCCGGAGCTTGTCAGGCTAACCACCACCGCGGCCATGGAAGCACCGGGTTGAGACGGAGCAAACTCATTTTCTTCCCAGAAGCATTTCGACCGGGTTTCCAGGCCTGTCAACAGCAGGGGACGTCAGGCAGCTTCAAGGCAGCATGAAGGCAGCCTTCCAAGTGGGAAAGCAAGGATAGTTCCAGCAGGCTCCCGTTTCCACGCGCACACTCAGCTTACCTCCCTGTGGTTTCTAACCAGTCCAAAGAGACACATGTTACCCTGCGTTTGCTTCCCTGAACCAACTCCCCGAAGTAGGGTGTTCTGGGTCAAGTGAACTGCCTCAACCAAGGAATGCCCTGCCTAGTTACGCCTCCGGGGCCTGTGGCTATTCCAAAGCCTGCAGTGCCACAGGAAGCACAGGGCTGAAATCGCAGTAAGAACGCAAGCCGACTTTCTCTTGGAGGCAGGGTGACTTCCGGCAGGGGGGTCCTAGATGGAATGCGAGGCCGAGGGATCTCTCAGGGCAGCTCAGACTAGGCCAAGGCGTAAGACCTCAAAGGCATGTGAGACGTGCCAGAAGTCTGTTGGTGAAAGAGTGGGTTTGGTGGGGAAACGAATCTCCTCCAGGAGAGAGTGCAGGGCGTTTCCCTACACTCGGCGTATGGAGAGCGGCTCCAAAGGGCTCCGGGCCTGGATGTTGCTCAGCAGACCCAGGGGTGCCCGGGAGTACTCCGTGTTCCAGCCTGGAACAGGGTGCCCCCGCGAGCCTCCCAGGTGTCCAGGAAACTCTACTGCCGTTCAACACACGCAGAGCAGAGGCTACGGCCTCACGGAAACTGCTGCGCGGCTCCGCTTGTGCACCTCACGTCAGGGCCTTCCCTCCAGGCCTGTGCTCACTCCGGCTGTCCCGTTAGCGACGCAGCATTGCGAGATGCTGACGTTCTCCTCGAGCAGAGTGCCTTCAGGTACGAGGCCCGCGAAGTAGGCAGAGTGTTTTCTCACGGCAGCTCTCACAAGGGCGACGACAAAGATTTCCTGGGAGCTTCGGACTCACCAGAAATCTGGTTCTGAGGCCGTGTGAGGGCTCTGGAAATGGAGCTCTCCTCAAGGAACGTGCAGCGTGTTGCCCATCACTCGGCACGCACACAGGGCCTCCGAGGGGCAGAGCAATGGGCCTCGATGTTGCTCAGCCGGACCACGGCGTGGGGGGTGTCTGGAGGTCCTCAGTGACCTTGGAGGGAAATGGATGCACACCCGAGGGGCCTAGGAGTCCTCAAATGGGTAATTCCGTTAAAATAAACCCGAACGGTGACTAAGAACTCATGGAAACTGCTGCATGCCGCCCTTCCTGCCCGGCTACGCAGAGCCTAAACTGGAGGCAAATTCTCACGTTGAGTTTCCCTTTCGTTCCGGAGCTTGTCAGGCTAACCACCACCACGGCCATGGAAGCACCGGGTTGAGATGGAGCAAACTCATTTTCTTCCCAGAAGCATTTCGACCGGGTTTCCAGGCCTGTCAACAGCAGGGGACGTCAGGCAGCTTCAAGGCAGCATGAAGGCAGCCTTCCAAGTGGGAAAGCAAGGATAGTTCCAGCAGGCTCCCGTTTCCACGCGCACACTCAGCTTACCTCCCTGTGGTTTCTAACCAGTCCAAAGAGACACATGTTACCCTGCGTTTGCTTCCCTGAACCAACTCCCCGAAGTAGGGTGTTCTGGGTCAAGTGAACTGCCTCAACCAAGGAATGCCCTGCCTAGTTACGCCTCCGGGGCCTGTGGCTATTCCAAAGCCTGCAGTGCCACAGGAAGCACAGGGCTGAAATCGCAGTAAGAACGCAAGCCGACTTTCTCTTGGAGGCAGGGTGACTTCCGGCAGGTGGGTCCTAGATGGAATGCGAGGCCGAGGGGTCTCTCAGGGCAGCTCAGACTAGGGCAAGGCGTAAGACCTCAAAGGCATGTGAGACGTGCCAGAAGTCTGTTGGTGAAAGTGTGGGTTTGGTGGGGAAACGAATCTCCTCCAGGAGAGAGTGCAGGGCGTTTCCCTACACTCGGCGTATGGAGAGCGGCTCCAAAGGGCTCCGGGCCTGGATGTTGCTCAGCAGACCCAGGGGTGCCCGGGAGTACTCCGTGTTCCAGCCTGGAACAGGGTGCCCCCGCGAGCCTCCCAGGTGTCCAGGAAACTCTACTGCCGTTCAACACACGCAGAGCAGAGGCTACGGCCTCACGGAAACTGCTGCGCGGCTCCGCTTGTGCACCTCACGTCAGGGCCTTCCCTCCAGGCCTGTGCTCACTCCGGCTGTCCCGTTAGCGACGCAGCATTGCGAGATGCTGACGTTCTCCTCGAGCAGAGTGCCTTCAGGTACGGGGCCCGCGAAGTAGGCAGAGTGTTTTCTCACGGCAGCTCTCACAAGGGCGACGACAAAGATTTCCTGGGAGCTTCGGACTCACCAGAAATCTGGTTCTGAGGCCGTGTGAGGGCTCTGGAAATGGAGCTCTCCTCAAGGAACGTGCAGCGTGTTGCCCATCACTCGGCACGCACACAGGGCCTCCAAGGGGCAGAGCAATGGGCCTCGATGTTGCTCAGCCGGACCACGGCGTGGGGGGTGTCTGGAGGTCCTCAGTGACCTTGGAGGGAAATGGATGCACACCCGAGGGGCCTAGGAGTCCTCAAATGGGTAATTCCCTTAAAATAAACCCGAACGGTGACTAAGAACTCATGGAAACTGCTGCATGCCGCCCTTCCTGCCCGGCTACGCAGAGCCTAAACTGGAGGCAAATTCTCACGTTGAGTTTCCCTTTCGTTCCGGAGCTTGTCAGGCTAACCACCACCGCGGCCATGGAAGCACCGGGTTGAGACGGAGCAAACTCATTTTCTTCCCAGAAGCATTTCGACCGGGTTTCCAGGCCTGTCAACAGCAGGGGACGTCAGGCAGCTTCAAGGCAGCATGAAGGCAGCCTTCCAAGTGGGAAAGCAAGGATAGTTCCAGCAGGCTCCCGTTTCCACGCGCACACTCAGCTTACCTCCCTGTGGTTTCTAACCAGTCCAAAGAGACACATGTTACCCTGCGTTTGCTTCCCTGAACCAACTCCCCGAAGTAGGGTGTTCTGGGTCAAGTGAACTGCCTCAACCAAGGAATGCCCTGCCTAGTTACGCCTCCGGGGCCTGTGGCTATTCCAAAGCCTGCAGTGCCACAGGAAGCACAGGGCTGAAATCGCAGTAAGAACGCAAGCCGACTTTCTCTTGGAGGCAGGGTGACTTCCGGCAGGTGGGTCCTAGATGGAATGCGAGGCCGAGGGGTCTCTCAGGGCAGCTCAGACTAGGGCAAGGCGTAAGACCTCAAAGGCATGTGAGACGTGCCAGAAGTCTGTTGGTGAAAGTGTGGGTTTGGTGGGGAAACGAATCTCCTCCAGGAGAGAGTGCAGGGCGTTTCCCTACACTCGGCGTATGGAGA
Organism: Delphinus delphis; assembly: GCF_949987515.2. Taxonomy (NCBI): domain Eukaryota; kingdom Metazoa; phylum Chordata; class Mammalia; order Artiodactyla; family Delphinidae; genus Delphinus; species Delphinus delphis. Next base: position 152,942 of record NW_027192871.1, read on the forward strand.
GCGGCTCCAAAGGGCTCCGGGCCTGGATGTTGCTCAGCAGACCCAGGGGTGCCCGGGAGTACTCCGTGTTCCAGCCTGGAACAGGGTGCCCCCGCGAGCCTCCCAGGTGTCCAGGAAACTCTACTGCCGTTCAACACACGCAGAGCAGAGGCTACGGCCTCACGGAAACTGCTGCGCGGCTCCGCTTCTGCACCTCACGTCAGGGCCTTCCCTCCAGGCCTGTGCTCACTCCGGCTGTCCCGTTAGCGACGCAGCATTGCGAGATGCTGACGTTCTCCTCGAGCAGAGTGCCTTCAGGTACGAGGCCCGCGAAGTAGGCAGAGTGTTTTCTCACGGCAGCTCTCACAAGGGCGACGACAAAGATTTCCTGGGAGCTTCGGACTCACCAGAAATCTGGTTCTGAGGCCGTGTGAGGGCTCTGGAAATGGAGCTCTCCTCAAGGAACGTGCAGCGTGTTGCCCATCACTCGGCACGCACACAGGGCCTCCGAGGGGCAGAGCAATGGGCCTCGATGTTGCTCAGCCGGACCACGGCGTGGGGGGTGTCTGGAGGTCCTCAGTGACCTTGGAGGGAAATGGATGCACACCCGAGGGGCCTAGGAGTCCTCAAATGCGTAATTCCGTTAAAATAAACCCGAACGGTGACTAAGAACTCATGGAAACTGCTACATGCCGCCCTTCCTGCTCGGCTACGCAGAGCCTAAACTGGAGGCAAATTCTCACGTTGAGTTTCCCTTTCGTTCCGGAGCTTGTCAGGCTAACCACCACCGCGGCCATGGAAGCACCGGGTTGAGACGGAGCAAACTCATTTTCTTCCCAGAAGCATTTCGACCGGGTTTCCAGGCCTGTCAACAGCAGGGGACGTCAGGCAGCTTCAAGGCAGCATGAAGGCAGCCTTCCAAGTGGGAAAGCAAGGATAGTTCCAGCAGGCTCCCGTTTCCACGCGCACACTCAGCTTACCTGCCTGTGGTTTCTAACCAGTCCAAAGAGACACATGTTACCCTGCGTTTGCTTCCCTGAACCAACTCCCCGAAGTAGGGTGTTCTGGGTCAAGTGAACTGCCTCAACCAAGGAATGCCCTGCCTAGTTACGCCTCCGGGGCCTCTGGCTATTCCAAAGCCTGCAGTGCCACAGGAAGCACAGGGCTGAAATCGCAGTAAGAACGCAAGCCGACTTTCTCTTGGAGGCAGGGTGACTTCCGGCAGGGGGGTCCTAGATGGAATGCGAGGCCGAGGGATCTCTCAGGGCAGCTCAGACTAGGGCAAGGCGTAAGACCTCAAAGGCATGTGAGACGTGCCAGAAGTCTGTTGGTGAAAGAGTGGGTTTGGTGGGGAAACGAATCGCCTCCAGGAGAGAGTGCAGGGCGTTTCCCTACACTCGGCGTATGGAGAGCGGCTCCAAAGGGCTCCGGGCCTGGATGTTGCTCAGCAGACCCAGGGGTGCCCGGGAGTACTCCGTGTTCCAGCCTGGAACAGGGTGCCCCCGCGAGCCTCCCAGGTGTCCAGGAAACTCTACTGCAGTTCAACACACGCAGAGCAGAGGCTACGGCCTCACGGAAACTGCTGCGCGGCTCCGCTTCTGCACCTCACGTCAGGGCCTTCCCTCCAGGCCTGTGCTCACTCCGGCTGTCCCGTTAGCGACGCAGCATTGCGAGATGCTGACGTTCTCCTCGAGCAGAGTGCCTTCAGGTACGAGGCCCGCAAAGTAGGCAGAGTGTTTTCTCACGGCAGCTCTCACAAGGGCGACGACAAAGATTTCCTGGGCGCTTCGGACTCACCAGAAATCTGATTCTGAGGCCGTGTGAGGGCTCTGGAAATGGAGCTCTCCTCAAGGAACGTGCAGCGTGTTGCCCATCACTCGGCACGCACACAGGGCCTCCGAGGGGCAGAGCAATGGGCCTCGATGTTGCTCAGCCGGACCACGGCGTGGGGGGTGTCTGGAGGTCCTCAGTGACCTTGGAGGGAAATGGATGCACACCCGAGGTGCCTAGGAGTCCTCAAATGGGTAATTCCGTTAAAATAAACCCGAACGGTGACTAAGAACTCATGGAAACTGCTGCATGCCGCCCTTCCTGCCCGGCTACGGAGAGCCTAAACTGGAGGCAAATTCTCACGTTCAGTTTCCCTTTCGTTCCGGAGCTTGTCAGGCTAACCACCACCACGGCCATGGAAGCACCGGGTTGAGACGGAGCAAACTCATTTTCTTCCCAGAAGCATTTCGACCGGGTTTCCAGGCCTGTCAACAACAGGGGACGTCAGGCAGCTTCAAGGCAGCATGAAGGCAGCCTTCCAAGTGGGAAAGCAAGGATAGTTCCAGCAGGCTCCCGTTTCCACGCGCACACTCAGCTTACCTCCCTGTGGTTTCTAACCAGTCCAAAGAGACACATGTTACCCTGCGTTTGCTTCCCTGAACCAACTCCCCGAAGTAGGGTGTTCTGGGTCAAGTGAACTGCCTCAACCAAGGAATGCCCTGCTAGTTACGCCTCCGGGGCCTGTGGCTATTCCAAAGCCTGCAGTGCCACAGGAAGCACAGGGCTGAAATCGCAGTAAGAACGCAAGCCGACTTTCTCTTGGAGGCAGGGTGACTTCCGGCAGGTGGGTCCTAGATGGAATGCGAGGCCGAGGGGTCTCTCAGGGCAGCTCAGACTAGGGCAAGGCGTAAGACCTCAAAGGCATGTGAGACGTGCCAGAAGTCTGTTGGTGAAAGTGTGGGTTTGGTGGGGAAACGAATCTCCTCCAGGAGAGAGTGCAGGGCGTTTCCCTACACTCGGCGTATGGAGAGCGGCTCCAAAGGGCTCCGGGCCTGGATGTTGCTCAGCAGACCCAGGGGTGCCCGGGAGTACTCCGTGTTCCAGCCTGGAACAGGGTGCCCCCGCGAGCCTCCCAGGTGTCCAGGAAACTCTACTGCCGTTCAACACACGCAGAGCAGAGGCTACGGCCTCACGGAAACTGCTGCGCGGCTCCGCTTCTGCACCTCACGTCAGGGCCTTCCCTCCAGGCCTGTGCTCACTCCGGCTGTCCCGTTAGCGACGCAGCATTGCGAGATGCTGACGTTCTCCTCGAGCAGAGTGCCTTCAGGTACGGGGCCCGCGAAGTAGGCAGAGTGTTTTCTCACGGCAGCTCTCACAAGGGCGACGACAAAGATTTCCTGGGAGCTTCGGACTCACCAGAAATCTGGTTCTGAGGCCGTGTGAGGGCTCTGGAAATGGAGCTCTCCTCAAGGAACGTGCAGCGTGTTGCCCATCACTCGGCACGCACACAGGGCCTCCGAGGGGCAGAGCAATGGGCCTCGATGTTGCTCAGCCGGACCACGGCGTGGGGGGTGTCTGGAGGTCCTCAGTGACCTTGGAGGGAAATGGATGCACACCCGAGGTGCCTAGGAGTCCTCAAATGGGTAATTCCGTTAAAATAAACCCGAACGGTGACTAAGAACTCATGGAAACTGCTGCATGCCGCCCTTCCTGCCCGGCTACGCAGAGCCTAAACTGGAGGCAAATTCTCACGTTGAGTTTCCCTTTCGTTCCGGAGCTTGTCAGGCTAACCACCACCACGGCCATGGAAGCACCGGGTTGAGACGGAGCAAACTCATTTTCTTCCCAGAAGCATTTCGACCGGGTTTCCAGGCCTGTCAACAGCAGGGGACGTCAGGCAGCTTCAAGGCAGCATGAAGGCAGCCTTCCAAGTGGGAAAGCAAGGATAGTTCCAGCAGGCTCCCGTTTCCACGCGCACACTCAGCTTACCTCCCTGTGGTTTCTAACCAGTCCAAAGAGACACATGTTACCCTGCGTTTGCTTCCCTGAACCAACTCCCCGAAGTAGGGTGTTCTGGGTCAAGTGAACTGCCTCAACCAAGGAATGCCCTGCCTAGTTACGCCTCCGGGGCCTCTGGCTATTCCAAAGCCTGCAGTGCCACAGGAAGCACAGGGCTGAAATCACAGTAAGAACGCAAGCCGACTTTCTCTTGGAGGCAGGGTGACTTCCGGCAGGTGGGTCCTAGATGGAATGCGAGGCCGAGGGGTCTCTCAGGGCAGCTCAGACTAGGGCAAGGCGTAAGACCTCAAAGGCATGTGAGACGTGCCAGAAGTCTGTTGGTGAAAGTGTGGGTTTGGTGGGGAAACGAATCTCCTCCAGGAGAGAGTGCAGGGCGTTTCCCTACACTCGGCGTATGGAGAGCGGCTCCAAAGGGCTCCGGGCCTGGATGTTGCTCAGCAGACCCAGGGGTGCCCGGGAGTACTCCGTGTTCCAGCCTGGAACAGGGTGCCCCCGCGAGCCTCCCAGGTGTCCAGGAAACTCTACTGCCGTTCAACACACGCAGAGCAGAGGCTACGGCCTCACGGAAACTGCTGCGCGGCTCCGCTTCTGCACCTCACGTCAGGGCCTTCCCTCCAGGCCTGTGCTCACTCCGGCTGTCCCGTTAGCGACGCAGCATTGCGAGATGCTGACGTTCTCCTCGAGCAGAGTGCCTTCAGGTACGGGGCCCGCGAAGTAGGCAGAGTGTTTTCTCACGGCAGCTCTCACAAGGGCGACGACAAAGATTTCCTGGGAGCTTCGGACTCACCAGAAATCTGGTTCTGAGGCCGTGTGAGGGCTCTGGAAATGGAGCTCTCCTCAAGGAACGTGCAGCGTGTTGCCCATCACTCGGCACGCACACAGGGCCTCCGAGGGGCAGAGCAATGGGTCTCGATGTTGCTCAGCCGGACCACGGCGTGAGGGGTGTCTGGAGGTCCTCAGTGACCTTGGAGGGAAATGGATGCACACCCGAGGGGCCTAGGAGTCCTCAAATGGGTAATTCCCTTAAAATAAACCCGAACGGTGACTAAGAACTCATGGAAACTGCTGCATGCCGCCCTTCCTGCCCGGCTACGCAGAGCCTAAACTGGAGGCAAATTCTCACGTTGAGTTTCCCTTTCGTTCCGGAGCTTGTCAGGCTAACCACCACCGCGGCCATGGAAGCACCGGGTTGAGACGGAGCAAACTCATTTTCTTCCCAGAAGCATTTCGACCGGGTTTCCAGGCCTGTCAACAGCAGGGGACGTCAGGCAGCTTCAAGGCAGCATGAAGGCAGCCTTCCAAGTGGGAAAGCAAGGATAGTTCCAGCAGGCTCCCGTTTCCACGCGCACACTCAGCTTACCTCCCTGTGGTTTCTAACCAGTCCAAAGAGACACATGTTACCCTGCGTTTGCTTCCCTGAACCAACTCCCCGAAGTAGGGTGTTCTGGGTCAAGTGAACTGCCTCAACCAAGGAATGCCCTGCCTAGTTACGCCTCCGGGGCCTCTGGCTATTCCAAAGCCTGCAGTGCCACAGGAAGCACAGGGCTGAAATCGCAGTAAGAACGCAAGCCGACTTTCTCTTGGAGGCAGGGTGACTTCCGGCAGGGGGGTCCTAGATGGAATGCGAGGCCGAGGGATCTCTCAGGGCAGCTCAGACTAGGCCAAGGCGTAAGACCTCAAAGGCATGTGAGACGTGCCAGAAGTCTGTTGGTGAAAGTGTGGGTTTGGTGGGGAAACGAATCTCCTCCAGGAGAGAGTGCAGGGCGTTTCCCTACACTCGGCGTATGGAGAGCGGCTCCAAAGGGCTCCGGGCCTGGATGTTGCTCAGCAGACCCAGGGGTGCCCGGGAGTACTCCGTGTTCCAGCCTGGAACAGGGTGCCCCCGCGAGCCTCCCAGGTGTCCAGGAAACTCTACTGCCGTTCAACACACGCAGAGCAGAGGCTACGGCCTCACGGAAACTGCTGCGCGGCTCCGCTTGTGCACCTCACGTCAGGGCCTTCCCTCCAGGCCTGTGCTCACTCCGGCTGTCCCGTTAGCGACGCAGCATTGCGAGATGCTGACGTTCTCCTCGAGAAGAGTGCCTTCAGGTACGAGGCCCGCGAAGTAGGCAGAGTGTTTTCTCACGGCAGCTCTCACAAGGGCGACGACAAAGATTTCCTGGGAGCTTCGGACTCACCAGAAATCTGGTTCTGAGGCCGTGTGAGGGCTCTGGAAATGGAGCTCTCCTCAAGGAACGTGCAGCGTGTTGCCCATCACTCGGCACGCACACAGGGCCTCCGAGGGGCAGAGCAATGGGCCTCGATGTTGCTCAGCCGGACCACGGCGTGGGGGGTGTCTGGAGGTCCTCAGTGACCTTGGAGGGAAATGGATGCACACCCGAGGGGCCTAGGAGTCCTCAAATGGGTAATTCCGTTAAAATAAACCCGAACGGTGACTAAGAACTCATGGAAACTGCTACATGCCGCCCATCCTGCTCGGCTACGCAGAGCCTAAACTGGAGGCAAATTCTCACGTTGAGTTTCCCTTTCGTTCCGGAGCTTGTCAGGCTAACCACCACCGCGGCCATGGAAGCACCGGGTTGAGACGGAGCAAACTCATTTTCTTCCCAGAAGCATTTCGACCGGGTTTCCAGGCCTGTCAACAGCAGGGGACGTCAGGCAGCTTCAAGGCAGCATGAAGGCAGCCTTCCAAGTGGGAAAGCAAGGATAGTTCCAGCAGGCTCCCGTTTCCACGCGCACACTCAGCTTACCTGCCTGTGGTTTCTAACCAGTCCAAAGAGACACATGTTACCCGGCGTTTGCTTCCCTGAACCAACTCCCCGAAGTAGGGTGTTCTGGGTCAAGTGAACTGCCTCAACCAAGGAATGCCCTGCCTAGTTACGCCTCCGGGGCCTGTGGCTATTCCAAAGCCTGCAGTGCCACAGGAAGCACAGGGCTGAAATCGCAGTAAGAACGCAAGCCGACTTTCTCTTGGAGGCAGGGTGACTTCCGGCAGGGGGGTCCTAGATGGAATGCGAGGCCGAGGGATCTCTCAGGGCAGCTCAGACTAGGGCAAGGCGTAAGACCTCAAAGGCATGTGAGACGTGCCAGAAGTCTGTTGGTGAAAGAGTGGGTTTGGTGGGGAAACGAATCTCCTCCAGGAGAGAGTGCAGGGCGTTTCCCTACACTCGGCGTATGGAGAGCGGCTCCAAAGGGCTCCGGGCCTGGATGTTGCTCAGCAGACCCAGGGGTGCCCGGGAGTACTCCGTGTTCCAGCCTGGAACAGGGTGCCCCCGCGAGCCTCCCAGGTGTCCAGGAAACTCTACTGCCGTTCAACACACGCAGAGCAGAGGCTACGGCCTCACGGAAACTGCTGCGCGGCTCCGCTTGTGCACCTCACGTCAGGGCCTTCCCTCCAGGCCTGTGCTCACTCCGGCTGTCCCGTTAGCGACGCAGCATTGCGAGATGCTGACGTTCTCCTCGAGCAGAGTGCCTTCAGGTACGAGGCCCGCGAAGTAGGCAGAGTGTTTTCTCACGGCAGCTCTCACAAGGGCGACGACAAAGATTTCCTGGGAGCTTCGGACTCACCAGAAATCTGGTTCTGAGGCCGTGTGAGGGCTCTGGAAATGGAGCTCTCCTCAAGGAACGTGCAGCGTGTTGCCCATCACTCGGCACGCACACAGGGCCTCCGAGGGGCAGAGCAATGGGCCTCGATGTTGCTCAGCCGGACCACGGCGTGGGGGGTGTCTGGAGGTCCTCAGTGACCTTGGAGGGAAATGGATGCACACCCGAGGGGCCTAGGAGTCCTCAAATGGGTAATTCCGTTAAAATAAACCCGAACGGTGACTAAGAACTCATGGAAACTGCTGCATGCCGCCCTTCCTGCCCGGCTACGCAGAGCCTAAACTGGAGGCAAATTCTCACGTTGAGTTTCCCTTTCGTTCCGGAGCTTGTCAGGCTAACCACCACCACGGCCATGGAAGCACCGGGTTGAGACGGAGCAAACTCATTTTCTTCCCAGAAGCATTTCGACCGGGTTTCCAGGCCTGTCAACAGCAGGGGACGTCAGGCAGCTTCAAGGCAGCATGAAGGCAGCCTTCCAAGTGGGAAAGCAAGGATAGTTCCAGCAGGCTCCCGTTTCCACGCGCACACTCAGCTTACCTCCCTGTGGTTTCTAACCAGTCCAAAGAGACACATGTTACCCTGCGTTTGCTTCCCTGAACCAACTCCCCGAAGTAGGGTGTTCTGGGTCAAGTGAACTGCCTCAACCAAGGAATGCCCTGCCTAGTTACGCCTCCGGGGCCTGTGGCTATTCCAAAGCCTGCAGTGCCACAGGAAGCACAGGGCTGAAATCGCAGTAAGAACGCAAGCCGACTTTCTCTTGGAGGCAGGGTGACTTCCGGCAGGGGGGTCCTAGATGGAATGCGAGGCCGAGGGGTCTCTCAGGGCAGCTCAGACTAGGGCAAGGCGTAAGACCTCAAAGGCATGTGAGACGTGCCAGAAGTCTGTTGGTGAAAGTGTGGGTTTGGTGGGGAAACGAATCTCCTCCAGGAGAGAGTGCAGGGCGTTTCCCTACACTCGGCGTATGGAGAGCGGCTCCAAAGGGCTCCGGGCCTGGATGTTGCTCAGCAGACCCAGGGGTGCCCGGGAGTACTCCGTGTTCCAGCCTGGAACAGGGTGCCCCCGCGAGCCTCCCAGGTGTCCAGGAAACTCTACTGCCGTTCAACACACGCAGAGCAGAGGCTACGGCCTCACGGAAACTGCTGCGCGGCTCCGCTTCTGCACCTCACGTCAGGGCCTTCCCTCCAGGCCTGTGCTCACTCCGGCTGTCCCGTTAGCGACGCAGCATTGCGAGATGCTGACGTTCTCCTCGAGCAGAGTGCCTTCAGGTACGGGGCCCGCGAAGTAGGCAGAGTGTTTTCTCACGGCAGCTCTCACAAGGGCGACGACAAAGATTTCCTGGGAGCTTCGGACTCACCAGAAATCTGGTTCTGAGGCCGTGTGAGGGCTCTGGAAATGGAGCTCTCCTCAAGGAACGTGCAGCGTGTTGCCCATCACTCGGCACGCACACAGGGCCTCCGAGGGGCAGAGCAATGGGCCTCGATGTTGCTCAGCCGGACCACGGCGTGGGGGGTGTCTGGAGGTCCTCAGTGACCTTGGAGGGAAATGGATGCACACCCGAGGGGCCTAGGAGTCCTCAAATGGGTAATTCCGTTAAAATAAACCCGAACGGTGACTAAGAACTCATGGAAACTGCTACATGCCGCCCATCCTGCTCGGCTACGCAGAGCCTAAACTGGAGGCAAATTCTCACGTTGAGTTTCCCTTTCGTTCCGGAGCTTGTCAGGCTAACCACCACCGCGGCCATGGAAGCACCGGGTTGAGACGGAGCAAACTCATTTTCTTCCCAGAAGCATTTCGACCGGGTTTCCAGGCCTGTCAACAGCAGGGGACGTCAGGCAGCTTCAAGGCAGCATGAAGGCAGCCTTCCAAGTGGGAAAGCAAGGATAGTTCCAGCAGGCTCCCGTTTCCACGCGCACACTCAGCTTACCTGCCTGTGGTTTCTAACCAGTCCAAAGAGACACATGTTACCCTGCGTTTGCTTCCCTGAACCAACTCCCCGAAGTAGGGTGTTCTGGGTCAAGTGAACTGCCTCAACCAAGGAATGCCCTGCCTAGTTACGCCTCCGGGGCCTGTGGCTATTCCAAAGCCTGCAGTGCCACAGGAAGCACAGGGCTGAAATCGCAGTAAGAACGCAAGCCGACTTTCTCTTGGAGGCAGGGTGACTTCCGGCAGGGGGGTCCTAGATGGAATGCGAGGCCGAGGGATCTCTCAGGGCAGCTCAGACTAGGGCAAGGCGTAAGACCTCAAAGGCATGTGAGACGTGCCAGAAGTCTGTTGGTGAAAGAGTGGGTTTAGTGGGGAAACGAATCTCCTCCAGGAGAGAGTGCAGGGCGTTTCCCTACACTCGGCGTATGGAGAGCGGCTCCAAAGGGCTCCGGGCCTGGATGTTGCTCAGCAGACCCAGGGGTGCCCGGGAGTACTCCGTGTTCCAGCCTGGAACAGGGTGCCCCCGCGAGCCTCCCAGGTGTCCAGGAAACTCTACTGCCGTTCAACACACGCAGAGCAGAGGCTACGGCCTCACGGAAACTGCTGCGCGGCTCCGCTTGTGCACCTCACGTCAGGGCCTTCCCTCCAGGCCTGTGCTCACTCCGGCTGTCCCGTTAGCGACGCAGCATTGCGAGATGCTGACGTTCTCCTCGAGCAGAGTGCCTTCAGGTACGAGGCCCGCGAAGTAGGCAGAGTGTTTTCTCACGGCAGCTCTCACAAGGGCGACGACAAAGATTTCCTGGGAGCTTCGGACTCACCAGAAATCTGGTTCTGAGGCCGTGTGAGGGCTCTGGAAATGGAGCTCTCCTCAAGGAACGTGCAGCGTGTTGCCCATCACTCGGCACGCACACAGGGCCTCCGAGGGGCAGAGCAATGGGCCTCGATGTTGCTCAGCCGGACCACGGCGTGGGGGGTGTCTGGAGGTCCTCAGTGACCTTGGAGGGAAATGGATGCACACCCGAGGGGCCTAGGAGTCCTCAAATGGGTAATTCCGTTAAAATAAACCCGAACGGTGACTAAGAACTCATGGAAACTGCTGCATGCCGCCCTTCCTGCCCGGCTACGCAGAGCCTAAACTGGAGGCAAATTCTCACGTTGAGTTTCCCTTTCGTTCCGGAGCTTGTCAGGCTAACCACCACCACGGCCATGGAAGCACCGGGTTGAGACGGAGCAAACTCATTTTCTTCCCAGAAGCATTTCGACCGGGTTTCCAGGCCTGTCAACAGCAGGGGACGTCAGGCAGCTTCAAGGCAGCATGAAGGCAGCCTTCCAAGTGGGAAAGCAAGGATAGTTCCAGCAGGCTCCCGTTTCCACGCGCACACTCAGCTTACCTCCCTGTGGTTTCTAACCAGTCCAAAGAGACACATGTTACCCTGCGTTTGCTTCCCTGAACCAACTCCCCGAAGTAGGGTGTTCTGGGTCAAGTGAACTGCCTCAACCAAGGAATGCCCTGCCTAGTTACGCCTCTGGGGCCTGTGGCTATTCCAAAGCCTGCAGTGCCACAGGAAGCACAGGGCTGAAATCGCAGTAAGAACGCAAGCCGACTTTCTCTTGGAGGCAGGGTGACTTCCGGCAGGGGGGTCCTAGATGGAATGCGAGGCCGAGGGGTCTCTCAGGGCAGCTCAGACTAGGGCAAGGCGTAAGACCTCAAAGGCATGTGAGACGTGCCAGAAGTCTGTTGGTGAAAGTGTGGGTTTGGTGGGGAAACGAATCTCCTCCAGGAGAGAGTGCAGGGCGTTTCCCTACACTCGGCGTATGGAGAGCGGCTCCAAAGGGCTCCGGGCCTGGATGTTGCTCAGCAGACCCAGGGGTGCCCGGGAGTACTCCGTGTTCCAGCCTGGAACAGGGTGCCCCCGCGAGCCTCCCAGGTGTCCAGGAAACTCTACTGCCGTTCAACACACGCAGAGCAGAGGCTACGGCCTCACGGAAACTGCTGCGCGGCTCCGCTTCTGCACCTCACGTCAGGGCCTTCCCTCCAGGCCTGTGCTCACTCCGGCTGTCCCGTTAGCGACGCAGCATTGCGAGATGCTGACGTTCTCCTCGAGCAGAGTGCCTTCAGGTACGGGGCCCGCGAAGTAGGCAGAGTGTTTTCTCACGGCAGCTCTCACAAGGGCGACGACAAAGATTTCCTGGGAGCTTCGGACTCACCAGAAATCTGGTTCTGAGGCCGTGTGAGGGCTCTGGAAATGGAGCTCTCCTCAAGGAACGTGCAGCGTGTTGCCCATCACTCGGCACGCACACAGGGCCTCCGAGGGGCAGAGCAATGGGCCTCGATGTTGCTCAGCCGGACCACGGCGTGGGGGGTGTCTGGAGGTCCTCAGTGACCTTGGAGGGAAATGGATGCACACCCGAGGGGCCTAGGAGTCCTCAAATGGGTAATTCCCTTAAAATAAACCCGAACGGTGACTAAGAACTCATGGAAACTGCTGCATGCCGCCCTTCCTGCCCGGCTACGCAGAGCCTAAACTGGAGGCAAATTCTCACGTTGAGTTTCCCTTTCGTTCCGGAGCTTGTCAGGCTAACCACCACCGCGGCCATGGAAGCACCGGGTTGAGACGGAGCAAACTCATTTTCTTCCCAGAAGCATTTCGACCGGGTTTCCAGGCCTGTCAACAGCAGGGGACGTCAGGCAGCTTCAAGGCAGCATGAAGGCAGCCTTCCAAGTGGGAAAGCAAGGATAGTTCCAGCAGGCTCCCGTTTCCACGCGCACACTCAGCTTACCTCCCTGTGGTTTCTAACCAGTCCAAAGAGACACATGTTACCCTGCGTTTGCTTCCCTGAACCAACTCCCCGAAGTAGGGTGTTCTGGGTCAAGTGAACTGCCTCAACCAAGGAATGCCCTGCCTAGTTACGCCTCCGGGGCCTCTGGCTATTCCAAAGCCTGCAGTGCCACAGGAAGCACAGGGCTGAAATCGCAGTAAGAACGCAAGCCGACTTTCTCTTGGAGGCAGGGTGACTTCCGGCAGGGGGGTCCTAGATGGAATGCGAGGCCGAGGGATCTCTCAGGGCAGCTCAGACTAGGCCAAGGCGTAAGACCTCAAAGGCATGTGAGACGTGCCAGAAGTCTGTTGGTGAAAGTGTGGGTTTGGTGGGGAAACGAATCTCCTCCAGGAGAGAGTGCAGGCGTTTCCCTACACTCGGCGTATGGAGAGCGGCTCCAAAGGGCTCCGGGCCTGGATGTTGCTCAGCAGACCCAGGGGTGCCCGGGAGTACTCCGTGTTCCAGCCTGGAACAGGGTGCCCCCGCGAGCCTCCCAGGTGTCCAGGAAACTCTACTGCCGTTCAACACACGCAGAGCAGAGGCTACGGCCTCACGGAAACTGCTGCGCGGCTCCGCTTCTGCACCTCACGTCAGGGCCTTCCCTCCAGGCCTGTGCTCACTCCGGCTGTCCCGTTAGCGACGCAGCATTGCGAGATGCTGACGTTCTCCTCGAGCAGAGTGCCTTCAGGTACGGGGCCCGCGAAGTAGGCAGAGTGTTTTCTCACGGCAGCTCTCACAAGGGCGACGACAAAGATTTCCTGGGAGCTTCGGACTCACCAGAAATCTGGTTCTGAGGCCGTGTGAGGGCTCTGGAAATGGAGCTCTCCTCAAGGAACGTGCAGCGTGTTGCCCATCACTCGGCACGCACACAGGGCCTCCGAGGGGCAGAGCAATGGGCCTCGATGTTGCTCAGCCGGACCACGGCGTGGGGGGTGTCTGGAGGTCCTCAGTGACCTTGGAGGGAAATGGATGCACACCCGAGGGGCCTAGGAGTCCTCAAATGCGTAATTCCCTTAAAATAAACCCGAACGGTGACTAAGAACTCATGGAAACTGCTACATGCCGCCCTTCCTGCTCGGCTACGCAGAGCCTAAACTGGAGGCAAATTCTCACGTTGAGTTTCCCTTTCGTTCCGGAGCTTGTCAGGCTAACCACCACCGCGGCCATGGAAGCACCGGGTTGAGACGGAGCAAACTCATTTTCTTCCCAGAAGCATTTCGACCGGGTTTCCAGGCCTGTCAACAGCAGGGGACGTCAGGCAGCTTCAAGGCAGCATGAAGGCAGCCTTCCAAGTGGGAAAGCAAGGATAGTTCCAGCAGGCTCCCGTTTCCACGCGCACACTCAGCTTACCTGCCTGTGGTTTCTAACCAGTCCAAAGAGACACATGTTACCCTGCGTTTGCTTCCCTGAACCAACTCCCCGAAGTAGGGTGTTCTGGGTCAAGTGAACTGCCTCAACCAAGGAATGCCCTGCCTAGTTACGCCTCCGGGGCCTCTGGCTATTCCAAAGCCTGCAGTGCCACAGGAAGCACAGGGCTGAAATCGCAGTAAGAACGCAAGCCGACTTTCTCTTGGAGGCAGGGTGACTTCCGGCAGGGGGGTCCTAGATGGAATGCGAGGCCGAGGGATCTCTCAGGGCAGCTCAGACTAGGCCAAGGCGTAAGACCTCAAAGGCATGTGAGACGTGCCAGAAGTCTGTTGGTGAAAGAGTGGGTTTGGTGGGGAAACGAATCTCCTCCAGGAGAGAGTGCAGGGCGTTTCCCTACACTCGGCGTATGGAGAGCGGCTCCAAAGGGCTCCGGGCCTGGATGTTGCTCAGCAGACCCAGGGGTGCCCGGGAGTACTCCGTGTTCCAGCCTGGAACAGGGTGCCCCCGCGAGCCTCCCAGGTGTCCAGGAAACTCTACTGCCGTTCAACACACGCAGAGCAGAGGCTACGGCCTCACGGAAAGTGCTGCGCGGCTCCGCTTCTGCACCTCACGTCAGGGCCTTCCCTCCAGGCCTGTGCTCACTCCGGCTGTCCCGTTAGCGACGCAGCATTGCGAGATGCTGACGTTCTCCTCGAGCAGAGTGCCTTCAGGTACGAGGCCCGCGAAGTAGGCAGAGTGTTTTCTCACGGCAGCTCTCACAAGGGCGACGACAAAGATTTCCTGGGAGCTTCGGACTCACCAGAAATCTGGTTCTGAGGCCGTGTGAGGGCTCTGGAAATGGAGCTCTCCTCAAGGAACGTGCAGCGTGTTGCCCATCACTCGGCACGCACACAGGGCCTCCGAGGGGCAGAGCAATGGGCCTCGATGTTGCTCAGCCGGACCACGGCGTGGGGGGTGTCTGGAGGTCCTCAGTGACCTTGGAGGGAAATGGATGCACACCCGAGGGGCCTAGGAGTCCTCAAATGGGTAATTCCGTTAAAATAAACCCGAACGGTGACAAAGAACTCATGGAAACTGCTACATGCCGCCCTTCCTGCTCGGCTACGCAGAGCCTAAACTGGAGGCAAATTCTCACGTTGAGTTTCCCTTTCGTTCCGGAGCTTGTCAGGCTAACCACCACCGCGGCCATGGAAGCACCGGGTTGAGACGGAGCAAACTCATTTTCTTCCCAGAAGCATTTCGACAGGGTTTCCAGGCCTGTCAACAGCAGGGGACGTCAGGCAGCTTCAAGGCAGCATGAAGGCAGCCTTCCAAGTGGGAAAGCAAGGATAGTTCCAGCAGGCTCCCGTTTCCACGCGCACACTCAGCTTACCTCCCTGTGGTTTCTAACCAGTCCAAAGAGACACATGTTACCCTGCGTTTGCTTCCCTGAACCAACTCCCCGAAGTAGGGTGTTCTGGGTCAAGTGAACTGCCTCAACCAAGGAATGCCCTGCCTAGTTACGCCTCCGGGGCCTGTGGCTATTCCAAAGCCTGCAGTGCCACAGGAAGCACAGGGCTGAAATCGCAGTAAGAACGCAAGCCGACTTTCTCTTGGAGGCAGGGTGACTTCCGGCAGGTGGGTCCTAGATGGAATGCGAGGCCAGGGGTTTCTCAGGGCAGCTCAGACTAGGGCAAGGCGTAAGACCTCAAAGGCATGTGAGACGTGCCAGAAGTCTGTTGGTGAAAGTGTGGGTTTGGTGGGGAAACGAATCTCCTCCAGGAGAGAGTGCAGGGCGTTTCCCTACACTCGGCGTATGGAGAGCGGCTCCAAAGGGCTCCGGGCCTGGATGTTGCTCAGCAGACCCAGGGGTGCCCGGGAGTACTCCGTGTTCCAGCCTGGAACAGGGTGCCCCCGCGAGCCTCCCAGGTGTCCAGGAAACTCTACTGCCGTTCAACACACGCAGAGCAGAGGCTACGGCCTCACGGAAACTGCTGCGCGGCTCCGCTTCTGCACCTCACGTCAGGGCCTTCCCTCCAGGCCTGTGCTCACTCCGGCTGTCCCGTTAGCGACGCAGCATTGCGAGATGCTGACGTTCTCCTCGAGCAGAGTGCCTTCAGGTACGAGGCCCGCGAAGTAGGCAGAGTGTTTTCTCACGGCAGCTCTCACAAGGGCGACGACAAAGATTTCCTGGGAGCTTCGGACTCACCAGAAATCTGGTTCTGAGGCCGTGTGAGGGCTCTGGAAATGGAGCTCTCCTCAAGGAACGTGCAGCGTGTTGCCCATCACTCGGCACGCACACAGGGCCTCCGAGGGGCAGAGCAATGGGCCTCGATGTTGCTCAGCCGGACCACGGCGTGGGGGGTGTCTGGAGGTCCTCAGTGACCTTGGAGGGAAATGGATGCACACCCGAGGGGCCTAGGAGTCCTCAAATGGGTAATTCCCTTAAAATAAACCCGAACGGTGACTAAGAACTCATGGAAACTGCTGCATGCCGCCCTTCCTGCCCGGCTACGCAGGGCCTAAACTGGAGGCAAATTCTCACGTTGAGTTTCCCTTTCGTTCCGGAGCTTGTCAGGCTAACCACCACCGAGGCCATGGAAGCACCGGGTTGAGACGGAGCAAACTCATTTTCTTCCCAGAAGCATTTCGACCGGGTTTCCAGGCCTGTCAACAGCAGGGGACGTCAGGCAGCTTCAAGGCAGCATGAAGGCAGCCTTCCAAGTGGGAAAGCAAGGATAGTTCCAGCAGGCTCCCGTTTCCACGCGCACACTCAGCTTACCTCCCTGTGGTTTCTAACCAGTCCAAAGAGACACATGTTACCCTGCGTTTGCTTCCCTGAACCAACTCCCCGAAGTAGGGTGTTCTGGGTCAAGTGAACTGCCTCAACCAAGGAATGCCCTGCCTAGTTACGTCTCTGGGGCCTGTGGCTATTCCAAAGCCTGCAGTGCCACAGGAAGCACAGGGCTGAAATCGCAGTAAGAACGCAAGCCGACTTTCTCTTGGAGGCAGGGTGACTTCCGGCAGGTGGGTCCTAGATGGAATGCGAGGCCGAGGGGTCTCTCAGGGCAGCTCAGACTAGGGCAAGGCGTAAGACCTCAAAGGCATGTGAGATGTGCCAGAAGTCTGTTGGTGAAAGTGTGGGTTTGGTGGGGAAACGAATCTCCTCCAGGAGAGAGTGCAGGGCGTTTCCCTACACTCGGCGTATGGAGAGCGGCTCCAAAGGGCTCCGGGCCTGGATGTTGCTCAGCAGACCCAGGGGTGCCCGGGAGTACTCCGTGTTCCAGCCTGGAACAGGGTGCCCCCGCGAGCCTCCCAGGTGTCCAGGAAACTCTACTGCCGTTCAACACACGCAGAGCAGAGGCTACGGCCTCACGGAAACTGCTGCGCGGCTCCGCTTGTGCACCTCACGTCAGGGCCTTCCCTCCAGGCCTGTGCTCACTCCGGCTGTCCCGTTAGCGACGCAGCATTGCGAGATGCTGACGTTCTCCTCGAGCAGAGTGCCTTCAGGTACGAGGCCCGCGAAGTAGGCAGAGTGTTTTCTCACGGCAGCTCTCACAAGGGCGACGACAAAGATTTCCTGGGAGCTTCGGACTCACCAGAAATCTGGTTCTGAGGCCGTGTGAGGGCTCTGGAAATGGAGCTCTCCTCAAGGAACGTGCAGCGTGTTGCCCATCACTCGGCACGCACACAGGGCCTCCGAGGGGCAGAGCAATGGGCCTCGATGTTGCTCAGCCGGACCACGGCGTGGGGGGTGTCTGGAGGTCCTCAGTGACCTTGGAGGGAAATGGATGCACACCCGAGGGGCCTAGGAGTCCTCAAATGGGTAATTCCCTTAAAATAAACCCGAACGGTGACTAAGAACTCATGGAAACTGCTGCATGCCGCCCTTCCTGCCCGGCTACGCAGAGCCTAAACTGGAGGCAAATTCTCACGTTGAGTTTCCCTTTCGTTCCGGAGCTTGTCAGGCTAACCACCACCGCGGCCATGGAAGCACCGGGTTGAGACGGAGCAAACTCATTTTCTTCCCAGAAGCATTTCGACCGGGTTTCCAGGCCTGTCAACAGCAGGGGACGTCAGGCAGCTTCAAGGCAGCATGAAGGCAGCCTTCCAAGTGGGAAAGCAAGGATAGTTCCAGCAGGCTCCCGTTTCCACGCGCACACTCAGCTTACCTCCCTGTGGTTTCTAACCAGTCCAAAGAGACACATGTTACCCTGCGTTTGCTTCCCTGAACCAACTCCCCGAAGTAGGGTGTTCTGGGTCAAGTGAACTGCCTCAACCAAGGAATGCCCTGCCTAGTTACGCCTCTGGGGCCTGTGGCTATTCCAAAGCCTGCAGTGCCACAGGAAGCACAGGGCTGAAATCGCAGTAAGAACGCAAGCCGACTTTCTCTTGGAGGCAGGGTGACTTCCGGCAGGGGGGTCCTAGATGGAATGCGAGGCCGAGGGGTCTCTCAGGGCAGCTCAGACTAGGCCAAGGCGTAAGACCTCAAAGGCATGTGAGACGTGCCAGAAGTCTGTTGGTGAAAGTGTGGGTTTGGTGGGGAAACGAATCTCCTCCAGGAGAGAGTGCAGGGCGTTTCTCTACACTCGGCGTATGGAGAGCGGCTCCAAAGGGCTCCGGGCCTGGATGTTGCTCAGCAGACCCAGGGGTGCCCGGGAGTACTCCGTGTTCCAGCCTGGAACAGGGTGCCCCCGCGAGCCTCCCAGGTGTCCAGGAAACTCTACTGCCGTTCAACACACGCAGAGCAGAGGCTACGGCCTCACGGAAACTGCTGCGCGGCTCCGCTTGTGCACCTCACGTCAGGGCCTTCCCTCCAGGCCTGTGCTCACTCCGGCTGTCCCGTTAGCGACGCAGCATTGCGAGATGCTGACGTTCTCCTCGAGCAGAGTGCCTTCAGGTACGAGGCCCGCGAAGTAGGCAGAGTGTTTTCTCACGGCAGCTCTCACAAGGGCGACGACAAAGATTTCCTGGGAGCTTCGGACTCACCAGAAATCTGGTTCTGAGGCCGTGTGAGGGCTCTGGAAATGGAGCTCTCCTCAAGGAACGTGCAGCGTGTTGCCCATCACTCGGCACGCACACAGGGCCTCCGAGGGGCAGAGCAATGGGCCTCGATGTTGCTCAGCCGGACCACGGCGTGGGGGGTGTCTGGAGGTCCTCAGTGACCTTGGAGGGAAATGGATGCACACCCGAGGGGCCTAGGAGTCCTCAAATGGGTAATTCCCTTAAAATAAACCCGAACGGTGACTAAGAACTCATGGAAACTGCTGCATGCCGCCCTTCCTGCCCGGCTACGCAGAGCCTAAACTGGAGGCAAATTCTCACGTTGAGTTTCCCTTTCGTTCCGGAGCTTGTCAGGCTAACCACCAC
The DNA here is from genome assembly GCF_949987515.2 of Delphinus delphis. Classification (NCBI taxonomy): domain Eukaryota; kingdom Metazoa; phylum Chordata; class Mammalia; order Artiodactyla; family Delphinidae; genus Delphinus; species Delphinus delphis. Next base: position 171,776 of record NW_027192871.1, read on the forward strand.
CGCGGCCATGGAAGCACCGGGTTGAGACGGAGCAAACTCATTTTCTTCCCAGAAGCATTTCGACCGGGTTTCCAGGCCTGTCAACAGCAGGGGACGTCAGGCAGCTTCAAGGCAGCATGAAGGCAGCCTTCCAAGTGGGAAAGCAAGGATAGTTCCAGCAGGCTCCCGTTTCCACGCGCACACTCAGCTTACCTCCCTGTGGTTTCTAACCAGTCCAAAGAGACACATGTTACCCTGCGTTTGCTTCCCTGAACCAACTCCCCGAAGTAGGGTGTTCTGGGTCAAGTGAACTGCCTCAACCAAGGAATGCCCTGCCTAGTTACGCCTCTGGGGCCTGTGGCTATTCCAAAGCCTGCAGTGCCACAGGAAGCACAGGGCTGAAATCGCAGTAAGAACGCAAGCCGACTTTCTCTTGGAGGCAGGGTGACTTCCGGCAGGTGGGTCCTAGATGGAATGCGAGGCCGAGGGGTCTCTCAGGGCAGCTCAGACTAGGGCAAGGCGTAAGACCTCAAAGGCATGTGAGACGTGCCAGAAGTCTGTTGGTGAAAGTGTGGGTTTGGTGGGGAAACGAATCTCCTCCAGGAGAGAGTGCAGGGCGTTTCCCTACACTCGGCGTATGGAGAGCGGCTCCAAAGGGCTCCGGGCCTGGATGTTGCTCAGCAGACCCAGGGGTGCCCGGGAGTACTCCGTGTTCCAGCCTGGAACAGGGTGCCCCCGCGAGCCTCCCAGGTGTCCAGGAAACTCTACTGCCGTTCAACACACGCAGAGCAGAGGCTACGGCCTCACGGAAACTGCTGCGCGGCTCCGCTTGTGCACCTCACGTCAGGGCCTTCCCTCCAGGCCTGTGCTCACTCCGGCTGTCCCGTTAGCGACGCAGCATTGCGAGATGCTGACGTTCTCCTCGAGCAGAGTGCCTTCAGGTACGAGGCCCGCGAAGTAGGCAGAGTGTTTTCTCACGGCAGCTCTCACAAGGGCGACGACAAAGATTTCCTGGGAGCTTCGGACTCACCAGAAATCTGGTTCTGAGGCCGTGTGAGGGCTCTGGAAATGGAGCTCTCCTCAAGGAACGTGCAGCGTGTTGCCCATCACTCGGCACGCACACAGGGCCTCCGAGGGGCAGAGCAATGGGCCTCGATGTTGCTCAGCCGGACCACGGCGTGGGGGGTGTCTGGAGGTCCTCAGTGACCTTGGAGGGAAATGGATGCACACCCGAGGGGCCTAGGAGTCCTCAAATGGGTAATTCCCTTAAAATAAACCCGAACGGTGACTAAGAACTCATGGAAACTGCTGCATGCCGCCCTTCCTGCCCGGCTACGCAGAGCCTAAACTGGAGGCAAATTCTCACGTTGAGTTTCCCTTTCGTTCCGGAGCTTGTCAGGCTAACCACCACCGCGGCCATGGAAGCACCGGGTTGAGACGGAGCAAACTCATTTTCTTCCCAGAAGCATTTCGACCGGGTTTCCAGGCCTGTCAACAGCAGGGGACGTCAGGCAGCTTCAAGGCAGCATGAAGGCAGCCTTCCAAGTGGGAAAGCAAGGATAGTTCCAGCAGGCTCCCGTTTCCACGCGCACACTCAGCTTACCTCCCTGTGGTTTCTAACCAGTCCAAAGAGACACATGTTACCCTGCGTTTGCTTCCCTGAACCAACTCCCCGAAGTAGGGTGTTCTGGGTCAAGTGAACTGCCTCAACCAAGGAATGCCCTGCCTAGTTACGCCTCTGGGGCCTGTGGCTATTCCAAAGCCTGCAGTGCCACAGGAAGCACAGGGCTGAAATCGCAGTAAGAACGCAAGCCGACTTTCTCTTGGAGGCAGGGTGACTTCCGGCAGGTGGGTCCTAGATGGAATGCGAGGCCGAGGGGTCTCTCAGGGCAGCTCAGACTAGGCCAAGGCGTAAGACCTCAAAGGCATGTGAGACGTGCCAGAAGTCTGTTGGTGAAAGTGTGGGTTTGGTGGGGAAACGAATCTCCTCCAGGAGAGAGTGCAGGGCGTTTCCCTACACTCGGCGTATGGAGAGCGGCTCCAAAGGGCTCCGGGCCTGGATGTTGCTCAGCAGACCCAGGGGTGCCCGGGAGTACTCCGTGTTCCAGCCTGGAACAGGGTGCCCCCGCGAGCCTCCCAGGTGTCCAGGAAACTCTACTGCCGTTCAACACACGCAGAGCAGAGGCTACGGCCTCACGGAAACTGCTGCGCGGCTCCGCTTGTGCACCTCACGTCAGGGCCTTCCCTCCAGGCCTGTGCTCACTCCGGCTGTCCCGTTAGCGACGCAGCATTGCGAGATGCTGACGTTCTCCTCGAGCAGAGTGCCTTCAGGTACGAGGCCCGCGAAGTAGGCAGAGTGTTTTCTCACGGCAGCTCTCACAAGGGCGACGACAAAGATTTCCTGGGAGCTTCGGACTCACCAGAAATCTGGTTCTGAGGCCGTGTGAGGGCTCTGGAAATGGAGCTCTCCTCAAGGAACGTGCAGCGTGTTGCCCATCACTCGGCACGCACACAGGGCCTCCGAGGGGCAGAGCAATGGGCCTCGATGTTGCTCAGCCGGACCACGGCGTGGGGGGCGTCTGGAGGTCCTCAGTGACCTTGGAGGGAAATGGATGCACACCCGAGGGGCCTAGGAGTCCTCAAATGGGTAATTCCCTTAAAATAAACCCGAACGGTGACTAAGAACTCATGGAAACTGCTGCATGCCGCCCTTCCTGCCCGGCTACGCAGAGCCTAAACTGGAGGCAAATTCTCACGTTGAGTTTCCCTTTCGTTCCGGAGCTTGTCAGGCTAACCACCACCGCGGCCATGGAAGCACCGGGTTGAGACGGAGCAAACTCATTTTCTTCCCAGAAGCATTTCGACCGGGTTTCCAGGCCTGTCAACAGCAGGGGACATCAGGCAGCTTCAAGGCAGCATGAAGGCAGCCTTCCAAGTGGGAAAGCAAGGATAGTTCCAGCAGGCTCCCGTTTCCACGCGCACACTCAGCTTACCTCCCTGTGGTTTCTAACCAGTCCAAAGAGACACATGTTACCCTGCGTTTGCTTCCCTGAACCAACTCCCCGAAGTAGGGTGTTCTGGGTCAAGTGAACTGCCTCAACCAAGGAATGCCCTGCCTAGTTACGCCTCTGGGGCCTGTGGCTATTCCAAAGCCTGCAGTGCCACAGGAAGCACAGGGCTGAAATCGCAGTAAGAACGCAAGCCGACTTTCTCTTGGAGGCAGGGTGACTTCCGGCAGGTGGGTCCTAGATGGAATGCGAGGCCGAGGGGTCTCTCAGGGCAGCTCAGACTAGGGCAAGGCGTAAGACCTCAAAGGCATGTGAGACGTGCCAGAAGTCTGTTGTTGAAAGTGTGGGTTTGGTGGGGAAACGAATCTCCTCCAGGAGAGAGTGCAGGGCGTTTCCCTACACTCGGCGTATGGAGAGCGGCTCCAAAGGGCTCCGGGCCTGGATGTTGCTCAGCAGACCCAGGGGTGCCCGGGAGTACTCCGTATTCCAGCCTGGAACAGGGTGCCCCCACGACCCTCCCAGGTGTCCAGGAAACTCTACTGCCGTTCAACACACGCAGAGCAGAGGCTACGGCCTCACGGAAACTGCAGGGCGCCTCCGCTTCTGCACCTCACGTCAGGGCCTTTCCTGCAGGCCTGTGCTCACTCCGGCTGTCCCGTTAGCGACGCAGCATTGCGAGATGCTGACGTTCTCCTCGAGCAGAGTGCCTTCAGGTACGAGGCCCGCGAAGTAGGCAGAGTGTTTTCTCACGGCAGCTCTCACAAGGGCGACGACAAAGATTTCCTGGGAGCTTCGGACTCACCAGAAATTTGGTTCTGAGACCGTGTGAGGGCTCTGGAAATGGAGCTCTCCTCAAGGAACGTGCAGCGTGTTGCCCATCACTCGGCACGCACACAGGGCCTCCGAGGGGCAGAGCAATGGGCCTCGAGGTTGCTCAGCCGGACCACGGCGTGGGGGTGTCTGGAGGTCCTCAGTGACCTTGGAGGGAAATGGATGCACACCCGAGGGGCCTAGGAGTCCTCAAGTGGGTAATTCCGTTAAAATAAACCCGAACGGTGACTAAGAACTCATGGAAACTGCTGCATGCCGCCCTTCCTGCCCGGCTACGCAGGGCCTAAACTGGAGGCAAATTCTCACGTTGAGTTTCCCTTTCGTTCTGGAGCTTGTCAGGCTAACCACCACCGCGGCCATGGAAGCACCGGGTTGAGACGGAGCAAACTCATTTTCTTCCCAGAAGCATTTCGACAGGGTTTCCCGGCCTGTCAACAACAGGGGACGTCAGGCAGCTTCAAGGCACCACGAAGGCAGCCTTCCAAGTGGGAAAGCAAGGATAGTTCCAGCAGGCTCCCGTTTCCACGTGCACACTCAGCTTACTTCCCTGTGGTTTCTAACCAGTCCAAAGAGACACATGTTACCCTGCGTTTGCTTCCCTGAACCAACTCCCCGAAGTAGGGTGTTCTGGGTCAAGTGAACTGCCTCAACCAAGGAATGCCCTGCCTAGTTACGCCTCTGGGGCCTGTGGCTATTCCAAAGCCTGCAGTGCCACAGGAAGCACAGGGCTGAAATCACAGTAAGAACGCAAGCCGATTATCTCTTGGAGGCAGGGTGACTTCCGGCAGGGGGGTCCTAGATGGAATGCGAGGCCGAGGGGTCTCTCAGGGCAGCTCAGACTAGGGCAAGGCGTAAGACCTCAAAGGCATGTGAGACGTGCCAGAAGTCTGTTGGTGAAAGTGTGGGTTTGGTGGGGAAACGAATCTCCTCCAGGAGAGAGTGCAGGGCGTTTCCCTACACTCGGCGTATGGAGAGCGGCTCCAAAGGGCTCCGGGCCTGGATGTTGCTCAGCAGACCCAGGGGTGCCCGGGAGTACTCCGTGTTCCAGCCTGGAGCAGGGTGCCCCCGCGAGCCTCCCAGGTGTCCAGGAAACTCTACTGCCGTTCAACACACGCAGAGCAGAGGCTACGGCCTCACGGAAACTGCTGCGCGGCTCTGCTTGTGCACCTCACGTCAGGGCCTTCCCTCCAGGCCTGTGCTCACTCCGGCTGTCCCGTTAGCGACGCAGCATTGCGAGATGCTGACGTTCTCCTCGAGCAGAGTGCCTTCAGGTACGAGGCCCGCGAAGTAGGCAGAGTGTTTTCTCACGGCAGCTCTCACAAGGGCGACGACAAAGATTTCCTGGGAGCTTCGGACTCACCAGAAATCTGGTTCTGAGGCCGTGTGAGGGCTCTGGAAATGGAGCTCTCCTCAAGGAACGTGCAGCGTGTTGCCCATCACTCGGCACGCACACAGGGCCTCCGAGGGGCAGAGCAATGGGCCTCGATGTTGCTCAGCCGGACCACGGCGTGGGGGGTGTCTGGAGGTCCTCAGTGACCTTGGAGGGAAATGGATGCACACCCGAGGGGCCTAGGAGTCCTCAAATGGGTAATTCCGTTAAAATAAACCCGAACGGTGACTAAGAACTCATGGAAACTGCTGCATGCCGCCCTTCCTGCCCGACTACGCAGAGCCTAAACTGGAGGCAAATTCTCACGTTGAGTTTCCCTTTCGTTCCGGAGCTTGTCAGGCTAACCACCACCACGGCCATGGAAGCACCGGGTTGAGACGGAGCAAACTCATTTTCTTCCCAGAAGCATTTCGACCGGGTTTCCAGGCCTGTCAACAGCAGGGGACGTCAGGCAGCTTCAAGGCAGCATGAAGGCAGCCTTCCAAGTGGGAAAGCAAGGATAGTTCCAGCAGGCTCCCGTTTCCACGCGCACACTCAGCTTACCTCCCTGTGGTTTCTAACCAGTCCAAAGAGACACATGTTACCCTGCGTTTGCTTCCCTGAACCAACTCCCCGAAGTAGGGTGTTCTGGGTCAAGTGAACTGCCTCAACCAAGGAATGCCCTGCCTAGTTACGCCTCTGGGGCCTGTGGCTATTCCAAAGCCTGCAGTGCCACAGGAAGCACAGGGCTGAAATCGCAGTAAGAACGCAAGCCGACTATCTCTTGGAGGCAGGGTGACTTCCGGCAGGGGGGTCCTAGATGGAATGCGAGGCCGAGGGGTCTCTCAGGGCAGCTCAGACTAGGGCAAGGCGTAAGACCTCAAAGGCATGTGAGACGTGCCAGAAGTCTGTTGGTGAAAGTGTGGGTTTGGTGGGGAAACGAATCTCCTCCAGGAGAGAGTGCAGGGCGTTTCCCTACACTCGGCGTATGGAGAGCGGCTCCAAAGGGCTCCGGGCCTGGATGTTGCTCAGCAGACCGAGGGTTTCCCTGGAGTACTCCGTGTTCCAGCCTGGAGCAGGGTGCCCCCGCGAGCCTCCCAGGTGTCCAGGAAACTCTACTGCCGTTCAACACACGCAGAGCAGAGGCTACGGCCTCACGGAAACTGCTGCGCGGCTCCGCTTCTGCACCTCACGTCAGGGCCTTCCCTCCAGGCCTGTGCTCACTCCGGCTGTCCCGTTAGCGACGCAGCATTGCGAGATGCTGACGTTCTCCTCGAGCAGAGTGCCTTCACGTACGAGGCCCGCGAAGTAGGCAGAGTGTTTTCTCACGGCAGCTCTCACAAGGGCGACGACAAAGATTTCCTGGGAGCTTCGGACTCACCAGAAATCTGGTTCTGAGGCCGTGTGAGGGCTCTGGAAATGGAGCTCTCCTCAAGGAACGTGCAGCGTGTTGCCCATCACTCGGCACGCACACAGGGCCTCCGAGGGGCAGAGCAATGGGCCTCGATGTTGCTCAGCCGGACCACGGCGTGGGGGGTGTCTGGAGGTCCTCAGTGACCTTGGAGGGAAATGGATGCACACCCGAGGGGCCTAGGAGTCCTCAAATGGGTAATTCCCTTAAAATAAACCCGAACGGTGACTAAGAACTCATGGAAACTGCTGCATGCCGCCCTTCCTGCCCGGCTACGCAGAGCCTAAACTGGAGGCAAATTCTCACGTTGAGTTTCCCTTTCGTTCCGGAGCTTGTCAGGCTAACCACCACCGCGGCCATGGAAGCACCGGGTTGAGACGGAGCAAACTCATTTTCTTCCCAGAAGCATTTCGACCGGGTTTCCAGGCCTGTCAACAGCAGGGGACGTCAGGCAGCTTCAAGGCAGCATGAAGGCAGCCTTCCAAGTGGGAAAGCAAGGATAGTTCCAGCAGGCTCCCGTTTCCACGCGCACACTCAGCTTACCTCCCTGTGGTTTCTAACCAGTCCAAAGAGACACATGTTACCCTGCGTTTGCTTCCCTGAACCAACTCCCCGAAGTAGGGTGTTCTGGGTCAAGTGAACTGCCTCAACCAAGGAATGCCCTGCCTAGTTACGCCTCTGGGGCCTGTGGCTATTCCAAAGCCTGCAGTGCCACAGGAAGCACAGGGCTGAAATCGCAGTAAGAACGCAAGCCGACTTTCTCTTGGAGGCAGGGTGACTTCCGGCAGGGGGGTCCTAGATGGAATGCGAGGCCGAGGGGTCTCTCAGGGCAGCTCAGACTAGGCCAAGGCGTAAGACCTCAAAGGCATGTGAGACGTGCCAGAAGTCTGTTGGTGAAAGTGTGGGTTTGGTGGGGAAACGAATCTCCTCCAGGAGAGAGTGCAGGGCGTTTCTCTACACTCGGCGTATGGAGAGCGGCTCCAAAGGGCTCCGGGCCTGGATGTTGCTCAGCAGACCCAGGGGTGCCCGGGAGTACTCCGTGTTCCAGCCTGGAACAGGGTGCCCCCGCGAGCCTCCCAGGTGTCCAGGAAACTCTACTGCCGTTCAACACACGCAGAGCAGAGGCTACGGCCTCACGGAAACTGCTGCGCGGCTCCGCTTGTGCACCTCACGTCAGGGCCTTCCCTCCAGGCCTGTGCTCACTCCGGCTGTCCCGTTAGCGACGCAGCATTGCGAGATGCTGACGTTCTCCTCGAGCAGAGTGCCTTCAGGTACGAGGCCCGCGAAGTAGGCAGAGTGTTTTCTCACGGCAGCTCTCACAAGGGCGACGACAAAGATTTCCTGGGAGCTTCGGACTCACCAGAAATCTGGTTCTGAGGCCGTGTGAGGGCTCTGGAAATGGAGCTCTCCTCAAGGAACGTGCAGCGTGTTGCCCATCACTCGGCACGCACACAGGGCCTCCGAGGGGCAGAGCAATGGGCCTCGATGTTGCTCAGCCGGACCACGGCGTGGGGGGTGTCTGGAGGTCCTCAGTGACCTTGGAGGGAAATGGATGCACACCCGAGGGGCCTAGGAGTCCTCAAATGGGTAATTCCCTTAAAATAAACCCGAACGGTGACTAAGAACTCATGGAAACTGCTGCATGCCGCCCTTCCTGCCCGGCTACGCAGAGCCTAAACTGGAGGCAAATTCTCACGTTGAGTTTCCCTTTCGTTCCGGAGCTTGTCAGGCTAACCACCACCGCGGCCATGGAAGCACCGGGTTGAGACGGAGCAAACTCATTTTCTTCCCAGAAGCATTTCGACCGGGTTTCCAGGCCTGTCAACAGCAGGGGACGTCAGGCAGCTTCAAGGCAGCATGAAGGCAGCCTTCCAAGTGGGAAAGCAAGGATAGTTCCAGCAGGCTCCCGTTTCCACGCGCACACTCAGCTTACCTCCCTGTGGTTTCTAACCAGTCCAAAGAGACACATGTTACCCTGCGTTTGCTTCCCTGAACCAACTCCCCGAAGTAGGGTGTTCTGGGTCAAGTGAACTGCCTCAACCAAGGAATGCCCTGCCTAGTTACGCCTCTGGGGCCTGTGGCTATTCCAAAGCCTGCAGTGCCACAGGAAGCACAGGGCTGAAATCGCAGTAAGAACGCAAGCCGACTTTCTCTTGGAGGCAGGGTGACTTCCGGCAGGTGGGTCCTAGATGGAATGCGAGGCCGAGGGGTCTCTCAGGGCAGCTCAGACTAGGGCAAGGCGTAAGACCTCAAAGGCATGTGAGACGTGCCAGAAGTCTGTTGGTGAAAGTGTGGGTTTGGTGGGGAAACGAATCTCCTCCAGGAGAGAGTGCAGGGCGTTTCCCTACACTCGGCGTATGGAGAGCGGCTCCAAAGGGCTCCGGGCCTGGATGTTGCTCAGCAGACCCAGGGGTGCCCGGGAGTACTCCGTGTTCCAGCCTGGAACAGGGTGCCCCCGCGAGCCTCCCAGGTGTCCAGGAAACTCTACTGCCGTTCAACACACGCAGAGCAGAGGCTACGGCCTCACGGAAACTGCTGCGCGGCTCCGCTTGTGCACCTCACGTCAGGGCCTTCCCTCCAGGCCTGTGCTCACTCCGGCTGTCCCGTTAGCGACGCAGCATTGCGAGATGCTGACGTTCTCCTCGAGCAGAGTGCCTTCAGGTACGAGGCCCGCGAAGTAGGCAGAGTGTTTTCTCACGGCAGCTCTCACAAGGGCGACGACAAAGATTTCCTGGGAGCTTCGGACTCACCAGAAATCTGGTTCTGAGGCCGTGTGAGGGCTCTGGAAATGGAGCTCTCCTCAAGGAACGTGCAGCGTGTTGCCCATCACTCGGCACGCACACAGGGCCTCCGAGGGGCAGAGCAATGGGCCTCGATGTTGCTCAGCCGGACCACGGCGTGGGGGGTGTCTGGAGGTCCTCAGTGACCTTGGAGGGAAATGGATGCACACCCGAGGGGCCTAGGAGTCCTCAAATGGGTAATTCCCTTAAAATAAACCCGAACGGTGACTAAGAACTCATGGAAACTGCTGCATGCCGCCCTTCCTGCCCGGCTACGCAGAGCCTAAACTGGAGGCAAATTCTCACGTTGAGTTTCCCTTTCGTTCCGGAGCTTGTCAGGCTAACCACCACCGCGGCCATGGAAGCACCGGGTTGAGACGGAGCAAACTCATTTTCTTCCCAGAAGCATTTCGACCGGGTTTCCAGGCCTGTCAACAGCAGGGGACGTCAGGCAGCTTCAAGGCAGCATGAAGGCAGCCTTCCAAGTGGGAAAGCAAGGATAGTTCCAGCAGGCTCCCGTTTCCACGCGCACACTCAGCTTACCTCCCTGTGGTTTCTAACCAGTCCAAAGAGACACATGTTACCCTGCGTTTGCTTCCCTGAACCAACTCCCCGAAGTAGGGTGTTCTGGGTCAAGTGAACTGCCTCAACCAAGGAATGCCCTGCCTAGTTACGCCTCTGGGGCCTGTGGCTATTCCAAAGCCTGCAGTGCCACAGGAAGCACAGGGCTGAAATCGCAGTAAGAACGCAAGCCGACTTTCTCTTGGAGGCAGGGTGACTTCCGGCAGGTGGGTCCTAGATGGAATGCGAGGCCGAGGGGTCTCTCAGGGCAGCTCAGACTAGGCCAAGGCGTAAGACCTCAAAGGCATGTGAGACGTGCCAGAAGTCTGTTGGTGAAAGTGTGGGTTTGGTGGGGAAACGAATCTCCTCCAGGAGAGAGTGCAGGGCGTTTCCCTACACTCGGCGTATGGAGAGCGGCTCCAAAGGGCTCCGGGCCTGGATGTTGCTCAGCAGACCCAGGGGTGCCCGGGAGTACTCCGTGTTCCAGCCTGGAACAGGGTGCCCCCGCGAGCCTCCCAGGTGTCCAGGAAACTCTACTGCCGTTCAACACACGCAGAGCAGAGGCTACGGCCTCACGGAAACTGCTGCGCGGCTCCGCTTGTGCACCTCACGTCAGGGCCTTCCCTCCAGGCCTGTGCTCACTCCGGCTGTCCCGTTAGCGACGCAGCATTGCGAGATGCTGACGTTCTCCTCGAGCAGAGTGCCTTCAGGTACGAGGCCCGCGAAGTAGGCAGAGTGTTTTCTCACGGCAGCTCTCACAAGGGCGACGACAAAGATTTCCTGGGAGCTTCGGACTCACCAGAAATCTGGTTCTGAGGCCGTGTGAGGGCTCTGGAAATGGAGCTCTCCTCAAGGAACGTGCAGCGTGTTGCCCATCACTCGGCACGCACACAGGGCCTCCGAGGGGCAGAGCAATGGGCCTCGATGTTGCTCAGCCGGACCACGGCGTGGGGGGCGTCTGGAGGTCCTCAGTGACCTTGGAGGGAAATGGATGCACACCCGAGGGGCCTAGGAGTCCTCAAATGGGTAATTCCCTTAAAATAAACCCGAACGGTGACTAAGAACTCATGGAAACTGCTGCATGCCGCCCTTCCTGCCCGGCTACGCAGAGCCTAAACTGGAGGCAAATTCTCACGTTGAGTTTCCCTTTCGTTCCGGAGCTTGTCAGGCTAACCACCACCGCGGCCATGGAAGCACCGGGTTGAGACGGAGCAAACTCATTTTCTTCCCAGAAGCATTTCGACCGGGTTTCCAGGCCTGTCAACAGCAGGGGACATCAGGCAGCTTCAAGGCAGCATGAAGGCAGCCTTCCAAGTGGGAAAGCAAGGATAGTTCCAGCAGGCTCCCGTTTCCACGCGCACACTCAGCTTACCTCCCTGTGGTTTCTAACCAGTCCAAAGAGACACATGTTACCCTGCGTTTGCTTCCCTGAACCAACTCCCCGAAGTAGGGTGTTCTGGGTCAAGTGAACTGCCTCAACCAAGGAATGCCCTGCCTAGTTACGCCTCTGGGGCCTGTGGCTATTCCAAAGCCTGCAGTGCCACAGGAAGCACAGGGCTGAAATCGCAGTAAGAACGCAAGCCGACTTTCTCTTGGAGGCAGGGTGACTTCCGGCAGGTGGGTCCTAGATGGAATGCGAGGCCGAGGGGTCTCTCAGGGCAGCTCAGACTAGGGCAAGGCGTAAGACCTCAAAGGCATGTGAGACGTGCCAGAAGTCTGTTGTTGAAAGTGTGGGTTTGGTGGGGAAACGAATCTCCTCCAGGAGAGAGTGCAGGGCGTTTCCCTACACTCGGCGTATGGAGAGCGGCTCCAAAGGGCTCCGGGCCTGGATGTTGCTCAGCAGACCCAGGGGTGCCCGGGAGTACTCCGTATTCCAGCCTGGAACAGGGTGCCCCCACGACCCTCCCAGGTGTCCAGGAAACTCTACTGCCGTTCAACACACGCAGAGCAGAGGCTACGGCCTCACGGAAACTGCAGGGCGCCTCCGCTTCTGCACCTCACGTCAGGGCCTTTCCTGCAGGCCTGTGCTCACTCCGGCTGTCCCGTTAGCGACGCAGCATTGCGAGATGCTGACGTTCTCCTCGAGCAGAGTGCCTTCAGGTACGAGGCCCGCGAAGTAGGCAGAGTGTTTTCTCACGGCAGCTCTCACAAGGGCGACGACAAAGATTTCCTGGGAGCTTCGGACTCACCAGAAATTTGGTTCTGAGACCGTGTGAGGGCTCTGGAAATGGAGCTCTCCTCAAGGAACGTGCAGCGTGTTGCCCATCACTCGGCACGCACACAGGGCCTCCGAGGGGCAGAGCAATGGGCCTCGAGGTTGCTCAGCCGGACCACGGCGTGGGGGTGTCTGGAGGTCCTCAGTGACCTTGGAGGGAAATGGATGCACACCCGAGGGGCCTAGGAGTCCTCAAGTGGGTAATTCCGTTAAAATAAACCCGAACGGTGACTAAGAACTCATGGAAACTGCTGCATGCCGCCCTTCCTGCCCGGCTACGCAGGGCCTAAACTGGAGGCAAATTCTCACGTTGAGTTTCCCTTTCGTTCTGGAGCTTGTCAGGCTAACCACCACCGCGGCCATGGAAGCACCGGGTTGAGACGGAGCAAACTCATTTTCTTCCCAGAAGCATTTCGACAGGGTTTCCCGGCCTGTCAACAACAGGGGACGTCAGGCAGCTTCAAGGCACCACGAAGGCAGCCTTCCAAGTGGGAAAGCAAGGATAGTTCCAGCAGGCTCCCGTTTCCACGTGCACACTCAGCTTACTTCCCTGTGGTTTCTAACCAGTCCAAAGAGACACATGTTACCCTGCGTTTGCTTCCCTGAACCAACTCCCCGAAGTAGGGTGTTCTGGGTCAAGTGAACTGCCTCAACCAAGGAATGCCCTGCCTAGTTACGCCTCTGGGGCCTGTGGCTATTCCAAAGCCTGCAGTGCCACAGGAAGCACAGGGCTGAAATCACAGTAAGAACGCAAGCCGATTATCTCTTGGAGGCAGGGTGACTTCCGGCAGGGGGGTCCTAGATGGAATGCGAGGCCGAGGGGTCTCTCAGGGCAGCTCAGACTAGGGCAAGGCGTAAGACCTCAAAGGCATGTGAGACGTGCCAGAAGTCTGTTGGTGAAAGTGTGGGTTTGGTGGGGAAACGAATCTCCTCCAGGAGAGAGTGCAGGGCGTTTCCCTACACTCGGCGTATGGAGAGCGGCTCCAAAGGGCTCCGGGCCTGGATGTTGCTCAGCAGACCCAGGGGTGCCCGGGAGTACTCCGTGTTCCAGCCTGGAGCAGGGTGCCCCCGCGAGCCTCCCAGGTGTCCAGGAAACTCTACTGCCGTTCAACACACGCAGAGCAGAGGCTACGGCCTCACGGAAACTGCTGCGCGGCTCTGCTTGTGCACCTCACGTCAGGGCCTTCCCTCCAGGCCTGTGCTCACTCCGGCTGTCCCGTTAGCGACGCAGCATTGCGAGATGCTGACGTTCTCCTCGAGCAGAGTGCCTTCAGGTACGAGGCCCGCGAAGTAGGCAGAGTGTTTTCTCACGGCAGCTCTCACAAGGGCGACGACAAAGATTTCCTGGGAGCTTCGGACTCACCAGAAATCTGGTTCTGAGGCCGTGTGAGGGCTCTGGAAATGGAGCTCTCCTCAAGGAACGTGCAGCGTGTTGCCCATCACTCGGCACGCACACAGGGCCTCCGAGGGGCAGAGCAATGGGCCTCGATGTTGCTCAGCCGGACCACGGCGTGGGGGGTGTCTGGAGGTCCTCAGTGACCTTGGAGGGAAATGGATGCACACCCGAGGGGCCTAGGAGTCCTCAAATGGGTAATTCCGTTAAAATAAACCCGAACGGTGACTAAGAACTCATGGAAACTGCTGCATGCCGCCCTTCCTGCCCGACTACGCAGAGCCTAAACTGGAGGCAAATTCTCACGTTGAGTTTCCCTTTCGTTCCGGAGCTTGTCAGGCTAACCACCACCACGGCCATGGAAGCACCGGGTTGAGACGGAGCAAACTCATTTTCTTCCCAGAAGCATTTCGACCGGGTTTCCAGGCCTGTCAACAGCAGGGGACGTCAGGCAGCTTCAAGGCAGCATGAAGGCAGCCTTCCAAGTGGGAAAGCAAGGATAGTTCCAGCAGGCTCCCGTTTCCACGCGCACACTCAGCTTACCTCCCTGTGGTTTCTAACCAGTCCAAAGAGACACATGTTACCCTGCGTTTGCTTCCCTGAACCAACTCCCCGAAGTAGGGTGTTCTGGGTCAAGTGAACTGCCTCAACCAAGGAATGCCCTGCCTAGTTACGCCTCTGGGGCCTGTGGCTATTCCAAAGCCTGCAGTGCCACAGGAAGCACAGGGCTGAAATCGCAGTAAGAACGCAAGCCGACTATCTCTTGGAGGCAGGGTGACTTCCGGCAGGGGGGTCCTAGATGGAATGCGAGGCCGAGGGGTCTCTCAGGGCAGCTCAGACTAGGGCAAGGCGTAAGACCTCAAAGGCATGTGAGACGTGCCAGAAGTCTGTTGGTGAAAGTGTGGGTTTGGTGGGGAAACGAATCTCCTCCAGGAGAGAGTGCAGGGCGTTTCCCTACACTCGGCGTATGGAGAGCGGCTCCAAAGGGCTCCGGGCCTGGATGTTGCTCAGCAGACCGAGGGTTTCCCTGGAGTACTCCGTGTTCCAGCCTGGAGCAGGGTGCCCCCGCGAGCCTCCCAGGTGTCCAGGAAACTCTACTGCCGTTCAACACACGCAGAGCAGAGGCTACGGCCTCACGGAAACTGCTGCGCGGCTCCGCTTCTGCACCTCACGTCAGGGCCTTCCCTCCAGGCCTGTGCTCACTCCGGCTGTCCCGTTAGCGACGCAGCATTGCGAGATGCTGACGTTCTCCTCGAGCAGAGTGCCTTCACGTACGAGGCCCGCGAAGTAGGCAGAGTGTTTTCTCACGGCAGCTCTCACAAGGGCGACGACAAAGATTTCCTGGGAGCTTCGGACTCACCAGAAATCTGGTTCTGAGGCCGTGTGAGGGCTCTGGAAATGGAGCTCTCCTCAAGGAACGTGCAGCGTGTTGCCCATCACTCGGCACGCACACAGGGCCTCCGAGGGGCAGAGCAATGGGCCTCGATGTTGCTCAGCCGGACCACGGCGTGGGGGGTGTCTGGAGGTCCTCAGTGACCTTGGAGGGAAATGGATGCACACCCGAGGGGCCTAGGAGTCCTCAAATGGGTAATTCCGTTAAAATAAACCCGAACGGTGACTAAGAACTCATGGAAACTGCTGCATGCCGCCCTTCCTGCCCGACTACGCAGAGCCTAAACTGGAGGCAAATTCTCACGTTGAGTTTCCCTTTCGTTCCGGAGCTTGTCAGGCTAACCACCACCGCGGCCATGGAAGCACCGGGTTGAGACGGAGCAAACTCATTTTCTTCCCAGAAGCATTTCGACCGGGTTTCCAGGCCTGTCAACAGCAGGGGACGTCAGGCAGCTTCAAGGCAGCATGAAGGCAGCCTTCCAAGTGGGAAAGCAAGGATAGTTCCAGCAGGCTCCCGTTTCCATGCGCACACTCAGCTTACCTCCCTGTGGTTTCTAACCAGTCCAAAGAGACACATGTTACCCTGCGTTTGCTTCCCTGAACCAACTCCCCGAAGTAGGGTGTTCTGGGTCAAGTGAACTGCCTCAACCAAGGAATGCCCTGCCTAGTTACGCCTCTGGGGCCTGTGGCTATTCCAAAGCCTGCAGTGCCACAGGAAGCACAGGGCTGAAATCGCAGTAAGAACGCAAGCCGACTTTCTCTTGGAGGCAGGGTGACTTCCGGCAGGTGGGTCCTAGATGGAATGCGAGGCCGAGGGTTCTCTCAGGGCAGCTCAGACTAGGGCAAGGCGTAAGACCTCAAAGGCATGTGAGATGTGCCAGAAGTCTGTTGGTGAAAGTGTGGGTTTGGTGGGGAAACGAATCTGCTCCAGGAGAGAGTGCAGGGCGTTTCCCTACACTCGGCGTATGGAGAGCGGCTCCAAAGGGCTCCGGGCCTGGATGTTGCTCAGCAGACCCAGGGGTTCCCGGGAGTACTCCGTGTTCCAGCCTGGAACAGGGTGCCCCCGCGAGCCTCCCAGGTGTCCAGGAAACTCTACTGCCGTTCAACACACGCAGAGCAGAGGCTACGGCCTCACGGAAACTGCTTCGCGGCTCCGCTTGTGCACCTCACGTCAGGGCCTTCCCTCCAGGCCTGTGCTCACTCCGGCTGTCCCGTTAGCGACGCAGCATTGCGAGATGCTGACGTTCTCCTCGAGCAGAGTGCCTTCAGGTACGAGGCCCGCGAAGTAGGCAGAGTGTTTTCTCACGGCAGCTCTCACAAGGGCGACGACAAAGATTTCCTGGGAGCTTCGGACTCACCAGAAATCTGGTTCTGAGGCCGTGTGAGGGCTCTGGAAATGGAGCTCTCCTCAAGGAACGTGCAGCGTGTTGCCCATCACTCGGCACGCACACAGGGCCTCCGAGGGGCAGAGCAATGGGCCTCGATGTTGCTCAGCCGGACCACGGCGTGGGGGGTGTCTGGAGGTCCTCAGTGACCTTGGAGGGAAATGGATGCACACCCGAGGGGCCTAGGAGTCCTCAAATGGGTAATTCCCTTAAAATAAACCCGAACGGTGACTAAGAACTCATGGAAACTGCTGCATGCCGCCCTTCCTGCCCGGCTACGCAGAGCCTAAACTGGAGGCAAATTCTCACGTTGAGTTTCCCTTTCGTTCCGGAGCTTGTCAGGCTAACCACCACCACGGCCATGGAAGCACCGGGTTGAGACGGAGCAAACTCATTTTCTTCCCAGAAGCATTTCGACCGGGTTTCCAGGCCTGTCAACAGCAGGGGACGTCAGGCAGCTTCAAGGCAGCATGAAGGCAGCCTTCCAAGTGGGAAAGCAAGGATAGTTCCAGCAGGCTCCCATTTCCGCGCGCACACTCAGCTTACCTCCCTGTGGTTTCTAACCAGTCCAAAGAGACACATGTTACCCTGCGTTTGCTTCCCTGAACCAACTCCCCGAAGTAGGGTGTTCTGGGTCAAGTGAACTGCCTCAACCAAGGAATGCCCTGCCTAGTTACGCCTCTGGGGCCTGTGGCTATTCCAAAGCCTGCAGTGCCACAGGAAGCACAGGGCTGAAATCGCAGTAAGAACGCAAGCCGACTTTCTCTTGGAGGCAGGGTGACTTCCGGCAGGTGGATCCTAGATGGAATGCGAGGCCAGGGATCTCTCTGGGCAGCTCAGACTAGGGCAAGGCGTAAGACCTCAAAGGCATGTGAGACGTGCCAGAAGTCTGTTGGTGAAAGTGTGGGTTTGGTGGGGAAACGAATCTCCTCCAGGAGAGAGTGCAGGGCGTTTCCCTACACTCGGCGTATGGAGAGCGGCTCCAAAGGGCTCCGGGCCTGGATGTTGCTCAGCAGACCCAGGGGTGCCCGGGAGTACTCCGTGTTCCAGCCTGGAACAGGGTGCCCCCGCGAGCCTCCCAGGTGTCCAGGAAACTCTACTGCAGTTCAACACACGCAGAGCAGAGGCTACGGCCTCACGGAAAGTGCTGCGCGGCTCCGCTTGTGCACCTCACGTCAGGGCCTTCCCTCCAGGCCTGTGCTCACTCCGGCTGTCCCGTTAGCGACGCAGCATTGCGAGATGCTGACGTTCTCCTCGAGCAGAGTGCCTTCAGGTACGAGGCCCGCGAAGTAGGCAGAGTGTTTTCTCACGGCAGCTCTCACAAGGGCGACGACAAAGATTTCCTGGGAGCTTCGGACTCACCAGAAATCTGGTTCTGAGGCCGTGTGAGGGCTCTGGAAATGGAGCTCTCCTCAAGGAACGTGCAGCGTGTTGCCCATCACTCGGCACGCACACAGGGCCTCCGAGGGGCAGAGCAATGGGCCTCGATGTTGCTCAGCCGGACCACGGCGTGGGGGGTGTCTGGAGGTCCTCAGTGACCTTGGAGGGAAATGGATGCACACCCGAGGGGCCTAGGAGTCCTCAAATGGGTAATTCCCTTAAAATAAACCCGAACGGTGACTAAGAACTCATGGAAACTGCTGCATGCCGCCCTTCCTGCCCGGCTACGCAGAGCCTAAACTGGAGGCAAATTCTCACGTTGAGTTTCCCTTTCGTTCCGGAGCTTGTCAGGCTAACCACCACCGCGGCCATGGAAGCACCGGGTTGAGACGGAGCAAACTCATTTTCTTCCCAGAAGCATTTCGACCGGGTTTCCAGGCCTGTCAACAGCAGGGGACATCAGGCAGCTTCAAGGCAGCATGAAGGCAGCCTTCCAAGTGGGAAAGCAAGGATAGTTCCAGCAGGCTCCCGTTTCCACGCGCACACTCAACTTACCTCCCTGTGGTTTCTAACCAGTCCGAAGAGACACATGTTACCCTGCGTTTGCTTCCCTGAACCAACTCCCCGAAGTAGGGTGTTCTGGGTCAAGTGAACTGCCTCAACCAAGGAATGCCCTGCCTAGTTACGCCTCCGGGGCCTGTGGCTATTCCAAAGCCTGCAGTGCCACAGGAAGCACAGGGCTGAAATCGCAGTAAGAACGCAAGCCGACTTTCTCTTGGAGGCAGGGTGACTTCCGGCAGGTGGGTCCTAGATGGAATGCGAGGCCAGGGGTTTCTCAGGGCAGCTCAGACTAGGGCAAGGCGTAAGACCTCAAAGGCATGTGAGACGTGCCAGAAGTCTGTTGGTGAAAGTGTGGGTTTGGTGGGGAAACGAATCTCCTCCAGGAGAGAGTGCAGGGCGTTTCCCTACACTCGGCGTATGGAGAGCGGCTCCAAAGGGCTCCGGGCCTGGATGTTGCTCAGCAGACCCAGGGGTGCCCGGGAGTACTCCGTGTTCCAGCCTGGAACAGGGTGCCCCCGCGAGCCTCCCAGGTGTCCAGGAAACTCTACTGCCGTTCAACACACGCAGAGCAGAGGCTACGGCCTCACGGAAACTGCTGCGCGGCTCCGCTTGTGCACCTCACGTCAGGGCCTTCCCTCCAGGCCTGTGCTCACTCCGGCTGTCCCGTTAGCGACGCAGCATTGCGAGATGCTGACGTTCTCCTCGAGCAGAGTGCCTTCAGGTACGAGGCCCGCGAAGTAGGCAGAGTGTTTTCTCACGGCAGCTCTCACAAGGGCGACGACAAAGATTTCCTGGGAGCTTCGGACTCACCAGAAATCTGGTTCTGAGGCCGTGTGAGGGCTCTGGAAATGGAGCTCTCCTCAAGGAACGTGCAGCGTGTTGCCCATCACTCGGCACGCACACAGGGCCTCCGAGGGGCAGAGCAATGGGCCTCGATGTTGCTCAGCCGGACCACGGCGTGGGGGGTGTCTGGAGGTCCTCAGTGACCTTGGAGGGAAATGGATGCACACCCGAGGGGCCTAGGAGTCCTCAAATGGGTAATTCCCTTAAAATAAACCCGAACGGTGACTAAGAACTCATGGAAACTGCTGCATGCCGCCCTTCCTGCCCGGCTACGCAGGGCCTAAAGTGGAGGCAAATTCTCACGTTGAGTTTCCCTTTCGTTCCGGAGCTTGTCAGGCTAACCACCACCGCGGCCATGGAAGCACCGGGTTGAGACGGAGCAAACTCATTTTCTTCCCAGAAGCATTTCGACCGGGTTTCCAGGCTGTCAACAGCAGGGGACGTCAGGCAGCTTCAAGGCAGCATGAAGGCAGCCTTCCAAGTGGGAAAGCAAGGATAGTTCCAGCAGGCTCCCGTTTCCACGCGCACCCTCAGCTTACCTCCCTGTGGTTTCTAACCAGTCCAAAGAGACACATGTTACCCTGCGTTTGCTTCCCTGAACCAACTCCCCGAAGTAGGGTGTTCTGGGTCAAGTGAACTGCCTCAACCAAGGAATGCCCTGCCTAGTTACGCCTCTGGGGCCTGTGGCTATTCCAAAGCCTGCAGTGCCACAGGAAGCACAGGGCTGAAATCGCAGTAAGAACGCAAGCCGACTTTCTCTTGGAGGCAGGGTGACTTCCGGCAGGGGGGTCCTAGATGGAATGCGAGGCCGAGGGGTCTCTCAGGGCAGCTCAGACTAGGCCAAGGCGTAAGACCTCAAAGGCATGTGAGACGTGCCAGAAGTCTGTTGGTGAAAGTGTGGGTTTGGTGGGGAAACGAATCTCCTCCAGGAGAGAGTGCAGGGCGTTTCCCTACACTCGGCGTATGGAGAGCGGCTCCAAAGGGCTCCGGGCCTGGATGTTGCTCAGCAGACCCAGGGGTGCCCGGGAGTACTCCGTGTTCCAGCCTGGAACAGGGTGCCCCCGCGAGCCTCCCAGGTGTCCAGGAAACTCTACTGCCGTTCAACACACGCAGAGCAGAGGCTACGGCCTCACGGAAACTGCAGGGCGCCTCCGCTTCTGCACCTCACGTCAGGGCCTTTCCTGCAGGCCTGTGCTCACTCCGGCTGTCCCGTTAGCGACGCAGCATTGCGAGATGCTGACGTTCTCCTCGAGCAGAGTGCCTTCAGGTACGAGGCCCGCGAAGTAGGCAGAGTGTTTTCTCACGGCAGCTCTCACAAGGGCGACGACAAAGATTTCCTGGGAGCTTCGGACTCACCAGAAATTTGGTTCTGAGACCGTGTGAGGGCTCTGGAAATGGAGCTCTCCTCAAGGAACGTGCAGCGTGTTGCCCATCACTCGGCACGCACACAGGGCCTCCGAGGGGCAGAGCAATGGGCCTCGAGGTTGCTCAGCCGGACCACGGCGTGGGGGTGTCTGGAGGTCCTCAGTGACCTTGGAGGGAAATGGATGCACACCCGAGGGGCCTAGGAGTCCTCAAGTGGGTAATTCCGTTAAAATAAACCCGAACGGTGACTAAGAACTCATGGAAACTGCTGCATGCCGCCCTTCCTGCCCGGCTACGCAGGGCCTAAACTGGAGGCAAATTCTCACGTTGAGTTTCCCTTTCGTTCTGGAGCTTGTCAGGCTAACCACCACCGCGGCCATGGAAGCACCGGGTTGAGACGGAGCAAACTCATTTTCTTCCCAGAAGCATTTCGACAGGGTTTCCAGGCCTGTCAACAACAGGGGACGTCAGGCAGCTTCAAGGCACCACGAAGGCAGCCTTCCAAGTGGGAAAGCAAGGATAGTTCCAGCAGGCTCCCGTTTCCACGTGCACACTCAGCTTACTTCCCTGTGGTTTCTAACCAGTCCAAAGAGACACATGTTACCCTGCGTTTGCTTCCCTGAACCAACTCCCCGAAGTAGGGTGTTCTGGGTCAAGTGAACTGCCTCAACCAAGGAATGCCCTGCCTAGTTACGCCTCTGGGGCCTGTGGCTATTCCAAAGCCTGCAGTGCCACAGGAAGCACAGGGCTGAAATCACAGTAAGAACGCAAGCCGACTATCTCTTGGAGGCAGGGTGACTTCCGGCAGGGGAGTCCTAGGTGGAATGCGAGGCCGAGGGGTATCTCAGGGCAGCTCAGACTAGGCCAAGGCGTAAGACCTCAAAGGCATGTGAGACGTGCCAGAAGTCTGTTGGTGAAAGTGTGGGTTTGGTGGGGAAACGAATCTCCTCCAGGAGAGAGTGCAGGGCGTTTCCCTACACTCGGCGTATGGAGAGCGGCTCCAAAGGGCTCCGGGCCTGGATGTTGCTCAGCAGACCCAGGGGTGCCCGGGAGTACTCCGTGTTCCAGCCTGGAGCAGGGTGCCCCCGCGAGCCTCCCAGGTGTCCAGGAAACTCTACTGCCGTTCAACACACGCAGAGCAGAGGCTACGGCCTCACGGAAACTGCTGCGCGGCTCTGCTTGTGCACCTCACGTCAGGGCCTTCCCTCCAGGCCTGTGCTCACTCCGGCTGTCCCGTTAGCGACGCAGCATTGCGAGATGCTGACGTTCTCTTCAGCAGAGTGCCTTCAGGTACGAGGCCCGCGAAGTAGGCAGAGTGTTTTCTCACGGCAGCTCTCACAAGGGCGACGACAAAGATTTCCTGGGAGCTTCGGACTCACCAGAAATCTGGTTCTGAGGCCGTGTGAGGGCTCTGGAAATGGAGCTCTCCTCAAGGAACGTGCAGCGTGTTGCCCATCACTCGGCACGCACACAGGGCCTCCGAGGGGCAGAGCAATGGGCCTCGATGTTGCTCAGCCAGACCACGGCGTGGGGGGTGTCTGGAGGTCCTCAGTGACCTTGGAGGGAAATGGATGCACACCCGAGGGGCCTAGGAGTCCTCAAATGGGTAATTCCGTTAAAATAAACCCGAACGGTGACTAAGAACTCATGGAAACTGCTGCATGCCGCCCTTCCTGCCCGACTACGCAGAGCCTAAACTGGAGGCAAATTCTCACGTTGAGTTTCCCTTTCGTTCCGGAGCTTGTCAGGCTAACCACCACCACGGCCATGGAAGCACCGGGTTGAGACGGAGCAAACTCATTTTCTTCCCAGAAGCATTTCGACCGGGTTTCCAGGCCTGTCAACAGCAGGGGACGTCAGGCAGCTTCAAGGCAGCATGAAGGCAGCCTTCCAAGTGGGAAAGCAAGGATAGTTCCAGCAGGCTCCCGTTTCCACGCGCACACTCAGCTTACCTCCCTGTGGTTTCTAACCAGTCCAAAGAGACACATGTTACCCTGCGTTTGCTTCCCTGAACCAACTCCCCGAAGTAGGGTGTTCTGGGTCAAGTGAACTGCCTCAACCAAGGAATGCCCTGCCTAGTTACGCCTCTGGGGCCTGTGGCTATTCCAAAGCCTGCAGTGCCACAGGAAGCACAGGGCTGAAATCGCAGTAAGAACGCAAGCCGACTATCTCTTGGAGGCAGGGTGACTTCCGGCAGGGGGGTCCTAGATGGAATGCGAGGCCGAGGGGTCTCTCAGGGCAGCTCAGACTAGGGCAAGGCGTAAGACCTCAAAGGCATGTGAGACGTGCCAGAAGTCTGTTGGTGAAAGTGTGGGTTTGGTGGGGAAACGAATCTCCTCCAGGAGAGAGTGCAGGGCGTTTCCCTACACTCGGCGTATGGAGAGCGGCTCCAAAGGGCTCCGGGCCTGGATGTTGCTCAGCAGACCGAGGGTTTCCCTGGAGTACTCCGTGTTCCAGCCTGGAGCAGGGTGCCCCCGCGAGCCTCCCAGGTGTCCAGGAAACTCTACTGCCGTTCAACACACGCAGAGCAGAGGCTACGGCCTCACGGAAACTGCTGCGCGGCTCCGCTTCTGCACCTCACGTCAGGGCCTTCCCTCCAGGCCTGTGCTCACTCCGGCTGTCCCGTTAGCGACGCAGCATTGCGAGATGCTGACGTTCTCCTCGAGCAGAGTGCCTTCAGGTACGAGGCCCGCGAAGTAGGCAGAGTGTTTTCTCACGGCAGCTCTCACAAGGGCGACGACAAAGATTTCCTGGGAGCTTCGGACTCACCAGAAATCTGGTTCTGAGGCCGTGTGAGGGCTCTGGAAATGGAGCTCTCCTCAAGGAACGTGCAGCGTGTTGCCCATCACTCGGCACGCACACAGGGCCTCCGAGGGGCAGAGCAATGGGCCTCGATGTTGCTCAGCCGGACCACGGCGTGGGGGGTGTCTGGAGGTCCTCAGTGACCTTGGAGGGAAATGGATGCACACCCGAGGGGCCTAGGAGTCCTCAAATGGGTAATTCCGTTAAAATAAACCCGAACGGTGACTAAGAACTCATGGAAACTGCTGCATGCCGCCCTTCCTGCCCGACTACGCAGAGCCTAAACTGGAGGCAAATTCTCACGTTGAGTTTCCCTTTCGTTCCGGAGCTTGTCAGGCTAACCACCACCGCGGCCATGGAAGCACCGGGTTGAGACGGAGCAAACTCATTTTCTTCCCAGAAGCATTTCGACCGGGTTTCCAGGCCTGTCAACAGCAGGGGACGTCAGGCAGCTTCAAGGCAGCATGAAGGCAGCCTTCCAAGTGGGAAAGCAAGGATAGTTCCAGCAGGCTCCCGTTTCCACGCGCACACTCAGCTTACCTCCCTGTGGTTTCTAACCAGTCCAAAGAGACACATGTTACCCTGCGTTTGCTTCCCTGAACCAACTCCCCGAAGTAGGGTGTTCTGGGTCAAGTGAACTGCCTCAACCAAGGAATGCCCTGCCTAGTTACGCCTCCGGGGCCTGTGGCTATTCCAAAGCCTGCAGTGCCACAGGAAGCACAGGGCTGAAATCGCAGTAAGAACGCAAGCCGACTTTCTCTTGGAGGCAGGGTGACTTCCGGCAGGTGGGTCCTAGATGGAATGCGAGGCCGAGGGGTCTCTCAGGGCAGCTCAGACTAGGGCAAGGCGTAAGACCTCAAAGGCATGTGAGACGTGCCAGAAGTCTGTTGGTGAAAGTGTGGGTTTGGTGGGGAAACGAATCTCCTCCAGGAGAGAGTGCAGGGCGTTTCCCTACACTCGGCGTATGGAGAGCGGCTCCAAAGGGCTCCGGGCCTGGATGTTGCTCAGCAGACCCAGGGGTGCCCGGGAGTACTCCGTGTTCCAGCCTGGAACAGGGTGCCCCCGCGAGCCTCCCAGGTGTCCAGGAAACTCTACTGCAGTTCAACACACGCAGAGCAGAGGCTACGGCCTCACGGAAACTGCTGCGCGGCTCCGCTTGTGCACCTCACGTCAGGGCCTTCCCTCCAGGCCTGTGCTCACTCCGGCTGTCCCGTTCGCGACGCAGCATTGCGAGATGCTGACGTTCTCCTCGAGCAGAGTGCCTTCAGGTACGAGGCCCGCGAAGTAGGCAGAGTGTTTTCTCACGGCAGCTCTCACAAGGGCGACGACAAAGATTTCCTGGGAGCTTCGGACTCACCAGAAATCTGGTTCTGAGGCCGTGTGAGGGCTCTGGAAATGGAGCTCTCCTCAAGGAACGTGCAGCGTGTTGCCCATCACTCGGCACGCACACAGGGCCTCCGAGGGGCAGAGCAATGGGCCTCGATGTTGCTCAGCCGGACCACGGCGTGGGGGGTGTCTGGAGGTCCTCAGTGACCTTGGAGGGAAATGGATGCACACCCGAGGGGCCTAGGAGTCCTCAAATGGGTAATTCCCTTAAAATAAACCCGAACGGTGACTAAGAACTCATGGAAACTGCTGCATGCCGCCCTTCCTGCCCGGCTACGCAGAGCCTAAACTGGAGGCAAATTCTCACGTTGAGTTTCCCTTTCGTTCCGGAGCTTGTCAGGCTAACCACCACCGCGGCCATGGAAGCACCGGGTTGAGACGGAGCAAACTCATTTTCTTCCCAGAAGCATTTCGACCGGGTTTCCAGGCCTGTCAACAGCAGGGGACATCAGGCAGCTTCAAGGCAGCATGAAGGCAGCCTTCCAAGTGGGAAAGCAAGGATAGTTCCAGCAGGCTCCCGTTTCCACGCGCACACTCAGCTTACCTCCCTGTGGTTTCTAACCAGTCCAAAGAGACACATGTTACCCTGCGTTTGCTTCCCTGAACCAACTCCCCGAAGTAGGGTGTTCTGGGTCAAGTGAACTGCCTCAACCAAGGAATGCCCTGCCTAGTTACGCCTCCGGGGCCTGTGGCTATTCCAAAGCCTGCAGTGCCACAGGAAGCACAGGGCTGAAATCGCAGTAAGAACGCAAGCCGACTTTCTCTTGGAGGCAGGGTGACTTCCGGCAGGTGGGTCCTAGATGGAATGCGAGGCCAGGGGTTTCTCAGGGCAGCTCAGACTAGGGCAAGGCGTAAGACCTCAAAGGCATGTGAGACGTGCCAGAAGTCTGTTGGTGAAAGTGTGGGTTTGGTGGGGAAACGAATCTCCTCCAGGAGAGAGTGCAGGGCGTTTCCCTACACTCGGCGTATGGAGAGCGGCTCCAAAGGGCTCCGGGCCTGGATGTTGCTCAGCAGACCCAGGGGTGCCCGGGAGTACTCCGTGTTCCAGCCTGGAACAGGGTGCCCCCGCGAGCCTCCCAGGTGTCCAGGAAACTCTACTGCCGTTCAACACACGCAGAGCAGAGGCTACGGCCTCACGGAAAGTGCTGCGCGGCTCCGCTTGTGCACCTCACGTCAGGGCCTTCCCTCCAGGCCTGTGCTCACTCCGGCTGTCCCGTTCGCGACGCAGCATTGCGAGATGCTGACGTTCTCCTCGAGCAGAGTGCCTTCAGGTACGAGGCCCGCGAAGTAGGCAGAGTGTTTTCTCACGGCAGCTCTCACAAGGGCGACGACAAAGATTTCCTGGGAGCTTCGGACTCACCAGAAATCTGGTTCTGAGGCCGTGTGAGGGCTCTGGAAATGGAGCTCTCCTCAAGGAACGTGCAGCGTGTTGCCCATCACTCGGCACGCACACAGGGCCTCCGAGGGGCAGAGCAATGGGCCTCGATGTTGCTCAGCCGGACCACGGCGTGGGGGGTGTCTGGAGGTCCTCAGTGACCTTGGAGGGAAATGGATGCACACCCGAGGGGCCTAGGAGTCCTCAAATGGGTAATTCCGTTAAAATAAACCCGAACGGTGACTAAGAACTCATGGAAACTGCTGCATGCCGCCCTTCCTGCCCGGCTACGCAGGGCCTAAACTGGAGGCAAATTCTCACGTTGAGTTTCCCTTTCGTTCCGGAGCTTGTCAGGCTAACCACCACCGCGGCCATGGAAGCACCGGGTTGAGACGGAGCAAACTCATTTTCTTCCCAGAAGCATTTCGACCGGGTTTCCAGGCCTGTCAACAGCAGGGGACGTCAGGCAGCTTCAAGGCAGCATGAAGGCAGCCTTCCAAGTGGGAAAGCAAGGATAGTTCCAGCAGGCTCCCATTTCCGCGCGCACACTCAGCTTACCTCCCTGTGGTTTCTAACCAGTCCAAAGAGACACATGTTACCCTGCGTTTGCTTCCCTGAACCAACTCCCCGAAGTAGGGTGTTCTGGGTCAAGTGAACTGCCTCAACCAAGGAATGCCCTGCCTAGTTACGCCTCCGGGGCCTGTGGCTATTCCAAAGCCTGCAGTGCCACAGGAAGCACAGGGCTGAAATCGCAGTAAGAACGCAAGCCGACTTTCTCTTGGAGGCAGGGTGACTTCCGGCAGGTGGGTCCTAGATGGAATGCGAGGCCAGGGGTTTCTCAGGGCAGCTCAGACTAGGGCAAGGCGTAAGACCTCAAAGGCATGTGAGACGTGCCAGAAGTCTGTTGGTGAAAGTGTGGGTTTGGTGGGGAAACGAATCTCCTCCAGGAGAGAGTGCAGGGCGTTTCCCTACACTCGGCGTATGGAGAGCGGCTCCAAAGGGCTCCGGGCCTGGATGTTGCTCAGCAGACCCAGGGGTGCCCGGGAGTACTCCGTGTTCCAGCCTGGAACAGGGTGCCCCCGCGAGCCTCCCAGGTGTCCAGGAAACTCTACTGCCGTTCAACACACGCAGAGCAGAGGCTACGGCCTCACGGAAAGTGCTGCGCGGCTCCGCTTGTGCACCTCACGTCAGGGCCTTCCCTCCAGGCCTGTGCTCACTCCGGCTGTCCCGTTAGCGACGCAGCATTGCGAGATGCTGACGTTCTCCTCGAGCAGAGTGCCTTCAGGTACGAGGCCCGCGAAGTAGGCAGAGTGTTTTCTCACGGCAGCTCTCACAAGGGCGACGACAAAGATTTCCTGGGAGCTTCGGACTCACCAGAAATCTGGTTCTGAGGCCGTGTGAGGGCTCTGGAAATGGAGCTCTCCTCAAGGAACGTGCAGCGTGTTGCCCATCACTCGGCACGCACACAGGGCCTCCGAGGGGCAGAGCAATGGGCCTCGATGTTGCTCAGCCGGACCACGGCGTGGGGGGTGTCTGGAGGTCCTCAGTGACCTTGGAGGGAAATGGATGCACACCCGAGGGGCCTAGGAGTCCTCAAATGGGTAATTCCGTTAAAATAAACCCGAACGGTGACTAAGAACTCATGGAAACTGCTGCATGCCGCCCTTCCTGCCCGGCTACGCAGGGCCTAAACTGGAGGCAAATTCTCACGTTGAGTTTCCCTTTCGTTCCGGAGCTTGTCAGGCTAACCACCACCGCGGCCATGGAAGCACCGGGTTGAGACGGAGCAAACTCATTTTCTTCCCAGAAGCATTTCGACCGGGTTTCCAGGCCTGTCAACAGCAGGGGACGTCAGGCAGCTTCAAGGCAGCATGAAGGCAGCCTTCCAAGTGGGAAAGCAAGGATAGTTCCAGCAGGCTCCCGTTTCCACGCGCACACTCAGCTTACCTCCCTGTGGTTTCTAACCAGTCCAAAGAGACACATGTTACCCTGCGTTTGCTTCCCTGAACCAACTCCCCGAAGTAGGGTGTTCTGGGTCAAGTGAACTGCCTCAACCAAGGAATGCCCTGCCTAGTTACGCCTCTGGGGCCTGTGGCTATTCCAAAGCCTGCAGTGCCACAGGAAGCACAGGGCTGAAATCGCAGTAAGAACGCAAGCCGACTTTCTCTTGGAGGCAGGGTGACTTCCGGCAGGGGGGTCCTAGATGGAATGCGAGGCCGAGGGGTCTCTCAGGGCAGCTCAGACTAGGGCAAGGCGTAAGACCTCAAAGGCATGTGAGACGTGCCAGAAGTCTGTTGGTGAAAGTGTGGGTTTGGTGGGGAAACGAATCTCCTCCAGGAGAGAGTGCAGGGCGTTTCCCTACACTCGGCGTATGGAGAGCGGCTCCAAAGGGCTCCGGGCCTGGATGTTGCTCAGCAGACCCAGGGGTGCCCGGGAGTACTCCGTGTTCCAGCCTGGAACAGGGTGCCCCCGCGAGCCTCCCAGGTGTCCAGGAAACTCTACTGCCGTTCAACACACGCAGAGCAGAGGCTACGGCCTCACGGAAAGTGCTGCGCGGCTCCGCTTGTGCACCTCACGTCAGGGCCTTCCCTCCAGGCCTGTGCTCACTCCGGCTGTCCCGTTAGCGACGCAGCATTGCGAGATGCTGACGTTCTCCTCGAGCAGAGTGCCTTCAGGTACGAGGCCCGCGAAGTAGGCAGAGTGTTTTCTCACGGCAGCTCTCACAAGGGCGACGACAAAGATTTCCTGGGAGCTTCGGACTCACCAGAAATCTGGTTCTGAGGCCGTGTGAGGGCTCTGGAAATGGAGCTCTCCTCAAGGAACGTGCAGCGTGTTGCCCATCACTCGG
The DNA here is from genome assembly GCF_949987515.2 of Delphinus delphis. NCBI lineage: Eukaryota > Metazoa > Chordata > Mammalia > Artiodactyla > Delphinidae > Delphinus > Delphinus delphis. The sequence goes on from NW_027192871.1 coordinate 200,660, forward strand.
CACGCACACAGGGCCTCCGAGGGGCAGAGCAATGGGCCTCGATGTTGCTCAGCCGGACCACGGCGTGGGGGGTGTCTGGAGGTCCTCAGTGACCTTGGAGGGAAATGGATGCACACCCGAGGGGCCTAGGAGTCCTCAAATGGGTAATTCCGTTAAAATAAACCCGAACGGTGACTAAGAACTCATGGAAACTGCTGCATGCCGCCCTTCCTGCCCGGCTACGCAGGGCCTAAACTGGAGGCAAATTCTCACGTTGAGTTTCCCTTTCGTTCCGGAGCTTGTCAGGCTAACCACCACCGCGGCCATGGAAGCACCGGGTTGAGACGGAGCAAACTCATTTTCTTCCCAGAAGCATTTCGACCGGGTTTCCAGGCCTGTCAACAGCAGGGGACGTCAGGCAGCTTCAAGGCAGCATGAAGGCAGCCTTCCAAGTGGGAAAGCAAGGATAGTTCCAGCAGGCTCCCGTTTCCACGCGCACACTCAGCTTACCTCCCTGTGGTTTCTAACCAGTCCAAAGAGACACATGTTACCCTGCGTTTGCTTCCCTGAACCAACTCCCCGAAGTAGGGTGTTCTGGGTCAAGTGAACTGCCTCAACCAAGGAATGCCCTGCCTAGTTACGCCTCTGGGGCCTGTGGCTATTCCAAAGCCTGCAGTGCCACAGGAAGCACAGGGCTGAAATCGCAGTAAGAACGCAAGCCGACTTTCTCTTGGAGGCAGGGTGACTTCCGGCAGGGGGGTCCTAGATGGAATGCGAGGCCGAGGGGTCTCTCAGGGCAGCTCAGACTAGGCCAAGGCGTAAGACCTCAAAGGCATGTGAGACGTGCCAGAAGTCTGTTGGTGAAAGTGTGGGTTTGGTGGGGAAACGAATCTCCTCCAGGAGAGAGTGCAGGGCGTTTCCCTACACTCGGCGTATGGAGAGCGGCTCCAAAGGGCTCCGGGCCTGGATGTTGCTCAGCAGACCCAGGGGTGCCCGGGAGTACTCCGTGTTCCAGCCTGGAACAGGGTGCCCCCGCGAGCCTCCCAGGTGTCCAGGAAACTCTACTGCCGTTCAACACACGCAGAGCAGAGGCTACGGCCTCACGGAAACTGCTGCGCGGCTCCGCTTCTGCACCTCACGTCAGGGCCTTCCCTCCAGGCCTGTGCTCACTCCGGCTGTCCCGTTAGCGACGCAGCATTGCGAGATGCTGACGTTCTCCTCGAGCAGAGTGCCTTCAGGTACGAGGCCCGCGAAGTAGGCAGAGTGTTTTCTCACGGCAGCTCTCACAAGGGCGACGACAAAGATTTCCTGGGAGCTTCGGACTCACCAGAAATCTGGTTCTGAGGCCGTGTGAGGGCTCTGGAAATGGAGCTCTCCTCAAGGAACGTGCAGCGTGTTGCCCATCACTCGGCACGCACACAGGGCCTCCGAGGGGCAGAGCAATGGGCCTCGATGTTGCTCAGCCGGACCACGGCGTGGGGGGTGTCTGGAGGTCCTCAGTGACCTTGGAGGGAAATGGATGCACACCCGAGGGGCCTAGGAGTCCTCAAATGGGTAATTCCCTTAAAATAAACCCGAACGGTGACTAAGAACTCATGGAAACTGCTGCATGCCGCCCTTCCTGCCCGGCTACGCAGAGCCTAAACTGGAGGCAAATTCTCACGTTGAGTTTCCCTTTCGTTCCGGAGCTTGTCAGGCTAACCACCACCGCGGCCATGGAAGCACCGGGTTGAGACGGAGCAAACTCATTTTCTTCCCAGAAGCATTTCGACCGGGTTTCCAGGCCTGTCAACAGCAGGGGACGTCAGGCAGCTTCAAGGCAGCATGAAGGCAGCCTTCCAAGTGGGAAAGCAAGGATAGTTCCAGCAGGCTCCCGTTTCCACGCGCACACTCAGCTTACCTCCCTGTGGTTTCTAACCAGTCCAAAGAGACACATGTTACCCTGCGTTTGCTTCCCTGAACCAACTCCCCGAAGTAGGGTGTTCTGGGTCAAGTGAACTGCCTCAACCAAGGAATGCCCTGCCTAGTTACGCCTCTGGGGCCTGTGGCTATTCCAAAGCCTGCAGTGCCACAGGAAGCACAGGGCTGAAATCGCAGTAAGAACGCAAGCCGACTTTCTCTTGGAGGCAGGGTGACTTCCGGCAGGTGGGTCCTAGATGGAATGCGAGGCCGAGGGGTCTCTCAGGGCAGCTCAGACTAGGGCAAGGCGTAAGACCTCAAAGGCATGTGAGACGTGCCAGAAGTCTGTTGGTGAAAGTGTGGGTTTGGTGGGGAAACGAATCTCCTCCAGGAGAGAGTGCAGGGCGTTTCCCTACACTCGGCGTATGGAGAGCGGCTCCAAAGGGCTCCGGGCCTGGATGTTGCTCAGCAGACCCAGGGGTGCCCGGGAGTACTCCGTGTTCCAGCCTGGAACAGGGTGCCCCCGCGAGCCTCCCAGGTGTCCAGGAAACTCTACTGCCGTTCAACACACGCAGAGCAGAGGCTACGGCCTCACGGAAACTGCTGCGCGGCTCCGCTTGTGCACCTCACGTCAGGGCCTTCCCTCCAGGCCTGTGCTCACTCCGGCTGTCCCGTTAGCGACGCAGCATTGCGAGATGCTGACGTTCTCCTCGAGCAGAGTGCCTTCAGGTACGAGGCCCGCGAAGTAGGCAGAGTGTTTTCTCACGGCAGCTCTCACAAGGGCGACGACAAAGATTTCCTGGGAGCTTCGGACTCACCAGAAATCTGGTTCTGAGGCCGTGTGAGGGCTCTGGAAATGGAGCTCTCCTCAAGGAACGTGCAGCGTGTTGCCCATCACTCGGCACGCACACAGGGCCTCCGAGGGGCAGAGCAATGGGCCTCGATGTTGCTCAGCCGGACCACGGCGTGGGGGGTGTCTGGAGGTCCTCAGTGACCTTGGAGGGAAATGGATGCACACCCGAGGGGCCTAGGAGTCCTCAAATGGGTAATTCCCTTAAAATAAACCCGAACGGTGACTAAGAACTCATGGAAACTGCTGCATGCCGCCCTTCCTGCCCGGCTACGCAGGGCCTAAACTGGAGGCAAATTCTCACGTTGAGTTTCCCTTTCGTTCCGGAGCTTGTCAGGCTAACCACCACCGCGGCCATGGAAGCACCGGGTTGAGACGGAGCAAACTCATTTTCTTCCCAGAAGCATTTCGACCGGGTTTCCAGGCCTGTCAACAGCAGGGGACGTCAGGCAGCTTCAAGGCAGCATGAAGGCAGCCTTCCAAGTGGGAAAGCAAGGATAGTTCCAGCAGGCTCCCGTTTCCACGCGCACACTCAGCTTACCTCCCTGTGGTTTCTAACCAGTCCAAAGAGACACATGTTACCCTGCGTTTGCTTCCCTGAACCAACTCCCCGAAGTAGGGTGTTCTGGGTCAAGTGAACTGCCTCAACCAAGGAATGCCCTGCCTAGTTACGCCTCTGGGGCCTGTGGCTATTCCAAAGCCTGCAGTGCCACAGGAAGCACAGGGCTGAAATCGCAGTAAGAACGCAAGCCGACTTTCTCTTGGAGGCAGGGTGACTTCCGGCAGGTGGGTCCTAGATGGAATGCGAGGCCGAGGGGTCTCTCAGGGCAGCTCAGACTAGGCCAAGGCGTAAGACCTCAAAGGCATGTGAGACGTGCCAGAAGTCTGTTGGTGAAAGTGTGGGTTTGGTGGGGAAACGAATCTCCTCCAGGAGAGAGTGCAGGGCGTTTCCCTACACTCGGCGTATGGAGAGCGGCTCCAAAGGGCTCCGGGCCTGGATGTTGCTCAGCAGACCCAGGGGTGCCCGGGAGTACTCCGTGTTCCAGCCTGGAACAGGGTGCCCCCGCGAGCCTCCCAGGTGTCCAGGAAACTCTACTGCCGTTCAACACACGCAGAGCAGAGGCTACGGCCTCACGGAAAGTGCTGCGCGGCTCCGCTTGTGCACCTCACGTCAGGGCCTTCCCTCCAGGCCTGTGCTCACTCCGGCTGTCCCGTTAGCGACGCAGCATTGCGAGATGCTGACGTTCTCCTCGAGCAGAGTGCCTTCAGGTACGAGGCCCGCGAAGTAGGCAGAGTGTTTTCTCACGGCAGCTCTCACAAGGGCGACGACAAAGATTTCCTGGGAGCTTCGGACTCACCAGAAATCTGGTTCTGAGGCCGTGTGAGGGCTCTGGAAATGGAGCTCTCCTCAAGGAACGTGCAGCGTGTTGCCCATCACTCGGCACGCACACAGGGCCTCCGAGGGGCAGAGCAATGGGCCTCGATGTTGCTCAGCCGGACCACGGCGTGGGGGGTGTCTGGAGGTCCTCAGTGACCTTGGAGGGAAATGGATGCACACCCGAGGGGCCTAGGAGTCCTCAAATGGGTAATTCCCTTAAAATAAACCCGAACGGTGACTAAGAACTCATGGAAACTGCTGCATGCCGCCCTTCCTGCCCGGCTACGCAGAGCCTAAACTGGAGGCAAATTCTCACGTTGAGTTTCCCTTTCGTTCCGGAGCTTGTCAGGCTAACCACCACCGCGGCCATGGAAGCACCGGGTTGAGACGGAGCAAACTCATTTTCTTCCCAGAAGCATTTCGACCGGGTTTCCAGGCCTGTCAACAGCAGGGGACGTCAGGCAGCTTCAAGGCAGCATGAAGGCAGCCTTCCAAGTGGGAAAGCAAGGATAGTTCCAGCAGGCTCCCGTTTCCACGCGCACACTCAGCTTACCTCCCTGTGGTTTCTAACCAGTCCAAAGAGACACATGTTACCCTGCGTTTGCTTCCCTGAACCAACTCCCCGAAGTAGGGTGTTCTGGGTCAAGTGAACTGCCTCAACCAAGGAATGCCCTGCCTAGTTACGCCTCTGGGGCCTGTGGCTATTCCAAAGCCTGCAGTGCCACAGGAAGCACAGGGCTGAAATCGCAGTAAGAATGCAAGCCGACTTTCTCTTGGAGGCAGGGTGACTTCCGGCAGGTGGGTCCTAGATGGAATGCGAGGCCGAGGGGTCTCTCAGGGCAGCTCAGACTAGGGCAAGGCGTAAGACCTCAAAGGCATGTGAGACGTGCCAGAAGTCTGTTGGTGAAAGTGTGGGTTTGGTGGGGAAACGAATCTCCTCCAGGAGAGAGTGCAGGGCGTTTCCCTACACTCGGCGTATAGAGAGCGGCTCCAAAGGGCTCCGGGCCTGGATGTTGCTCAGCAGACCCAGGGGTGCCCGGGAGTACTCCGTGTTCCAGCCTGGAACAGGGTGCCCCCGCGAGCCTCCCAGGTGTCCAGGAAACTCTACTGCCGTTCAACACACGCAGAGCAGAGGCTACGGCCTCACGGAAAGTGCTGCGCGGCTCCGCTTGTGCACCTCACGTCAGGGCCTTCCCTCCAGGCCTGTGCTCACTCCGGCTGTCCCGTTAGCGACGCAGCATTGCGAGATGCTGACGTTCTCCTCGAGCAGAGTGCCTTCAGGTACGAGGCCCGCGAAGTAGGCAGAGTGTTTTCTCACGGCAGCTCTCACAAGGGCGACGACAAAGATTTCCTGGGAGCTTCGGACTCACCAGAAATCTGATTCTGAGGCCGTGTGAGGGCTCTGGAAATGGAGCTCTCCTCAAGGAACGTGCAGCGTGTTGCCCATCACTCGGCACGCACACAGGGCCTCCGAGGGGCAGAGCAATGGGCCTCGATGTTGCTCAGCCGGACCACGGCGTGGGGGGTGTCTGGAGGTCCTCAGTGACCTTGGAGGGAAATGGATGCACACCCGAGGGGCCTAGGAGTCCTCAAATGGGTAATTCCGTTAAAATAAACCCGAACGGTGACTAAGAACTCATGGAAACTGCTGCATGCCGCCCTTCCTGCCCGGCTACGCAGAGCCTAAACTGGAGGCAAATTCTCACGTTGAGTTTCCCTTTCGTTCCGGAGCTTGTCAGGCTAACCACCACCGCGGCCATGGAAGCACCGGGTTGAGACGGAGCAAACTCATTTTCTTCCCAGAAGCATTTCGACCGGGTTTCCAGGCCTGTCAACAGCAGGGGACGTCAGGCAGCTTCAAGGCAGCATGAAGGCAGCCTTCCAAGTGGGAAAGCAAGGATAGTTCCAGCAGGCTCCCGTTTCCACGCGCACACTCAGCTTACCTCCCTGTGGTTTCTAACCAGTCCAAAGAGACACATGTTACCCTGCGTTTGCTTCCCTGAACCAACTCCCCGAAGTAGGGTGTTCTGGGTCAAGTGAACTGCCTCAACCAAGGAATGCCCTGCCTAGTTACGCCTCTGGGGCCTGTGGCTATTCCAAAGCCTGCAGTGCCACAGGAAGCACAGGGCTGAAATCGCAGTAAGAACACAAGCCGACTTTCTCTTGGAGGCAGGGTGACTTCCGGCAGGTGGGTCCTAGATGGAATGCGAGGCCGAGGGGTCTCTCAGGGCAGCTCAGACTAGGGCAAGGCGTAAGACCTCAAAGGCATGTGAGACGTGCCAGAAGTCTGTTGGTGAAAGTGTGGGTTTGGTGGGGAAACGAATCTCCTCCAGGAGAGAGTGCAGGGCGTTTCCCTACACTCGGCGTATGGAGAGCGGCTCCAAAGGGCTCCGGGCCTGGATGTTGCTCAGCAGACCCAGGGGTGCCCGGGAGTACTCCGTGTTCCAGCCTGGAACAGGGTGCCCCCGCGAGCCTCCCAGGTGTCCAGGAAACTCTACTGCCGTTCAACACACGCAGAGCAGAGGCTACGGCCTCACGGAAACTGCTGCGCGGCTCCGCTTCTGCACCTCACGTCAGGGCCTTCCCTCCAGGCCTGTGCTCACTCCGGCTGTCCCGTTAGCGACGCAGCATTGCGAGATGCTGACGTTCTCCTCGAGCAGAGTGCCTTCAGGTACGAGGCCCGCGAAGTAGGCAGAGTGTTTTCTCACGGCAGCTCTCACAAGGGCGACGACAAAGATTTCCTGGGAGCTTCGGACTCACCAGAAATCTGGTTCTGAGGCCGTGTGAGGGCTCTGGAAATGGAGCTCTCCTCAAGGAACGTGCAGCGTGTTGCCCATCACTCGGCACGCACACAGGGCCTCCGAGGGGCAGAGCAATGGGCCTCGATGTTGCTCAGCCGGACCACGGCGTGGGGGGTGTCTGGAGGTCCTCAGTGACCTTGGAGGGAAATGGATGCACACCCGAGGGGCCTAGGAGTCCTCAAATGGGTAATTCCGTTAAAATAAACCCGAACGGTGACTAAGAACTCATGGAAACTGCTGCATGCCGCCCTTCCTGCCCGGCTACGCAGAGCCTAAACTGGAGGCAAATTCTCACGTTGAGTTTCCCTTTCGTTCCGGAGCTTGTCAGGCTAACCACCACCGCGGCCATGGAAGCACCGGGTTGAGACGGAGCAAACTCATTTTCTTCCCAGAAGCATTTCGACCGGGTTTCCAGGCCTGTCAACAGCAGGGGACGTCAGGCAGCTTCAAGGCAGCATGAAGGCAGCCTTCCAAGTGGGAAAGCAAGGATAGTTCCAGCAGGCTCCCGTTTCCACGCGCACACTCAGCTTACCTCCCTGTGGTTTCTAACCAGTCCAAAGAGACACATGTTACCCTGCGTTTGCTTCCCTGAACCAACTCCCAGAAGTAGGGTGTTCTGGGTCAAGTGAACTGCCTCAACCAAGGAATGCCCTGCCTAGTTACGCCTCTGGGGCCTGTGGCTATTCCAAAGCCTGCAGTGCCACAGGAAGCACAGGGCTGAAATCGCAGTAAGAACGCAAGCCGACTTTCTCTTGGAGGCAGGGTGACTTCCGGCAGGTGGGTCCTAGATGGAATGCGAGGCCGAGGGGTCTCTCAGGGCAGCTCAGACTAGGCCAAGGCGTAAGACCTCAAAGGCATGTGAGACGTGCCAGAAGTCTGTTGGTGAAAGTGTGGGTTTGGTGGGGAAACGAATCTCCTCCAGGAGAGAGTGCAGGGCGTTTCCCTACACTCGGCGTATGGAGAGCGGCTCCAAAGGGCTCCGGGCCTGGATGTTGCTCAGCAGACCCAGGGGTGCCCGGGAGTACTCCGTGTTCCAGCCTGGAACAGGGTGCCCCCGCGAGCCTCCCAGGTGTCCAGGAAACTCTACTGCCGTTCAACACACGCAGAGCAGAGGCTACGGCCTCACGGAAACTGCTGCGCGGCTCCGCTTGTGCACCTCACGTCAGGGCCTTCCCTCCAGGCCTGTGCTCACTCCGGCTGTCCCGTTAGCGACGCAGCATTGCGAGATGCTGACGTTCTCCTCGAGCAGAGTGCCTTCAGGTACGAGGCCCGCGAAGTAGGCAGAGTGTTTTCTCACGGCAGCTCTCACAAGGGCGACGACAAAGATTTCCTGGGAGCTTCGGACTCACCAGAAATCTGGTTCTGAGGCCGTGTGAGGGCTCTGGAAATGGAGCTCTCCTCAAGGAACGTGCAGCGTGTTGCCCATCACTCGGCACGCACACAGGGCCTCCGAGGGGCAGAGCAATGGGCCTCGATGTTGCTCAGCCGGACCACGGCGTGGGGGGTGTCTGGAGGTCCTCAGTGACCTTGGAGGGAAATGGATGCACACCCGAGGGGCCTAGGAGTCCTCAAGTGGGTAATTCCCTTAAAATAAACCCGAACGGTGACTAAGAACTCATGGAAACTGCTGCATGCCGCCCTTCCTGCCCGGCTACGCAGGGCCTAAACTGGAGGCAAATTCTCACGTTGAGTTTCCCTTTCGTTCCGGAGCTTGTCAGGCTAACCACCACCGCGGCCATGGAAGCACCGGGTTGAGACGGAGCAAACTCATTTTCTTCCCAGAAGCATTTCGACCGGGTTTCCAGGCCTGTCAACAGCAGGGGACGTCAGGCAGCTTCAAGGCAGCATGAAGGCAGCCTTCCAAGTGGGAAAGCAAGGATAGTTCCAGCAGGCTCCCGTTTCCACGCGCACACTCAGCTTACCTCCCTGTGGTTTCTAACCAGTCCAAAGAGACACATGTTACCCTGCGTTTGCTTCCCTGAACCAACTCCCCGAAGTAGGGTGTTCTGGGTCAAGTGAACTGCCTCAACCAAGGAATGCCCTGCCTAGTTACGCCTCTGGGGCCTGTGGCTATTCCAAAGCCTGCAGTGCCACAGGAAGCACAGGGCTGAAATCGCAGTAAGAATGCAAGCCGACTTTCTCTTGGAGGCAGGGTGACTTCCGGCAGGTGGGTCCTAGATGGAATGCGAGGCCGAGGGGTCTCTCAGGGCAGCTCAGACTAGGGCAAGGCGTAAGACCTCAAAGGCATGTGAGACGTGCCAGAAGTCTGTTGGTGAAAGTGTGGGTTTGGTGGGGAAACGAATCTCCTACAGGAGAGAGTGCAGGGCGTTTCCCTACACTCGGCGTATAGAGAGCGGCTCCAAAGGGCTCCGGGCCTGGATGTTGCTCAGCAGACCCAGGGGTGCCCGGGAGTACTCCGTGTTCCAGCCTGGAACAGGGTGCCCCCGCGAGCCTCCCAGGTGTCCAGGAAACTCTACTGCCGTTCAACACACGCAGAGCAGAGGCTACGGCCTCACGGAAAGTGCTGCGCGGCTCCGCTTGTGCACCTCACGTCAGGGCCTTCCCTCCAGGCCTGTGCTCACTCCGGCTGTCCCGTTAGCGACGCAGCATTGCGAGATGCTGACGTTCTCCTCGAGCAGAGTGCCTTCAGGTACGAGGCCCGCGAAGTAGGCAGAGTGTTTTCTCACGGCAGCTCTCACAAGGGCGACGACAAAGATTTCCTGGGAGCTTCGGACTCACCAGAAATCTGATTCTGAGGCCGTGTGAGGGCTCTGGAAATGGAGCTCTCCTCAAGGAACGTGCAGCGTGTTGCCCATCACTCGGCACGCACACAGGGCCTCCGAGGGGCAGAGCAATGGGCCTCGATGTTGCTCAGCCGGACCACGGCGTGGGGGGTGTCTGGAGGTCCTCAGTGACCTTGGAGGGAAATGGATGCACACCCGAGGGGCCTAGGAGTCCTCAAATGGGTAATTCCGTTAAAATAAACCCGAACGGTGACTAAGAACTCATGGAAACTGCTGCATGCCGCCCTTCCTGCCCGGCTACGCAGAGCCTAAACTGGAGGCAAATTCTCACGTTGAGTTTCCCTTTCGTTCCGGAGCTTGTCAGGCTAACCACCACCGCGGCCATGGAAGCACCGGGTTGAGACGGAGCAAACTCATTTTCTTCCCAGAAGCATTTCGACCGGGTTTCCAGGCCTGTCAACAGCAGGGGACGTCAGGCAGCTTCAAGGCAGCATGAAGGCAGCCTTCCAAGTGGGAAAGCAAGGATAGTTCCAGCAGGCTCCCGTTTCCACGCGCACACTCAGCTTACCTCCCTGTGGTTTCTAACCAGTCCAAAGAGACACATGTTACCCTGCGTTTGCTTCCCTGAACCAACTCCCCGAAGTAGGGTGTTCTGGGTCAAGTGAACTGCCTCAACCAAGGAATGCCCTGCCTAGTTACGCCTCTGGGGCCTGTGGCTATTCCAAAGCCTGCAGTGCCACAGGAAGCACAGGGCTGAAATCGCAGTAAGAACGCAAGCCGACTATCTCTTGGAGGCAGGGTGACTTCCGGCAGGGGGGTCCTAGATGGAATACGAGGCCGAGGGTTCTCTCAGGGCAGCTCAGACTAGGGCAAGGCGTAAGACCTCAAAGGCATTTGAGACGTGCCTGAAGTCTGTTGTTGAAAGTGTGGGTTTAGTGGGGAAACGAATCTCCTCCAGGAGAGAGTGCAGGGCGTTTCCCTACACTCGGCGTATGGAGAGCGGCTCCAAAGGGCTCCGGGCCTGGATGTTGCTCAGCAGACCCAGGGGTGCCCGGGAGTACTCCGTATTCCAGCCTGGAACAGGGTGCCCCCACGACCCTCCCAGGTGTCCAGGAAACTCTACTGCCGTTCAACACACGCAGAGCAGAGGCTACGGCCTCACGGAAACTGCAGGGCGCCTCCGCTTCTGCACCTCACGTCAGGGCCTTTCCTGCAGGCCTGTGCTCACTCCGGCTGTCCCGTTAGCGACGCAGCATTGCGAGATGCTGACGTTCTCCTCGAGCAGAGTGCCTTCAGGTACGAGGCCCGCGAAGTAGGCAGAGTGTTTTCTCACGGCAGCTCTCACAAGGGCGACGACAAAGATTTCCTGGGAGCTTCGGACTCACCAGAAATTTGGTTCTGAGACCGTGTGAGGGCTCTGGAAATGGAGCTCTCCTCAAGGAACGTGCAGCGTGTTGCCCATCACTCGGCACGCACACAGGGCCTCCGAGGGGCAGAGCAATGGGCCTCGAGGTTGCTCAGCCGGACCACGGCGTGGGGGGTGTCTGGAGGTCCTCAGTGACCTTGGAGGGAAATGGATGCACACCCGAGGGGCCTAGGAGTCCTCAAGTGGGTAATTCCGTTAAAATAAACCCGAACGGTGACTAAGAACTCATGGAAACTGCTGCATGCCGCCCTTCCTGCCCGGCTACGCAGGGCCTAAACTGGAGGCAAATTCTCACGTTGAGTTTCCCTTTCGTTCTGGAGCTTGTCAGGCTAACCACCACCGCGGCCATGGAAGCACCGGGTTGAGACGGAGCAAACTCATTTTCTTCCCAGAAGCATTTCGACAGGGTTTCCAGGCCTGTCAACAACAGGGGACGTCAGGCAGCTTCAAGGCACCACGAAGGCAGCCTTCCAAGTGGGAAAGCAAGGATAGTTCCAGCAGGCTCCCGTTTCCACGCGCACACTCAGCTTACCTGCCTGTGGTTTCTAACCAGTCCAAAGAGACACATGTTACCCTGCGTTTGCTTCCCTGAACCAACTCCCCGAAGTAGGGTGTTCTGGGTCAAGTGAACTGCCTCAACCAAGGAATGCCCTGCCTAGTTACGCCTCTGGGGCCTGTGGCTATTCCAAAGCCTGCAGTGCCACAGGAAGCACAGGGCTGAAATCACAGTAAGAACGCAAGGCGACTATCTCTTGGAGGCAGCTTGACTTCCGGCAGGGGGGTCCTAGATGGAATGCGAGGCCGAGGGGTCTCTCAGGGCAGCTCAGACTAGGGCAAGGCGTAAGACCTCAAAGGCATGTGAGACGTGCCAGAAGTCTGTTGGTGAAAGTGTGGGTTTGGTGGGGAAACGAATCTCCTCCAGGAGAGAGTGCAGGGCGTTTCCCTACACTCGGCGTATGGAGAGCGGCTCCAAAGGGCTCCGGGCCTGGATGTTGCTCAGCAGACCCAGGGGTGCCCGGGAGTACTCCGTGTTCCAGCCTGGAGCAGGGTGCCCCCGCGAGCCTCCCAGGTGTCCAGGAAACTCTACTGCCGTTCAACACACGCAGAGCAGAGGCTACGGCCTCACGGAAACTGCTGCGCGGCTCCGCTTGTGCACCTCACGTCAGGGCCTTCCCTCCAGGCCTGTGCTCACTCCGGCTGTCCCGTTAGCGATGCAGCATTGCGAGATGCTGACGTTCTCCTCGAGCAGAGTGCCTTCAGGTACGAGGCCCGCGAAGTAGGCAGAGTGTTTTCTCACGGCAGCTCTCACAAGGGCGACGACAAAGATTTCCTGGGAGCTTCGGACTCACCAGAAATCTGGTTCTGAGGCCGTGTGAGGGCTCTGGAAATGGAGCTCTCCTCAAGGAACGTGCAGCGTGTTGCCCATCACTCGGCACGCACACAGGGCCTCCGAGGGGCAGAGCAATGGGCCTCGATGTTGCTCAGCCGGACCACGGCGTGGGGGGTGTCTGGAGGTCCTCAGTGACCTTGGAGGGAAATGGATGCACACCCGAGGGGCCTAGGAGTCCTCAAATGGGTAATTCCGTTAAAATAAACCCGAACGGTGACTAAGAACTCATGGAAACTGCTGCATGCCGCCCTTCCTGCCCGACTACGCAGAGCCTAAACTGGAGGCAAATTCTCACGTTGAGTTTCCCTTTCGTTCCGGAGCTTGTCAGGCTAACCACCACCGCGGCCATGGAAGCACCGGGTTGAGACGGAGCAAACTCATTTTCTTCCCAGAAGCATTTCGACCGGGTTTCCAGGCCTGTCAACAGCAGGGGACGTCAGGCAGCTTCAAGGCAGCATGAAGGCAGCCTTCCAAGTGGGAAAGCAAGGATAGTTCCAGCAGGCTCCCGTTTCCACGCGCACACTCAGCTTACCTCCCTGTGGTTTCTAACCAGTCCAAAGAGACACATGTTACCCTGCGTTTGCTTCCCTGAACCAACTCCCCGAAGTAGGGTGTTCTGGGTCAAGTGAACTGCCTCAACCAAGGAATGCCCTGCCTAGTTACGCCTCCGGGGCCTGTGGCTATTCCAAAGCCTGCAGTGCCACAGGAAGCACAGGGCTGAAATCGCAGTAAGAACGCAAGCCGACTATCTCTTGGAGGCAGGGTGACTTCCGGCAGGGGGGTCCTAGATGGAATGCGAGGCCGAGGGGTCTCTCAGGGCAGCTCAGACTAGGGCAAGGCGTAAGACCTCAAAGGCATGTGAGACGTGCCAGAAGTCTGTTGGTGAAAGTGTGGGTTTGGTGGGGAAACGAATCTGCTCCAGGAGAGAGTGCAGGGCGTTTCCCTACACTCGGCGTATGGAGAGCGGCTCCAAAGGGCTCCGGGCCTGGATGTTGCTCAGCAGACCCAGGGGTGCCCGGGAGTACTCCGTGTTCCAGCCTGGAACAGGGTGCCCCCGCGAGCCTCCCAGGTGTCCAGGAAACTCTACTGCCGTTCAACACACGCAGAGCAGAGGCTACGGCCTCACGGAAACTGCTTCGCGTCTCCGCTTGTGCACCTCACGTCAGGGCCTTCCCTCCAGGCCTGTGCTCACTCCGGCTGTCCCGTTAGCGACGCAGCATTGCGAGATGCTGACGTTCTCCTCGAGCAGAGTGCCTTCAGGTACGAGGCCCGCGAAGTAGGCAGAGTGTTTTCTCACGGCAGCTCTCACAAGGGCGACGACAAAGATTTCCTGGGAGCTTCGGACTCACCAGAAATCTGGTTCTGAGGCCGTGTGAGGGCTCTGGAAATGGAGCTCTCCTCAAGGAACGTGCAGCGTGTTGCCCATCACTCGGCACGCACACAGGGCCTCCGAGGGGCAGAGCAATGGGCCTCGATGTTGCTCAGCCGGACCACGGCGTGGGGGGTGTCTGGAGGTCCTCAGTGACCTTGGAGGGAAATGGATGCACACCCGAGGGGCCTAGGAGTCCTCAAATGGGTAATTCCCTTAAAATAAACCCGAACGGTGACTAAGAACTCATGGAAACTGCTGCATGCCGCCCTTCCTGCCCGGCTACGCAGAGCCTAAACTGGAGGCAAATTCTCACGTTGAGTTTCCCTTTCGTTCCGGAGCTTGTCAGGCTAACCACCACCGCGGCCATGGAAGCACCGGGTTGAGACGGAGCAAACTCATTTTCTTCCCAGAAGCATTTCGACCGGGTTTCCAGGCCTGTCAACAGCAGGGGACGTCAGGCAGCTTCAAGGCAGCATGAAGGCAGCCTTCCAAGTGGGAAAGCAAGGATAGTTCCAGCAGGCTCCCATTTCCGCGCGCACACTCAGCTTACCTCCCTGTGGTTTCTAACCAGTCCAAAGAGACACATGTTACCCTGCGTTTGCTTCCCTGAACCAACTCCCCGAAGTAGGGTGTTCTGGGTCAAGTGAACTGCCTCAACCAAGGAATGCCCTGCCTAGTTACGCCTCTGGGGCCTGTGGCTATTCCAAAGCCTGCAGTGCCACAGGAAGCACAGGGCTGAAATCGCAGTAAGAACGCAAGCCGACTTTCTCTTGGAGGCAGGGTGACTTCCGGCAGGTGGATCCTAGATGGAATGCGAGGCCAGGGATCTCTCTGGGCAGCTCAGACTAGGGCAAGGCGTAAGACCTCAAAGGCATGTGAGACGTGCCAGAAGTCTGTTGGTGAAAGTGTGGGTTTGGTGGGGAAACGAATCTCCTCCAGGAGAGAGTGCAGGGCGTTTCCCTACACTCGGCGTATGGAGAGCGGCTCCAAAGGGCTCCGGGCCTGGATGTTGCTCAGCAGACCCAGGGGTGCCCGGGAGTACTCCGTGTTCCAGCCTGGAACAGGGTGCCCCCGCGAGCCTCCCAGGTGTCCAGGAAACTCTACTGCCGTTCAACACACGCAGAGCAGAGGCTACGGCCTCACGGAAACTGCTGCGCGGCTCCGCTTGTGCACCTCACGTCAGGGCCTTCCCTCCAGGCCTGTGCTCACTCCGGCTGTCCCGTTAGCGACGCAGCATTGCGAGATGCTGACGTTCTCCTCGAGCAGAGTGCCTTCAGGTACGAGGCCCGCGAAGTAGGCAGAGTGTTTTCTCACGGCAGCTCTCACAAGGGCGACGACAAAGATTTCCTGGGAGCTTCGGACTCACCAGAAATCTGGTTCTGAGGCCGTGTGAGGGCTCTGGAAATGGAGCTCTCCTCAAGGAACGTGCAGCGTGTTGCCCATCACTCGGCACGCACACAGGGCCTCCGAGGGGCAGAGCAATGGGCCTCGATGTTGCTCAGCCGGACCACGGCGTGGGGGGTGTCTGGAGGTCCTCAGTGACCTTGGAGGGAAATGGATGCACACCCGAGGGGCCTAGGAGTCCTCAAATGGGTAATTCCCTTAAAATAAACCCGAACGGTGACTAAGAACTCATGGAAACTGCTGCATGCCGCCCTTCCTGCCCGGCTACGCAGAGCCTAAACTGGAGGCAAATTCTCACGTTGAGTTTCCCTTTCGTTCCGGAGCTTGTCAGGCTAACCACCACCGCGGCCATGGAAGCACCGGGTTGAGACGGAGCAAACTCATTTTCTTCCCAGAAGCATTTCGACCGGGTTTCCAGGCCTGTCAACAGCAGGGGACATCAGGCAGCTTCAAGGCAGCATGAAGGCAGCCTTCCAAGTGGGAAAGCAAGGATAGTTCCAGCAGGCTCCCGTTTCCACGCGCACACTCAGCTTACCTCCCTGTGGTTTCTAACCAGTCCAAAGAGACACATGTTACCCTGCGTTTGCTTCCCTGAACCAACTCCCCGAAGTAGGGTGTTCTGGGTCAAGTGAACTGCCTCAACCAAGGAATGCCCTGCCTAGTTACGCCTCCGGGGCCTGTGGCTATTCCAAAGCCTGCAGTGCCACAGGAAGCACAGGGCTGAAATCGCAGTAAGAACGCAAGCCGACTTTCTCTTGGAGGCAGGGTGACTTCCGGCAGGTGGGTCCTAGATGGAATGCGAGGCCAGGGGTTTCTCAGGGCAGCTCAGACTAGGGCAAGGCGTAAGACCTCAAAGGCATGTGAGACGTGCCAGATGTCTGTTGGTGAAAGTGTGGGTTTGGTGGGGAAACGAATCTCCTCCAGGAGAGAGTGCAGGGCGTTTCCCTACACTCGGCGTATGGAGAGCGGCTCCAAAGGGCTCCGGGCCTGGATGTTGCTCAGCAGACCCAGGGGTGCCCGGGAGTACTCCGTGTTCCAGCCTGGAACAGGGTGCCCCCGCGAGCCTCCCAGGTGTCCAGGAAACTCTACTGCCGTTCAACACACGCAGAGCAGAGGCTACGGCCTCACGGAAACTGCTGCGCGGCTCCGCTTGTGCACCTCACGTCAGGGCCTTCCCTCCAGGCCTGTGCTCACTCCGGCTGTCCCGTTAGCGACGCAGCATTGCGAGATGCTGACGTTCTCCTCGAGCAGAGTGCCTTCAGGTACGAGGCCCGCGAAGTAGGCAGAGTGTTTTCTCACGGCAGCTCTCACAAGGGCGACGACAAAGATTTCCTGGGAGCTTCGGACTCACCAGAAATCTGGTTCTGAGGCCGTGTGAGGGCTCTGGAAATGGAGCTCTCCTCAAGGAACGTGCAGCGTGTTGCCCATCACTCGGCACGCACACAGGGCCTCCGAGGGGCAGAGCAATGGGCCTCGATGTTGCTCAGCCGGACCACGGCGTGGGGGGTGTCTGGAGGTCCTCAGTGACCTTGGAGGGAAATGGATGCACACCCGAGGGGCCTAGGAGTCCTCAAATGGGTAATTCCCTTAAAATAAACCCGAACGGTGACTAAGAACTCATGGAAACTGCTGCATGCCGCCCTTCCTGCCCGGCTACGCAGAGCCTAAACTGGAGGCAAATTCTCACGTTGAGTTTCCCTTTCGTTCCGGAGCTTGTCAGGCTAACCACCACCGCGGCCATGGAAGCACCGGGTTGAGACGGAGCAAACTCATTTTCTTCCCAGAAGCATTTCGACCGGGTTTCCAGGCCTGTCAACAGCAGGGGACATCAGGCAGCTTCAAGGCAGCATGAAGGCAGCCTTCCAAGTGGGAAAGCAAGGATAGTTCCAGCAGGCTCCCGTTTCCACGCGCACACTCAGCTTACCTCCCTGTGGTTTCTAACCAGTCCAAAGAGACACATGTTACCCTGCGTTTGCTTCCCTGAACCAACTCCCCGAAGTAGGGTGTTCTGGGTCAAGTGAACTGCCTCAACCAAGGAATGCCCTGCCTAGTTACGCCTCCGGGGCCTGTGGCTATTCCAAAGCCTGCAGTGCCACAGGAAGCACAGGGCTGAAATCGCAGTAAGAACGCAAGCCGACTTTCTCTTGGAGGCAGGGTGACTTCCGGCAGGTGGGTCCTAGATGGAATGCGAGGCCAGGGGTTTCTCAGGGCAGCTCAGACTAGGGCAAGGCGTAAGACCTCAAAGGCATGTGAGACGTGCCAGATGTCTGTTGGTGAAAGTGTGGGTTTGGTGGGGAAACGAATCTCCTCCAGGAGAGAGTGCAGGGCGTTTCCCTACACTCGGCGTATGGAGAGCGGCTCCAAAGGGCTCCGGGCCTGGATGTTGCTCAGCAGACCCAGGGGTGCCCGGGAGTACTCCGTGTTCCAGCCTGGAACAGGGTGCCCCCGCGAGCCTCCCAGGTGTCCAGGAAACTCTACTGCCGTTCAACACACGCAGAGCAGAGGCTACGGCCTCTCGGAAACTGCTGCGCGGCTCCGCTTGTGCACCTCACGTCAGGGCCTTCCCTCCAGGCCTGTGCTCACTCCGGCTGTCCCGTTAGCGATGCAGCATTGCGAGATGCTGACGTTCTCCTCGAGCAGAGTGCCTTCAGGTACGAGGCCCGCGAAGTAGGCAGAGTGTTTTCTCACGGCAGCTCTCACAAGGGCGACGACAAAGATTTCCTGGGAGCTTCGGACTCACCAGAAATCTGGTTCTGAGGCCGTGTGAGGGCTCTGGAAATGGAGCTCTCCTCAAGGAACGTGCAGCGTGTTGCCCATCACTCGGCACGCACACAGGGCCTCCGAGGGGCAGAGCAATGGGCCTCGATGTTGCTCAGCCGGACCACGGCGTGGGGGGTGTCTGGAGGTCCTCAGTGACCTTGGAGGGAAATGGATGCACACCCGAGGGGCCTAGGAGTCCTCAAATGGGTAATTCCCTTAAAATAAACCCGAACGGTGACTAAGAACTCATGGAAACTGCTGCATGCCGCCCTTCCTGCCCGGCTACGCAGGGCCTAAACTGGAGGCAAATTCTCACGTTGAGTTTCCCTTTCGTTCCGGAGCTTGTCAGGCTAACCACCACCGCGGCCATGGAAGCACCGGGTTGAGACGGAGCAAACTCATTTTCTTCCCAGAAGCATTTCGACCGGGTTTCCAGGCCTGTCAACAGCAGGGGACGTCAGGCAGCTTCAAGGCAGCATGAAGGCAGCCTTCCAAGTGGGAAAGCAAGGATAGTTCCAGCAGGCTCCCGTTTCCACGCGCACACTCAGCTTACCTCCCTGTGGTTTCTAACCAGTCCAAAGAGACACATGTTACCCTGCGTTTGCTTCCCTGAACCAACTCCCCGAAGTAGGGTGTTCTGGGTCAAGTGAACTGCCTCAACCAAGGAATGCCCTGCCTAGTTACGCCTCTGGGGCCTGTGGCTATTCCAAAGCCTGCAGTGCCACAGGAAGCACAGGGCTGAAATCGCAGTAAGAACACAAGCCGACTTTCTCTTGGAGGCAGGGTGACTTCCGGCAGGGGGGTCCTAGATGGAATGCGAGGCCGAGGGGTCTCTCAGGGCAGCTCAGACTAGGCCAAGGCGTAAGACCTCAAAGGCATGTGAGACGTGCCAGAAGTCTGTTGGTGAAAGTGTGGGTTTGGTGGGGAAACGAATCTCCTCCAGGAGAGAGTGCAGGGCGTTTCCCTACACTCGGCGTATGGAGAGCGGCTCCAAAGGGCTCCGGGCCTGGATGTTGCTCAGCAGACCCAGGGGTGCCCGGGAGTACTCCGTGTTCCAGCCTGGAACAGGGTGCCCCCGCGAGCCTCCCAGGTGTCCAGGAAACTCTACTGCCGTTCAACACACGCAGAGCAGAGGCTACGGCCTCTCGGAAACTGCTGCGCGGCTCCGCTTGTGCACCTCACGTCAGGGCCTTCCCTCCAGGCCTGTGCTCACTCCGGCTGTCCCGTTAGCGACGCAGCATTGCGAGATGCTGACGTTCTCCTCGAGCAGAGTGCCTTCAGGTACGAGGCCCGCGAAGTAGGCAGAGTGTTTTCTCACGGCAGCTCTCACAAGGGCGACGACAAAGATTTCCTGGGAGCTTCGGACTCACCAGAAATCTGGTTCTGAGGCCGTGTGAGGGCTCTGGAAATGGAGCTCTCCTCAAGGAACGTGCAGCGTGTTGCCCATCACTCGGCACGCACACAGGGCCTCCGAGGGGCAGAGCAATGGGCCTCGATGTTGCTCAGCCGGACCACGGCGTGGGGGGTGTCTGGAGGTCCTCAGTGACCTTGGAGGGAAATGGATGCACACCCGAGGGGCCTAGGAGTCCTCAAATGGGTAATTCCCTTAAAATAAACCCGAACGGTGACTAAGAACTCATGGAAACTGCTGCATGCCGCCCTTCCTGCCCGGCTACGCAGAGCCTAAACTGGAGGCAAATTCTCACGTTGAGTTTCCCTTTCGTTCCGGAGCTTGTCAGGCTAACCACCACCGCGGCCATGGAAGCACCGGGTTGAGACGGAGCAAACTCATTTTCTTCCCAGAAGCATTTCGACCGGGTTTCCAGGCCTGTCAACAGCAGGGGACGTCAGGCAGCTTCAAGGCAGCATGAAGGCAGCCTTCCAAGTGGGAAAGCAAGGATAGTTCCAGCAGGCTCCCGTTTCCACGTGCACACTCAGCTTACCTCCCTGTGGTTTCTAACCAGTCCAAAGAGACACATGTTACCCTGCGTTTGCTTCCCTGAACCAACTCCCCGAAGTAGGGTGTTCTGGGTCAAGTGAACTGCCTCAACCAAGGAATGCCCTGCCTAGTTACGCCTCTGGGGCCTGTGGCTATTCCAAAGCCTGCAGTGCCACAGGAAGCACAGGGCTGAAATCGCAGTAAGAACGCAAGCCGACTTTCTCTTGGAGGCAGGGTGACTTCCGGCCGGGGGGTCCTAGATGGAATGCGAGGCCGAGGGGTCTCTCAGGGCAGCTGAGAACAAGGCAAGGCGTAAGACCTCAAAGGCATGTGAGACGTGCCAGAAGTCTGTTGGTGAAAGTGTGGGTTTGGTGGGGAAACGAATCTCCTCCAGGAGAGAGTGCAGGGCGTTTCCCTACACTTGGCGTATGGAGAGCGGCTCCAAAGGGCTCCGGGCCTGGATGTTGCTCAGCAGACCCAGGGGTGCCCGGGAGTACTCCGTGTTCCAGCCTGGAACAGGTTGCCCCCGCGAGCCTCCCAGGTGTCCAGGAAACTCTACTGCCGTTCAACACACGCAGAGCAGAGGCTACGGTCTCACGGAAAGTCCTGCGCGGCTCCGCTTGTGCACCTCACGTCAGGGCCTTCCCTCCAGGCCTGTGCTCACTCCGGCTGTCCCGTTAGCGACGCAGCATTGCGAGATGCTGACGTTCTCCTCGAGCAGAGTGCCTTCAGGTACGAGGCCCGCGAAGTAGGCAGAGTGTTTTCTCACGGCAGCTCTCACAAGGGCGACGACAAAGATTTCCTGGGAGCTTCGGACTCACCAGAAATCTGGTTCTGAGGCCGTGTGAGGGCTCTGGAAATGGAGCTCTCCTCAAGGAACGTGCAGCGTGTTGCCCATCACTCGGCACGCACACAGGGCCTCCGAGGGGCAGAGCAATGGGCCTCGATGTTGCTCAGCCGGACCACGGCGTGGGGGGTGTCTGGAGGTCCTCAGTGACCTTGGAGGGAAATGGATGCACACCCGAGGGGCCTAGGAGTCCTCAAATGGGTAATTCCCTTAAAATAAACCCGAACGGTGACTAAGAACTCATGGAAACTGCTGCATGCCGCCCTTCCTGCCCGGCTACGCAGGGCCTAAACTGGAGGCAAATTCTCACGTTGAGTTTCCCTTTCGTTCCGGAGCTTGTCAGGCTAACCACCACCGCGGCCATGGAAGCACCGGGTTGAGACGGAGCAAACTCATTTTCTTCCCAGAAGCATTTCGACCGGGTTTCCAGGCCTGTCAACAGCAGGGGACGTCAGGCAGCTTTAAGGCAGCATGAAGGCAGCCTTCCAAGTGGGAAAGCAAGGATAGTTCCAGCAGGCTCCCGTTTCCACGTGCACACTCAGCTTACCTCCCTGTGGTTTCTAACCAGTCCAAAGAGACACATGTTACCCTGCGTTTGCTTCCCTGAACCAACTCCCCGAAGTAGGGTGTTCTGGGTCAAGTGAACTGCCTCAACCAAGGAATGTCCTGCCTAGTTACGCCTCTGGGGCCTGTGGCTATTCCAAAGCCTGCAGTGCCACAGGAAGCACAGGGCTGAAATCGCAGTAAGAACGCAAGCCGACTTTCTCTTGGAGGCAGGGTGACTTCCGGCAGGGGGGTCCTAGATGGAATGCGAGGCCGAGGGGTCTCTCAGGGCAGCTCAGACTAGGGCAAGGCGTAAGACCTCAAAGGCATGTGAGACGTGCCAGAAGTCTGTTGGTGAAAGTGTGGGTTTGGTGGGGAAACGAATCTCCTCCAGGAGAGAGTGCAGGGCGTTTCCCTACACTCGGCGTATAGAGAGCGGCTCCAAAGGGCTCCGGGCCTGGATGTTGCTCAGCAGACCCAGGGGTGCCCGGGAGTACTCCGTGTTCCAGCCTGGAACAGGGTGCCCCCGCGAGCCTCCCAGGTGTCCAGGAAACTCTACTGCCGTTCAACACACGCAGAGCAGAGGCTACGGCCTCACGGAAAGTGCTGCGCGGCTCCGCTTGTGCACCTCACGTCAGGGCCTTCCCTCCAGGCCTGTGCTCACTCCGGCTGTCCCGTTAGCGACGCAGCATTGCGAGATGCTGACGTTCTCCTCGAGCAGAGTGCCTTCAGGTACGAGGCCCGCGAAGTAGGCAGAGTGTTTTCTCACGGCAGCTCTCACAAGGGCGACGACAAAGATTTCCTGGGAGCTTCGGACTCACCAGAAATCTGGTTCTGAGGCCGTGTGAGGGCTCTGGAAATGGAGCTCTCCTCAAGGAACGTGCAGCGTGTTGCCCATCACTCGGCACGCACACAGGGCCTCCGAGGGGCAGAGCAATGGGCCTCGATGTTGCTCAGCCGGACCACGGCGTGGGGGGTGTCTGGAGGTCCTCAGTGACCTTGGAGGGAAATGGATGCACACCCGAGGGGCCTAGGAGTCCTCAAATGGGTAATTCCCTTAAAATAAACCCGAACGGTGACTAAGAACTCATGGAAACTGCTGCATGCCGCCCTTCCTGCCCGGCTACGCAGAGCCTAAACTGGAGGCAAATTCTCACGTTGAGTTTCCCTTTCGTTCCGGAGCTTGTCAGGCTAACCACCACCGCGGCCATGGAAGCACCGGGTTGAGACGGAGCAAACTCATTTTCTTCCCAGAAGCATTTCGACCGGGTTTCCAGGCCTGTCAACAGCAGGGGACGTCAGGCAGCTTCAAGGCAGCATGAAGGCAGCCTTCCAAGTGGGAAAGCAAGGATAGTTCCAGCAGGCTCCCATTTCCGCGCGCACACTCAGCTTACCTCCCTGTGGTTTCTAACCAGTCCAAAGAGACACATGTTACCCTGCGTTTGCTTCCCTGAACCAACTCCCCGAAGTAGGGTGTTCTGGGTCAAGTGAACTGCCTCAACCAAGGAATGCCCTGCCTAGTTACGCCTCCGGGGCCTGTGGCTATTCCAAAGCCTGCAGTGCCACAGGAAGCACAGGGCTGAAATCGCAGTAAGAACGCAAGCCGACTATCTCTTGGAGGCAGGGTGACTTCCGGCAGGGGGGTCCTAGATGGAATGCGAGGCCGAGGGGTCTCTCAGGGCAGCTCAGACTAGGGCAAGGCGTAAGACCTCAAAGGCATGTGAGACGTGCCAGAAGTCTGTTGGTGAAAGTGTGGGTTTGGTGGGGAAACGAATCTCCTCCAGGAGAGAGTGCAGGGCGTTTCCCTACACTCGGCGTATGGAGAGCGGCTCCAAAGGGCTCCGGGCCTGGATGTTGCTCAGCAGACCCAGGGGTGCCCGGGAGTACTCCGTGTTCCAGCCTGGAACAGGGTGCCCCCGCGAGCCTCCCAGGTGTCCAGGAAACTCTACTGCCGTTCAACACACGCAGAGCAGAGGCTACGGCCTCACGGAAACTGCTTCGCGTCTCCGCTTGTGCACCTCACGTCAGGGCCTTCCCTCCAGGCCTGTGCTCACTCCGGCTGTCCCGTTAGCGACGCAGCATTGCGAGATGCTGACGTTCTCCTCGAGCAGAGTGCCTTCAGGTACGAGGCCCGCGAAGTAGGCAGAGTGTTTTCTCACGGCAGCTCTCACAAGGGCGACGACAAAGATTTCCTGGGAGCTTCGGACTCACCAGAAATCTGGTTCTGAGGCCGTGTGAGGGCTCTGGAAATGGAGCTCTCCTCAAGGAACGTGCAGCGTGTTGCCCATCACTCGGCACGCACACAGGGCCTCCGAGGGGCAGAGCAATGGGCCTCGATGTTGCTCAGCCGGACCACGGCGTGGGGGGTGTCTGGAGGTCCTCAGTGACCTTGGAGGGAAATGGATGCACACCCGAGGGGCCTAGGAGTCCTCAAATGGGTAATTCCCTTAAAATAAACCCGAACGGTGACTAAGAACTCATGGAAACTGCTGCATGCCGCCCTTCCTGCCCGGCTACGCAGAGCCTAAACTGGAGGCAAATTCTCACGTTGAGTTTCCCTTTCGTTCCGGAGCTTGTCAGGCTAACCACCACCGCGGCCATGGAAGCACCGGGTTGAGACGGAGCAAACTCATTTTCTTCCCAGAAGCATTTCGACCGGGTTTCCAGGCCTGTCAACAGCAGGGGACGTCAGGCAGCTTCAAGGCAGCATGAAGGCAGCCTTCCAAGTGGGAAAGCAAGGATAGTTCCAGCAGGCTCCCATTTCCGCGCGCACACTCAGCTTACCTCCCTGTGGTTTCTAACCAGTCCAAAGAGACACATGTTACCCTGCGTTTGCTTCCCTGAACCAACTCCCCGAAGTAGGGTGTTCTGGGTCAAGTGAACTGCCTCAACCAAGGAATGCCCTGCCTAGTTACGCCTCTGGGGCCTGTGGCTATTCCAAAGCCTGCAGTGCCACAGGAAGCACAGGGCTGAAATCGCAGTAAGAACGCAAGCCGACTTTCTCTTGGAGGCAGGGTGACTTCCGGCAGGTGGATCCTAGATGGAATGCGAGGCCAGGGATCTCTCTGGGCAGCTCAGACTAGGGCAAGGCGTAAGACCTCAAAGGCATGTGAGACGTGCCAGAAGTCTGTTGGTGAAAGTGTGGGTTTGGTGGGGAAACGAATCTCCTCCAGGAGAGAGTGCAGGGCGTTTCCCTACACTCGGCGTATGGAGAGCGGCTCCAAAGGGCTCCGGGCCTGGATGTTGCTCAGCAGACCCAGGGGTGCCCGGGAGTACTCCGTGTTCCAGCCTGGAACAGGGTGCCCCCGCGAGCCTCCCAGGTGTCCAGGAAACTCTACTGCCGTTCAACACACGCAGAGCAGAGGCTACGGCCTCACGGAAACTGCTGCGCGGCTCCGCTTGTGCACCTCACGTCAGGGCCTTCCCTCCAGGCCTGTGCTCACTCCGGCTGTCCCGTTAGCGACGCAGCATTGCGAGATGCTGACGTTCTCCTCGAGCAGAGTGCCTTCAGGTACGAGGCCCGCGAAGTAGGCAGAGTGTTTTCTCACGGCAGCTCTCACAAGGGCGACGACAAAGATTTCCTGGGAGCTTCGGACTCACCAGAAATCTGGTTCTGAGGCCGTGTGAGGGCTCTGGAAATGGAGCTCTCCTCAAGGAACGTGCAGCGTGTTGCCCATCACTCGGCACGCACACAGGGCCTCCGAGGGGCAGAGCAATGGGCCTCGATGTTGCTCAGCCGGACCACGGCGTGGGGGGTGTCTGGAGGTCCTCAGTGACCTTGGAGGGAAATGGATGCACACCCGAGGGGCCTAGGAGTCCTCAAATGGGTAATTCCCTTAAAATAAACCCGAACGGTGACTAAGAACTCATGGAAACTGCTGCATGCCGCCCTTCCTGCCCGGCTACGCAGAGCCTAAACTGGAGGCAAATTCTCACGTTGAGTTTCCCTTTCGTTCCGGAGCTTGTCAGGCTAACCACCACCGCGGCCATGGAAGCACCGGGTTGAGACGGAGCAAACTCATTTTCTTCCCAGAAGCATTTCGACCGGGTTTCCAGGCCTGTCAACAGCAGGGGACGTCAGGCAGCTTCAAGGCAGCATGAAGGCAGCCTTCCAAGTGGGAAAGCAAGGATAGTTCCAGCAGGCTCCCGTTTCCACGCGCACACTCAGCTTACCTCCCTGTGGTTTCTAACCAGTCCAAAGAGACACATGTTACCCTGCGTTTGCTTCCCTGAACCAACTCCCCGAAGTAGGGTGTTCTGGGTCAAGTGAACTGCCTCAACCAAGGAATGCCCTGCCTAGTTACGCCTCCGGGGCCTGTGGCTATTCCAAAGCCTGCAGTGCCACAGGAAGCACAGGGCTGAAATCGCAGTAAGAACGCAAGCCGACTTTCTCTTGGAGGCAGGGTGACTTCCGGCAGGTGGGTCCTAGATGGAATGCGAGGCCAGGGGTTTCTCAGGGCAGCTCAGACTAGGGCAAGGCGTAAGACCTCAAAGGCATGTGAGACGTGCCAGAAGTCTGTTGGTGAAAGTGTGGGTTTGGTGGGGAAACGAATCTCCTCCAGGAGAGAGTGCAGGGCGTTTCCCTACACTCGGCGTATGGAGAGCGGCTCCAAAGGGCTCCGGGCCTGGATGTTGCTCAGCAGACCCAGGGGTGCCCGGGAGTACTCCGTGTTCCAGCCTGGAACAGGGTGCCCCCGCGAGCCTCCCAGGTGTCCAGGAAACTCTACTGCCGTTCAACACACGCAGAGCAGAGGCTACGGCCTCTCGGAAACTGCTGCGCGGCTCCGCTTGTGCACCTCACGTCAGGGCCTTCCCTCCAGGCCTGTGCTCACTCCGGCTGTCCCGTTAGCGATGCAGCATTGCGAGATGCTGACGTTCTCCTCGAGCAGAGTGCCTTCAGGTACGAGGCCCGCGAAGTAGGCAGAGTGTTTTCTCACGGCAGCTCTCACAAGGGCGACGACAAAGATTTCCTGGGAGCTTCGGACTCACCAGAAATCTGGTTCTGAGGCCGTGTGAGGGCTCTGGAAATGGAGCTCTCCTCAAGGAACGTGCAGCGTGTTGCCCATCACTCGGCACGCACACAGGGCCTCCGAGGGGCAGAGCAATGGGCCTCGATGTTGCTCAGCCGGACCACGGCGTGGGGGGTGTCTGGAGGTCCTCAGTGACCTTGGAGGGAAATGGATGCACACCCGAGGGGCCTAGGAGTCCTCAAATGGGTAATTCCCTTAAAATAAACCCGAACGGTGACTAAGAACTCATGGAAACTGCTGCATGCCGCCCTTCCTGCCCGGCTACGCAGGGCCTAAACTGGAGGCAAATTCTCACGTTGAGTTTCCCTTTCGTTCCGGAGCTTGTCAGGCTAACCACCACCGCGGCCATGGAAGCACCGGGTTGAGACGGAGCAAACTCATTTTCTTCCCAGAAGCATTTCGACCGGGTTTCCAGGCCTGTCAACAGCAGGGGACGTCAGGCAGCTTCAAGGCAGCATGAAGGCAGCCTTCCAAGTGGGAAAGCAAGGATAGTTCCAGCAGGCTCCCGTTTCCACGCGCACACTCAGCTTACCTCCCTGTGGTTTCTAACCAGTCCAAAGAGACACATGTTACCCTGCGTTTGCTTCCCTGAACCAACTCCCCGAAGTAGGGTGTTCTGGGTCAAGTGAACTGCCTCAACCAAGGAATGCCCTGCCTAGTTACGCCTCTGGGGCCTGTGGCTATTCCAAAGCCTGCAGTGCCACAGGAAGCACAGGGCTGAAATCGCAGTAAGAACACAAGCCGACTTTCTCTTGGAGGCAGGGTGACTTCCGGCAGGGGGGTCCTAGATGGAATGCGAGGCCGAGGGGTCTCTCAGGGCAGCTCAGACTAGGCCAAGGCGTAAGACCTCAAAGGCATGTGAGACGTGCCAGAAGTCTGTTGGTGAAAGTGTGGGTTTGGTGGGGAAACGAATCTCCTCCAGGAGAGAGTGCAGGGCGTTTCCCTACACTCGGCGTATGGAGAGCGGCTCCAAAGGGCTCCGGGCCTGGATGTTGCTCAGCAGACCCAGGGGTGCCCGGGAGTACTCCGTGTTCCAGCCTGGAACAGGGTGCCCCCGCGAGCCTCCCAGGTGTCCAGGAAACTCTACTGCCGTTCAACACACGCAGAGCAGAGGCTACGGCCTCACGGAAACTGCTGCGCGGCTCCGCTTGTGCACCTCACGTCAGGGCCTTCCCTCCAGGCCTGTGCTCACTCCGGCTGTCCCGTTAGCGACGCAGCATTGCGAGATGCTGACGTTCTCCTCGAGCAGAGTGCCTTCAGGTACGAGGCCCGCGAAGTAGGCAGAGTGTTTTCTCACGGCAGCTCTCACAAGGGCGACGACAAAGATTTCCTGGGAGCTTCGGACTCACCAGAAATCTGGTTCTGAGGCCGTGTGAGGGCTCTGGAAATGGAGCTCTCCTCAAGGAACGTGCAGCGTGTTGCCCATCACTCGGCACGCACACAGGGCCTCCGAGGGGCAGAGCAATGGGCCTCGATGTTGCTCAGCCGGACCACGGCGTGGGGGGTGTCTGGAGGTCCTCAGTGACCTTGGAGGGAAATGGATGCACACCCGAGGGGCCTAGGAGTCCTCAAATGGGTAATTCCCTTAAAATAAACCCGAACGGTGACTAAGAACTCATGGAAACTGCTGCATGCCGCCCTTCCTGCCCGGCTACGCAGAGCCTAAACTGGAGGCAAATTCTCACGTTGAGTTTCCCTTTCGTTCCGGAGCTTGTCAGGCTAACCACCACCGCGGCCATGGAAGCACCGGGTTGAGACGGAGCAAACTCATTTTCTTCCCAGAAGCATTTCGACCGGGTTTCCAGGCCTGTCAACAGCAGGGGACGTCAGGCAGCTTCAAGGCAGCATGAAGGCAGCCTTCCAAGTGGGAAAGCAAGGATAGTTCCAGCAGGCTCCCGTTTCCACGCGCACACTCAGCTTACCTCCCTGTGGTTTCTAACCAGTCCAAAGAGACACATGTTACCCTGCGTTTGCTTCCCTGAACCAACTCCCCGAAGTAGGGTGTTCTGGGTCAAGTGAACTGCCTCAACCAAGGAATGCCCTGCCTAGTTACGCCTCCGGGGCCTGTGGCTATTCCAAAGCCTGCAGTGCCACAGGAAGCACAGGGCTGAAATCGCAGTAAGAACGCAAGCCGACTTTCTCTTGGAGGCAGGGTGACTTCCGGCAGGTGGGTCCTAGATGGAATGCGAGGCCAGGGGTTTCTCAGGGCAGCTCAGACTAGGGCAAGGCGTAAGACCTCAAAGGCATGTGAGACGTGCCAGAAGTCTGTTGGTGAAAGTGTGGGTTTGGTGGGGAAACGAATCTCCTCCAGGAGAGAGTGCAGGGCGTTTCCCTACACTCGGCGTATGGAGAGCGGCTCCAAAGGGCTCCGGGCCTGGATGTTGCTCAGCAGACCCAGGGGTGCCCGGGAGTACTCCGTGTTCCAGCCTGGAACAGGGTGCCCCCGCGAGCCTCCCAGGTGTCCAGGAAACTCTACTGCCGTTCAACACACGCAGAGCAGAGGCTACGGCCTCTCGGAAACTGCTGCGCGGCTCCGCTTGTGCACCTCACGTCAGGGCCTTCCCTCCAGGCCTGTGCTCACTCCGGCTGTCCCGTTAGCGATGCAGCATTGCGAGATGCTGACGTTCTCCTCGAGCAGAGTGCCTTCAGGTACGAGGCCCGCGAAGTAGGCAGAGTGTTTTCTCACGGCAGCTCTCACAAGGGCGACGACAAAGATTTCCTGGGAGCTTCGGACTCACCAGAAATCTGGTTCTGAGGCCGTGTGAGGGCTCTGGAAATGGAGCTCTCCTCAAGGAACGTGCAGCGTGTTGCCCATCACTCGGCACGCACACAGGGCCTCCGAGGGGCAGAGCAATGGGCCTCGATGTTGCTCAGCCGGACCACGGCGTGGGGGGTGTCTGGAGGTCCTCAGTGACCTTGGAGGGAAATGGATGCACACCCGAGGGGCCTAGGAGTCCTCAAATGGGTAATTCCCTTAAAATAAACCCGAACGGTGACTAAGAACTCATGGAAACTGCTGCATGCCGCCCTTCCTGCCCGGCTACGCAGGGCCTAAACTGGAGGCAAATTCTCACGTTGAGTTTCCCTTTCGTTCCGGAGCTTGTCAGGCTAACCACCACCGCGGCCATGGAAGCACCGGGTTGAGACGGAGCAAACTCATTTTCTTCCCAGAAGCATTTCGACCGGGTTTCCAGGCCTGTCAACAGCAGGGGACGTCAGGCAGCTTCAAGGCAGCATGAAGGCAGCCTTCCAAGTGGGAAAGCAAGGATAGTTCCAGCAGGCTCCCGTTTCCACGCGCACACTCAGCTTACCTCCCTGTGGTTTCTAACCAGTCCAAAGAGACACATGTTACCCTGCGTTTGCTTCCCTGAACCAACTCCCCGAAGTAGGGTGTTCTGGGTCAAGTGAACTGCCTCAACCAAGGAATGCCCTGCCTAGTTACGCCTCTGGGGCCTGTGGCTATTCCAAAGCCTGCAGTGCCACAGGAAGCACAGGGCTGAAATCGCAGTAAGAACACAAGCCGACTTTCTCTTGGAGGCAGGGTGACTTCCGGCAGGGGGGTCCTAGATGGAATGCGAGGCCGAGGGGTCTCTCAGGGCAGCTCAGACTAGGCCAAGGCGTAAGACCTCAAAGGCATGTGAGACGTGCCAGAAGTCTGTTGGTGAAAGTGTGGGTTTGGTGGGGAAACGAATCTCCTCCAGGAGAGAGTGCAGGGCGTTTCCCTACACTCGGCGTATGGAGAGCGGCTCCAAAGGGCTCCGGGCCTGGATGTTGCTCAGCAGACCCAGGGGTGCCCGGGAGTACTCCGTGTTCCAGCCTGGAACAGGGTGCCCCCGCGAGCCTCCCAGGTGTCCAGGAAACTCTACTGCCGTTCAACACACGCAGAGCAGAGGCTACGGCCTCTCGGAAACTGCTGCGCGGCTCCGCTTGTGCACCTCACGTCAGGGCCTTCCCTCCAGGCCTGTGCTCACTCCGGCTGTCCCGTTAGCGACGCAGCATTGCGAGATGCTGACGTTCTCCTCGAGCAGAGTGCCTTCAGGTACGAGGCCCGCGAAGTAGGCAGAGTGTTTTCTCACGGCAGCTCTCACAAGGGCGACGACAAAGATTTCCTGGGAGCTTCGGACTCACCAGAAATCTGGTTCTGAGGCCGTGTGAGGGCTCTGGAAATGGAGCTCTCCTCAAGGAACGTGCAGCGTGTTGCCCATCACTCGGCACGCACACAGGGCCTCCGAGGGGCAGAGCAATGGGCCTCGATGTTGCTCAGCCGGACCACGGCGTGGGGGGTGTCTGGAGGTCCTCAGTGACCTTGGAGGGAAATGGATGCACACCCGAGGGGCCTAGGAGTCCTCAAATGGGTAATTCCCTTAAAATAAACCCGAACGGTGACTAAGAACTCATGGAAACTGCTGCATGCCGCCCTTCCTGCCCGGCTACGCAGAGCCTAAACTGGAGGCAAATTCTCACGTTGAGTTTCCCTTTCGTTCCGGAGCTTGTCAGGCTAACCACCACCGCGGCCATGGAAGCACCGGGTTGAGACGGAGCAAACTCATTTTCTTCCCAGAAGCATTTCGACCGGGTTTCCAGGCCTGTCAACAGCAGGGGACGTCAGGCAGCTTCAAGGCAGCATGAAGGCAGCCTTCCAAGTGGGAAAGCAAGGATAGTTCCAGCAGGCTCCCGTTTCCACGCGCACACTCAGCTTACCTCCCTGTGGTTTCTAACCAGTCCAAAGAGACACATGTTACCCTGCGTTTGCTTCCCTGAACCAACTCCCCGAAGTAGGGTGTTCTGGGTCAAGTGAACTGCCTCAACCAAGGAATGCCCTGCCTAGTTACGCCTCCGGGGCCTGTGGCTATTCCAAAGCCTGCAGTGCCACAGGAAGCACAGGGCTGAAATCGCAGTAAGAACGCAAGCCGACTTTCTCTTGGAGGCAGGGTGACTTCCGGCAGGTGGGTCCTAGATGGAATGCGAGGCCAGGGGTTTCTCAGGGCAGCTCAGACTAGGGCAAGGCGTAAGACCTCAAAGGCATGTGAGACGTGCCAGAAGTCTGTTGGTGAAAGTGTGGGTTTGGTGGGGAAACGAATCTCCTCCAGGAGAGAGTGCAGGGCGTTTCCCTACACTCGGCGTATGGAGAGCGGCTCCAAAGGGCTCCGGGCCTGGATGTTGCTCAGCAGACCCAGGGGTGCCCGGGAGTACTCCGTGTTCCAGCCTGGAACAGGGTGCCCCCGCGAGCCTCCCAGGTGTCCAGGAAACTCTACTGCCGTTCAACACACGCAGAGCAGAGGCTACGGCCTCTCGGAAACTGCTGCGCGGCTCCGCTTGTGCACCTCACGTCAGGGCCTTCCCTCCAGGCCTGTGCTCACTCCGGCTGTCCCGTTAGCGATGCAGCATTGCGAGATGCTGACGTTCTCCTCGAGCAGAGTGCCTTCAGGTACGAGGCCCGCGAAGTAGGCAGAGTGTTTTCTCACGGCAGCTCTCACAAGGGCGACGACAAAGATTTCCTGGGAGCTTCGGACTCACCAGAAATCTGGTTCTGAGGCCGTGTGAGGGCTCTGGAAATGGAGCTCTCCTCAAGGAACGTGCAGCGTGTTGCCCATCACTCGGCACGCACACAGGGCCTCCGAGGGGCAGAGCAATGGGCCTCGATGTTGCTCAGCCGGACCACGGCGTGGGGGGTGTCTGGAGGTCCTCAGTGACCTTGGAGGGAAATGGATGCACACCCGAGGGGCCTAGGAGTCCTCAAATGGGTAATTCCCTTAAAATAAACCCGAACGGTGACTAAGAACTCATGGAAACTGCTGCATGCCGCCCTTCCTGCCCGGCTACGCAGGGCCTAAACTGGAGGCAAATTCTCACGTTGAGTTTCCCTTTCGTTCCGGAGCTTGTCAGGCTAACCACCACCGCGGCCATGGAAGCACCGGGTTGAGACGGAGCAAACTCATTTTCTTCCCAGAAGCATTTCGACCGGGTTTCCAGGCCTGTCAACAGCAGGGGACGTCAGGCAGCTTCAAGGCAGCATGAAGGCAGCCTTCCAAGTGGGAAAGCAAGGATAGTTCCAGCAGGCTCCCGTTTCCACGCGCACACTCAGCTTACCTCCCTGTGGTTTCTAACCAGTCCAAAGAGACACATGTTACCCTGCGTTTGCTTCCCTGAACCAACTCCCCGAAGTAGGGTGTTCTGGGTCAAGTGAACTGCCTCAACCAAGGAATGCCCTGCCTAGTTACGCCTCTGGGGCCTGTGGCTATTCCAAAGCCTGCAGTGCCACAGGAAGCACAGGGCTGAAATCGCAGTAAGAACACAAGCCGACTTTCTCTTGGAGGCAGGGTGACTTCCGGCAGGGGGGTCCTAGATGGAATGCGAGGCCGAGGGGTCTCTCAGGGCAGCTCAGACTAGGCCAAGGCGTAAGACCTCAAAGGCATGTGAGACGTGCCAGAAGTCTGTTGGTGAAAGTGTGGGTTTGGTGGGGAAACGAATCTCCTCCAGGAGAGAGTGCAGGGCGTTTCCCTACACTCGGCGTATGGAGAGCGGCTCCAAAGGGCTCCGGGCCTGGATGTTGCTCAGCAGACCCAGGGGTGCCCGGGAGTACTCCGTGTTCCAGCCTGGAACAGGGTGCCCCCGCGAGCCTCCCAGGTGTCCAGGAAACTCTACTGCCGTTCAACACACGCAGAGCAGAGGCTACGGCCTCTCGGAAACTGCTGCGCGGCTCCGCTTGTGCACCTCACGTCAGGGCCTTCCCTCCAGGCCTGTGCTCACTCCGGCTGTCCCGTTAGCGACGCAGCATTGCGAGATGCTGACGTTCTCCTCGAGCAGAGTGCCTTCAGGTACGAGGCCCGCGAAGTAGGCAGAGTGTTTTCTCACGGCAGCTCTCACAAGGGCGACGACAAAGATTTCCTGGGAGCTTCGGACTCACCAGAAATCTGGTTCTGAGGCCGTGTGAGGGCTCTGGAAATGGAGCTCTCCTCAAGGAACGTGCAGCGTGTTGCCCATCACTCGGCACGCACACAGGGCCTCCGAGGGGCAGAGCAATGGGCCTCGATGTTGCTCAGCCGGACCACGGCGTGGGGGGTGTCTGGAGGTCCTCAGTGACCTTGGAGGGAAATGGATGCACACCCGAGGGGCCTAGGAGTCCTCAAATGGGTAATTCCCTTAAAATAAACCCGAACGGTGACTAAGAACTCATGGAAACTGCTGCATGCCGCCCTTCCTGCCCGGCTACGCAGAGCCTAAACTGGAGGCAAATTCTCACGTTGAGTTTCCCTTTCGTTCCGGAGCTTGTCAGGCTAACCACCACCGCGGCCATGGAAGCACCGGGTTGAGACGGAGCAAACTCATTTTCTTCCCAGAAGCATTTCGACCGGGTTTCCAGGCCTGTCAACAGCAGGGGACGTCAGGCAGCTTCAAGGCAGCATGAAGGCAGCCTTCCAAGTGGGAAAGCAAGGATAGTTCCAGCAGGCTCCCGTTTCCACGTGCACACTCAGCTTACCTCCCTGTGGTTTCTAACCAGTCCAAAGAGACACATGTTACCCTGCGTTTGCTTCCCTGAACCAACTCCCCGAAGTAGGGTGTTCTGGGTCAAGTGAACTGCCTCAACCAAGGAATGTCCTGCCTAGTTACGCCTCTGGGGCCTGTGGCTATTCCAAAGCCTGCAGTGCCACAGGAAGCACAGGGCTGAAATCGCAGTAAGAACGCAAGCCGACTTTCTCTTGGAGGCAGGGTGACTTCCGGCAGGGGGGTCCTAGATGGAATGCGAGGCCGAGGGGTCTCTCAGGGCAGCTCAGACTAGGGCAAGGCGTAAGACCTCAAAGGCATGTGAGACGTGCCAGAAGTCTGTTGGTGAAAGTGTGGGTTTGGTGGGGAAACGAATCTCCTCCAGGAGAGAGTGCAGGGCGTTTCCCTACACTCGGCGTATAGAGAGCGGCTCCAAAGGGCTCCGGGCCTGGATGTTGCTCAGCAGACCCAGGGGTGCCCGGGAGTACTCCGTGTTCCAGCCTGGAACAGGGTGCCCCCGCGAGCCTCCCAGGTGTCCAGGAAACTCTACTGCCGTTCAACACACGCAGAGCAGAGGCTACGGCCTCACGGAAAGTGCTGCGCGGCTCCGCTTGTGCACCTCACGTCAGGGCCTTCCCTCCAGGCCTGTGCTCACTCCGGCTGTCCCGTTAGCGACGCAGCATTGCGAGATGCTGACGTTCTCCTCGAGCAGAGTGCCTTCAGGTACGAGGCCCGCGAAGTAGGCAGAGTGTTTTCTCACGGCAGCTCTCACAAGGGCGACGACAAAGATTTCCTGGGAGCTTCGGACTCACCAGAAATCTGGTTCTGAGGCCGTGTGAGGGCTCTGGAAATGGAGCTCTCCTCAAGGAACGTGCAGCGTGTTGCCCATCACTCGGCACGCACACAGGGCCTCCGAGGGGCAGAGCAATGGGCCTCGATGTTGCTCAGCCGGACCACGGCGTGGGGGGTGTCTGGAGGTCCTCAGTGACCTTGGAGGGAAATGGATGCACACCCGAGGGGCCTAGGAGTCCTCAAATGGGTAATTCCCTTAAAATAAACCCGAACGGTGACTAAGAACTCATGGAAACTGCTGCATGCCGCCCTTCCTGCCCGGCTACGCAGAGCCTAAACTGGAGGCAAATTCTCACGTTGAGTTTCCCTTTCGTTCCGGAGCTTGTCAGGCTAACCACCACCGCGGCCATGGAAGCACCGGGTTGAGACGGAGCAAACTCATTTTCTTCCCAGAAGCATTTCGACCGGGTTTCCAGGCCTGTCAACAGCAGGGGACGTCAGGCAGCTTCAAGGCAGCATGAAGGCAGCCTTCCAAGTGGGAAAGCAAGGATAGTTCCAGCAGGCTCCCATTTCCGCGCGCACACTCAGCTTACCTCCCTGTGGTTTCTAACCAGTCCAAAGAGACACATGTTACCCTGCGTTTGCTTCCCTGAACCAACTCCCCGAAGTAGGGTGTTCTGGGTCAAGTGAACTGCCTCAACCAAGGAATGCCCTGCCTAGTTACGCCTCTGGGGCCTGTGGCTATTCCAAAGCCTGCAGTGCCACAGGAAGCACAGGGCTGAAATCGCAGTAAGAACGCAAGCCGACTTTCTCTTGGAGGCAGGGTGACTTCCGGCAGGTGGATCCTAGATGGAATGCGAGGCCAGGGATCTCTCTGGGCAGCTCAGACTAGGGCAAGGCGTAAGACCTCAAAGGCATGTGAGACGTGCCAGAAGTCTGTTGGTGAAAGTGTGGGTTTGGTGGGGAAACGAATCTCCTCCAGGAGAGAGTGCAGGGCGTTTCCCTACACTCGGCGTATGGAGAGCGGCTCCAAAGGGCTCCGGGCCTGGATGTTGCTCAGCAGACCCAGGGGTGCCCGGGAGTACTCCGTGTTCCAGCCTGGAACAGGGTGCCCCCGCGAGCCTCCCAGGTGTCCAGGAAACTCTACTGCAGTTCAACACAGGCAGAGCAGAGGCTACGGCCTCACGGAAAGTGCTGCGCGGCTCCGCTTGTGCACCTCACGTCAGGGCCTTCCCTCCAGGCCTGTGCTCACTCCGGCTGTCCCGTTAGCGACGCAGCATTGCGAGATGCTGACGTTCTCCTCGAGCAGAGTGCCTTCAGGTACGAGGCCCGCGAAGTAGGCAGAGTGTTTTCTCACGGCAGCTCTCACAAGGGCGACGACAAAGATTTCCTGGGAGCTTCGGACTCACCAGAAATCTGGTTCTGAGGCCGTGTGAGGGCTCTGGAAATGGAGCTCTCCTCAAGGAACGTGCAGCGTGTTGCCCATCACTCGGCACGCACACAGGGCCTCCGAGGGGCAGAGCAATGGGCCTCGATGTTGCTCAGCCGGACCACGGCGTGGGGGGTGTCTGGAGGTCCTCAGTGACCTTGGAGGGAAATGGATGCACACCCGAGGGGCCTAGGAGTCCTCAAATGGGTAATTCCCTTAAAATAAACCCGAACGGTGACTAAGAACTCATGGAAACTGCTGCATGCCGCCCTTCCTGCCCGGCTACGCAGAGCCTAAACTGGAGGCAAATTCTCACGTTGAGTTTCCCTTTCGTTCCGGAGCTTGTCAGGCTAACCACCACCGCGGCCATGGAAGCACCGGGTTGAGACGGAGCAAACTCATTTTCTTCCCAGAAGCATTTCGACCGGGTTTCCAGGCCTGTCAACAGCAGGGGACATCAGGCAGCTTCAAGGCAGCATGAAGGCAGCCTTCCAAGTGGGAAAGCAAGGATAGTTCCAGCAGGCTCCCGTTTCCACGCGCACACTCAGCTTACCTCCCTGTGGTTTCTAACCAGTCCAAAGAGACACATGTTACCCTGCGTTTGCTTCCCTGAACCAACTCCCCGAAGTAGGGTGTTCTGGGTCAAGTGAACTGCCTCAACCAAGGAATGCCCTGCCTAGTTACGCCTCCGGGGCCTGTGGCTATTCCAAAGCCTGCAGTGCCACAGGAAGCACAGGGCTGAAATCGCAGTAAGAACGCAAGCCGACTTTCTCTTGGAGGCAGGGTGACTTCCGGCAGGTGGGTCCTAGATGGAATGCGAGGCCAGGGGTTTCTCAGGGCAGCTCAGACTAGGGCAAGGCGTAAGACCTCAAAGGCATGTGAGACGTGCCAGAAGTCTGTTGGTGAAAGTGTGGGTTTGGTGGGGAAACGAATCTCCTCCAGGAGAGAGTGCAGGGCGTTTCCCTACACTCGGCGTATGGAGAGCGGCTCCAAAGGGCTCCGGGCCTGGATGTTGCTCAGCAGACCCAGGGGTGCCCGGGAGTACTCCG
The DNA here is from genome assembly GCF_949987515.2 of Delphinus delphis. Classification (NCBI taxonomy): domain Eukaryota; kingdom Metazoa; phylum Chordata; class Mammalia; order Artiodactyla; family Delphinidae; genus Delphinus; species Delphinus delphis. Next base: position 237,777 of record NW_027192871.1, read on the forward strand.
TGTTCCAGCCTGGAACAGGGTGCCCCCGCGAGCCTCCCAGGTGTCCAGGAAACTCTACTGCCGTTCAACACACGCAGAGCAGAGGCTACGGCCTCTCGGAAACTGCTGCGCGGCTCCGCTTGTGCACCTCACGTCAGGGCCTTCCCTCCAGGCCTGTGCTCACTCCGGCTGTCCCGTTAGCGACGCAGCATTGCGAGATGCTGACGTTCTCCTCGAGCAGAGTGCCTTCAGGTACGAGGCCCGCGAAGTAGGCAGAGTGTTTTCTCACGGCAGCTCTCACAAGGGCGACGACAAAGATTTCCTGGGAGCTTCGGACTCACCAGAAATCTGGTTCTGAGGCCGTGTGAGGGCTCTGGAAATGGAGCTCTCCTCAAGGAACGTGCAGCGTGTTGCCCATCACTCGGCACGCACACAGGGCCTCCGAGGGGCAGAGCAATGGGCCTCGATGTTGCTCAGCCGGACCACGGCGTGGGGGGTGTCTGGAGGTCCTCAGTGACCTTGGAGGGAAATGGATGCACACCCGAGGGGCCTAGGAGTCCTCAAATGGGTAATTCCCTTAAAATAAACCCGAACGGTGACTAAGAACTCATGGAAACTGCTGCATGCCGCCCTTCCTGCCCGGCTACGCAGGGCCTAAACTGGAGGCAAATTCTCACGTTGAGTTTCCCTTTCGTTCCGGAGCTTGTCAGGCTAACCACCACCGCGGCCATGGAAGCACCGGGTTGAGACGGAGCAAACTCATTTTCTTCCCAGAAGCATTTCGACCGGGTTTCCAGGCCTGTCAACAGCAGGGGACGTCAGGCAGCTTCAAGGCAGCATGAAGGCAGCCTTCCAAGTGGGAAAGCAAGGATAGTTCCAGCAGGCTCCCGTTTCCACGCGCACACTCAGCTTACCTCCCTGTGGTTTCTAACCAGTCCAAAGAGACACATGTTACCCTGCGTTTGCTTCCCTGAACCAACTCCCCGAAGTAGGGTGTTCTGGGTCAAGTGAACTGCCTCAACCAAGGAATGCCCTGCCTAGTTACGCCTCTGGGGCCTGTGGCTATTCCAAAGCCTGCAGTGCCACAGGAAGCACAGGGCTGAAATCGCAGTAAGAACGCAAGCCGACTTTCTCTTGGAGGCAGGGTGACTTCCGGCAGGTGGGTCCTAGATGGAATGCGAGGCCGAGGGGTCTCTCAGGGCAGCTCAGACTAGGCCAAGGCGTAAGACCTCAAAGGCATGTGAGACGTGCCAGAAGTCTGTTGGTGAAAGTGTGGGTTTGGTGGGGAAACGAATCTCCTGCAGGAGAGAGTGCAGGGCGTTTCCCTACACTCGGCGTATGGAGAGCGGCTCCAAAGGGCTCCGGGCCTGGATGTTGCTCAGCAGACCCAGGGGTGCCCGGGAGTACTCCGTGTTCCAGCCTGGAACAGGGTGCCCCCGCGAGCCTCCCAGGTGTCCAGGAAACTCTACTGCCGTTCAACACACGCAGAGCAGAGGCTACGGCCTCACGGAAAGTGCTGCGCGGCTCCGCTTGTGCACCTCACGTCAGGGCCTTCCCTCCAGGCCTGTGCTCACTCCGGCTGTCCCGTTAGCGACGCAGCATTGCGAGATGCTGACGTTCTCCTCGAGCAGAGTGCCTTCAGGTACGAGGCCCGCGAAGTAGGCAGAGTGTTTTCTCACGGCAGCTCTCACAAGGGCGACGACAAAGATTTCCTGGGAGCTTCGGACTCACCAGAAATCTGGTTCTGAGGCCGTGTGAGGGCTCTGGAAATGGAGCTCTCCTCAAGGAACGTGCAGCGTGTTGCCCATCACTCGGCACGCACACAGGGCCTCCGAGGGGCAGAGCAATGGGCCTCGATGTTGCTCAGCCGGACCACGGCGTGGGGGGTGTCTGGAGGTCCTCAGTGACCTTGGAGGGAAATGGATGCACACCCGAGGGGCCTAGGAGTCCTCAAATGGGTAATTCCCTTAAAATAAACCCGAACGGTGACTAAGAACTCATGGAAACTGCTGCATGCCGCCCTTCCTGCCCGGCTACGCAGAGCCTAAAATGGAGGCAAATTCTCACGTTGAGTTTCCCTTTCGTTCCGGAGCTTGTCAGGCTAACCACCACCGCGGCCATGGAAGCACCGGGTTGAGACGGAGCAAACTCATTTTCTTCCCAGAAGCATTTCGACCGGGTTTCCAGGCCTGTCAACAGCAGGGGACGTCAGGCAGCTTCAAGGCAGCATGAAGGCAGCCTTCCAAGTGGGAAAGCAAGGATAGTTCCAGCAGGCTCCCGTTTCCACGCGCACACTCAGCTTACCTCCGTGTGGTTTCTAACCAGTCCAAAGAGACACAGGTTACCCTGCGTTTGCTTCCCTGAACCAACTCCCCGAAGTAGGGTGTTCTGGGTCAAGTGAACTGCCTCAACCAAGGAATGCCCTGCCTAGTTACGCCTCTGGGGCCTGTGGCTATTCCAAAGCCTGCAGTGCCACAGGAAGCACAGGGCTGAAAGCGCAGTAAGAACGCAAGCCGACTTTCTCTTGGAGGCAGGGTGACTTCCGGCAGGGGGGTCCTAGATGGAATGCGAGGCCAGGGGTCTCTCAGGGCAGTTCAGACTAGGGCAAGGTGTAAGACCTCAAAGGCATGTGAGACGTGCCAGAAGTCTGTTGGTGAAAGTGTGGGTTTGGTGGGGAAACGAATCTCCTCCAGGAGAGAGTGCAGGGCGTTTCCCTACACTTGGCGTATGGAGAGCGGCTCCAAAGGGCTCCGGGCCTGGATGTTGCTCAGCAGACCCAGGGGTGCCCGGGAGTACTCCGTGTTCCAGCCTGGAACAGGGTGCCCCCGCGAGCCTCCCAGGTGTCCAGGAAACTCTACTGCCGTTCAACACACGCAGAGCAGAGGCTACGGTCTCACGGAAAGTCCTGCGCGGCTCCGCTTGTGCACCTCACGTCAGGGCCTTCCCTCCAGGCCTGTGCTCACTCCGGCTGTCCCGTTAGCGACGCAGCATTGCGAGATGCTGACGTTCTCCTCGAGCAGAGTGCCTTCAGGTACGAGGCCCGCGAAGTAGGCAGAGTGTTTTCTCACGGCAGCTCTCACAAGGGCGACGACAAAGATTTCCTGGGAGCTTCGGACTCACCAGAAATCTGGTTCTGAGGCCGTGTGAGGGCTCTGGAAATGGAGCTCTCCTCAAGGAACGTGCAGCGTGTTGCCCATCACTCGGCACGCACACAGGGCCTCCGAGGGGCAGAGCAATGGGCCTCGATGTTGCTCAGCCGGACCACGGCGTGGGGGGTGTCTGGAGGTCCTCAGTGACCTTGGAGGGAAATGGATGCACACCCGAGGGGCCTAGGAGTGCTCAAATGGGTAATTCCGTTAAAATAAACCCGAACGGTGACTAAGAACTCATGGAAACTGCTGCATGCCGCCCTTCCTGCCCGGCTACGCAGGGCCTAAACTGGAGGCAAATTCTCACGTTGAGTTTCCCTTTCGTTCCGGAGCTTGTCAGGCTAACCACCACCGCGGCCATGGAAGCACCGGGTTGAGACGGAGCAAACTCATTTTCTTCCCAGAAGCATTTCGACCGGGTTTCCAGGCCTGTCAACAGCAGGGGACGTCAGGCAGCTTTAAGGCAGCATGAAGGCAGCCTTCCAAGTGGGAAAGCAAGGATAGTTCCAGCAGGCTCCCGTTTCCACGTGCACACTCAGCTTACCTCCCTGTGGTTTCTAACCAGTCCAAAGAGACACATGTTACCCTGCGTTTGCTTCCCTGAACCAACTCCCCGAAGTAGGGTGTTCTGGGTCAAGTGAACTGCCTCAACCAAGGAATGTCCTGCCTAGTTACGCCTCTGGGGCCTGTGGCTATTCCAAAGCCTGCAGTGCCACAGGAAGCACAGGGCTGAAATCGCAGTAAGAACGCAAGCCGACTTTCTCTTGGAGGCAGGGTGACTTCCGGCAGGGGGGTCCTAGATGGAATTCGAGGCCGAGGGGTCTCTCAGGGCAGCTCAGACTAGGGCAAGGCGTAAGACCTCAAAGGCATGTGAGACGTGCCAGAAGTCTGTTGGTGAAAGTGTGGGTTTGGTGGGGAAACGAATCTCCTCCAGGAGAGAGTGCAGGGCGTTTCCCTACACTCGGCGTATAGAGAGCGGCTCCAAAGGGCTCCGGGCCTGGATGTTGCTCAGCAGACCCAGGGGTGCCCGGGAGTACTCCGTGTTCCAGCCTGGAACAGGGTGCCCCCGCGAGCCTCCCAGGTGTCCAGGAAACTCTACTGCCGTTCAACACACGCAGAGCAGAGGCTACGGCCTCACGGAAAGTGCTGCGCGGCTCCGCTTGTGCACCTCACGTCAGGGCCTTCCCTCCAGGCCTGTGCTCACTCCGGCTGTCCCGTTAGCGACGCAGCATTGCGAGATGCTGACGTTCTCCTCGAGCAGAGTGCCTTCAGGTACGAGGCCCGCGAAGTAGGCAGAGTGTTTTCTCACGGCAGCTCTCACAAGGGCGACGACAAAGATTTCCTGGGAGCTTCGGACTCACCAGAAATCTGGTTCTGAGGCCGTGTGAGGGCTCTGGAAATGGAGCTCTCCTCAAGGAACGTGCAGCGTGTTGCCCATCACTCGGCACGCACACAGGGCCTCCGAGGGGCAGAGCAATGGGCCTCGATGTTGCTCAGCCGGACCACGGCGTGGGGGGTGTCTGGAGGTCCTCAGTGACCTTGGAGGGAAATGGATGCACACCCGAGGGGCCTAGGAGTCCTCAAATGGGTAATTCCCTTAAAATAAACCCGAACGGTGACTAAGAACTCATGGAAACTGCTGCATGCCGCCCTTCCTGCCCGGCTACGCAGAGCCTAAACTGGAGGCAAATTCTCACGTTGAGTTTCCCTTTCGTTCCGGAGCTTGTCAGGCTAACCACCACCGCGGCCATGGAAGCACCGGGTTGAGACGGAGCAAACTCATTTTCTTCCCAGAAGCATTTCGACCGGGTTTCCAGGCCTGTCAACAGCAGGGGACATCAGGCAGCTTCAAGGCAGCATGAAGGCAGCCTTCCAAGTGGGAAAGCAAGGATAGTTCCAGCAGGCTCCCGTTTCCACGCGCGCACTCAGCTTACCTCCCTGTGGTTTCTAATCAGTCCAAAGAGACACAGGTTACCCGGCGTTTGCTTCCCTGAACCAACTCCCCGAAGTAGGGTGTTCTGGGTCAAGTGAACTGCCTCAACCAAGGAATGTCCTGCCTAGTTACGCCTCTGGGGCCTGTGGCTATTCCAAAGCCTGCAGTGCCACAGGAAGCACAGGGCTGAAATCGCAGTAAGAACGCAAGCCGACTTTCTCTTGGAGGCAGGGTGACTTCCGGCAGGGGGGTCCTAGATGGAATTCGAGGCCGAGGGGTCTCTCAGGGCAGCTCAGACTAGGGCAAGGCGTAAGACCTCAAAGGCATGTGAGACGTGCCAGAAGTCTGTTGGTGAAAGTGTGGGTTTGGTGGGGAAACGAATCTCCTCCAGGAGAGAGTGCAGGGCGTTTCCCTACACTCGGCGTATAGAGAGCGGCTCCAAAGGGCTCCGGGCCTGGATGTTGCTCAGCAGACCCAGGGGTGCCCGGGAGTACTCCGTGTTCCAGCCTGGAACAGGGTGCCCCCGCGAGCCTCCCAGGTGTCCAGGAAACTCTACTGCCGTTCAACACACGCAGAGCAGAGGCTACGGCCTCACGGAAAGTGCTGCGCGGCTCCGCTTGTGCACCTCACGTCAGGGCCTTCCCTCCAGGCCTGTGCTCACTCCGGCTGTCCCGTTAGCGACGCAGCATTGCGAGATGCTGACGTTCTCCTCGAGCAGAGTGCCTTCAGGTACGAGGCCCGCGAAGTAGGCAGAGTGTTTTCTCACGGCAGCTCTCACAAGGGCGACGACAAAGATTTCCTGGGAGCTTCGGACTCACCAGAAATCTGGTTCTGAGGCCGTGTGAGGGCTCTGGAAATGGAGCTCTCCTCAAGGAACGTGCAGCGTGTTGCCCATCACTCGGCACGCACACAGGGCCTCCGAGGGGCAGAGCAATGGGCCTCGATGTTGCTCAGCCGGACCACGGCGTGGGGGGTGTCTGGAGGTCCTCAGTGACCTTGGAGGGAAATGGATGCACACCCGAGGGGCCTAGGAGTCCTCAAATGGGTAATTCCCTTAAAATAAACCCGAACGGTGACTAAGAACTCATGGAAACTGCTGCATGCCGCCCTTCCTGCCCGGCTACGCAGAGCCTAAACTGGAGGCAAATTCTCACGTTGAGTTTCCCTTTCGTTCCGGAGCTTGTCAGGCTAACCACCACCGCGGCCATGGAAGCACCGGGTTGAGACGGAGCAAACTCATTTTCTTCCCAGAAGCATTTCGACCGGGTTTCCAGGCCTGTCAACAGCAGGGGACGTCAGGCAGCTTCAAGGCAGCATGAAGGCAGCCTTCCAAGTGGGAAAGCAAGGATAGTTCCAGCAGGCTCCCGTTTCCACGCGCACACTCAGCTTACCTCCCTGTGGTTTCTAACTAGTCCAAAGAGACACATGTTACCCTGCGTTTGCTTCCCTGAACCAACTCCCCGAAGTAGGGTGTTCTGGGTCAAGTGAACTGCCTCAACCAAGGAATGCCCTGCCTAGTTACGCCTCTGGGGCCTGTGGCTATTCCAAAGCCTGCAGTGCCACAGGAAGCACAGGGCTGAAATCGCAGTAAGAACGCAAGCCGACTTTCTCTTGGAGGCAGGGTGACTTCCGGCAGGTGGGTCCTAGATGGAATGCGAGGCCGAGGGGTCTCTCAGGGCAGCTCAGACTAGGGCAAGGCGTAAGACCTCAAAGGCATGTGAGACGTGCCAGAAGTCTGTTGGTGAAAGTGTGGGTTTGGTGGGGAAACGAATCTCCTCCAGGAGAGAGTGCAGGGCGTTTCCCTACACTCGGCGTATAGAGAGCGGCTCCAAAGGGCTCCGGGCCTGGATGTTGCTCAGCAGACCCAGGGGTGCCCGGGAGTACTCCGTGTTCCAGCCTGGAACAGGGTGCCCCCGCGAGCCTCCCAGGTGTCCAGGAAACTCTACTGCCGTTCAACACACGCAGAGCAGAGGCTACGGCCTCACGGAAAGTGCTGCGCGGCTCCGCTTGTGCACCTCACGTCAGGGACTTCCCTCCAGGCCTGTGCTCACTCCGGCTGTCCCGTTAGCGACGCAGCATTGCGAGATGCTGACGTTCTCCTCGAGCAGAGTGCCTTCAGGTACGAGGCCCGCGAAGTAGGCAGAGTGTTTTCTCACGGCAGCTCTCACAAGGGCGACGACAAAGATTTCCTGGGAGCTTCGGACTCACCAGAAATCTGGTTCTGAGGCCGTGTGAGGGCTCTGGAAATGGAGCTCTCCTCAAGGAACGTGCAGCGTGTTGCCCATCACTCGGCACGCACACAGGGCCTCCGAGGGGCAGAGCAATGGGCCTCGATGTTGCTCAGCCGGACCACGGCGTGGGGGGTGTCTGGAGGTCCTCAGTGACCTTGGAGGGAAATGGATGCACACCCGAGGGGCCTAGGAGTCCTCAAATGGGTAATTCCGTTAAAATAAACCCGAACGGTGACTAAGAACTCATGGAAACTGCTGCATGCCGCCCTTCCTGCCCGGCTACGCAGAGCCTAAACTGGAGGCAAATTCTCACGTTGAGTTTCCCTTTCGTTCCGGAGCTTGTCAGGCTAACCACCACCGCGGCCATGGAAGCACCGGGTTGAGACGGAGCAAACTCATTTTCTTCCCAGAAGCATTTCGACCGGGTTTCCAGGCCTGTCAACAGCAGGGGACGTCAGGCAGCTTCAAGGCAGCATGAAGGCAGCCTTCCAAGTGGGAAAGCAAGGATAGTTCCAGCAGGCTCCCGTTTCCACGTGCACACTCAGCTTACCTCCCTGTGGTTTCTAACCAGTCCAAAGAGACACATGTTACCCTGCGTTTGCTTCCCTGAACCAACTCCCCGAAGTAGGGTGTTCTGGGTCAAGTGAACTGCCTCAACCAAGGAATGCCCTGCCTAGTTACGCCTCTGGGGCCTGTGGCTATTCCAAAGCCTGCAGTGCCACAGGAAGCACAGGGCTGAAATCGCAGTAAGATCGCAAGCCGACTTTCTCTTGGAGGCAGGGTGACTTCCGGCAGGGGGGTCCTAGATGGAATGCGAGGCCGAGGGGTCTCTCAGGGCAGCTGAGAACAAGGCAAGGCGTAAGACCTCAAAGGCATGTGAGACGTGCCAGAAGTCTGTTGGTGAAAGTGTGGGTTTGGTGGGGAAACGAATCTCCTCCAGGAGAGAGTGCAGGGCGTTTCCCTACACTCGGCGTATAGAGAGCGGCTCCAAAGGGCTCCGGGCCTGGATGTTGCTCAGCAGACCCAGGGGTGCCCGGGAGTACTCCGTGTTCCAGCCTGGAACAGGGTGCCCCCGCGAGCCTCCCAGGTGTCCAGGAAACTCTACTGCCGTTCAACACACGCAGAGCAGAGGCTACGGCCTCACGGAAAGTGCTGCGCGGCTCCGCTTGTGCACCTCACGTCAGGGCCTTCCCTCCAGGCCTGTGCTCACTCCGGCTGTCCCGTTAGCGACGCAGCATTGCGAGATGCTGACGTTCTCCTCGAGCAGAGTGCCTTCAGGTACGAGGCCCGCGAAGTAGGCAGAGCGTTTTCTCACGGCAGCTCTCACAAGGGCGACGACAAAGATTTCCTGGGAGCTTCGGACTCACCAGAAATCTGGTTCTGAGGCCGTGTGAGGGCTCTGGAAATGGAGCTCTCCTCAAGGAACGTGCAGCGTGTTGCCCATCACTCGGCACGCACACAGGGCCTCCGAGGGGCAGAGCAATGGGCCTCGATGTTGCTCAGCCGGACCACGGCGTGGGGGGTGTCTGGAGGTCCTCAGTGACCTTGGAGGGAAATGGATGCACACCCGAGGGGCCTAGGAGTCCTCAAATGGGTAATTCCCTTAAAATAAACCCGAACGGTGACTAAGAACTCATGGAAACTGCTGCATGCCGCCCTTCCTGCCCGGCTACGCAGAGCCTAAACTGGAGGCAAATTCTCACGTTGAGTTTCCCTTTCGTTCCGGAGCTTGTCAGGCTAACCACCACCGCGGCCATGGAAGCACCGGGTTGAGACGGAGCAAACTCATTTTCTTCCCAGAAGCATTTCGACCGGGTTTCCAGGCCTGTCAACAGCAGGGGACATCAGGCAGCTTCAAGGCAGCATGAAGGCAGCCTTCCAAGTGGGAAAGCAAGGATAGTTCCAGCAGGCTCCCGTTTCCACGCGCGCACTCAGCTTACCTCCCTGTGGTTTCTAACCAGTCCAAAGAGACACAGGTTACCCGGCGTTTGCTTCCCTGAACCAACTCCCCGAAGTAGGGTGTTCTGGGTCAAGTGAACTGCCTCAACCAAGGAATGTCCTGCCTAGTTACGCCTCTGGGGCCTGTGGCTATTCCAAAGCCTGCAGTGCCACAGGAAGCACAGGGCTGAAATCGCAGTAAGAACGCAAGCCGACTTTCTCTTGGAGGCAGGGTGACTTCCAGCAGGGGGGTCCTAGATGGAATGCGAGGCCGAGGGGTCTCTCAGGGCAGCTCAGACTAGGGCAAGGCGTAAGACCTCAAAGGCATGTGAGACGTGCCAGAAGTCTGTTGGTGAAAGTGTGGGTTTGGTGGGGAAACGAATCTCCTCCAGGAGAGAGTGCAGGGCGTTTCCCTACACTCGGCGTATGGAGAGCGGCTCCAAAGGGCTCCGGGCCTGGATGTTGCTCAGCAGACCCAGGGGTGCCCGGGAGTACTCCGTGTTCCAGCCTGGAACAGGGTGCCCCCGCGAGCCTCCCAGGTGTCCAGGAAACTCTACTGCCGTTCAACACACGCAGAGCAGAGGCTACGGCCTCACGGAAACTGCTGCGCGGCTCCGCTTGTGCACCTCACGTCAGGGCCTTCCCTCCAGGCCTGTGCTCACTCCGGCTGTCCCGTTAGCGACGCAGCATTGCGAGATGCTGACGTTCTCCTCGAGCAGAGTGCCTTCAGGTACGAGGCCCGCGAAGTAGGCAGAGTGTTTTCTCACGGCAGCTCTCACAAGGGCGACGACAAAGATTTCCTGGGAGCTTCGGACTCACCAGAAATCTGGTTCTGAGGCCGTGTGAGGGCTCTGGAAATGGAGCTCTCCTCAAGGAACGTGCAGCGTGTTGCCCATCACTCGGCACGCACACAGGGCCTCCGAGGGGCAGAGCAATGGGCCTCGATGTTGCTCAGCCGGACCACGGCGTGGGGGGTGTCTGGAGGTCCTCAGTGACCTTGGAGGGAAATGGATGCACACCCGAGGGGCCTAGGAGTCCTCAAATGGGTAATTCCCTTAAAATAAACCCGAACGGTGACTAAGATCTCATGGAAACTGCTGCATGCCGCCCTTCCTGCCCGGCTACGCAGGGCCTAAACTGGAGGCAAATTCTCACGTTGAGTTTCCCTTTCGTTCCGGAGCTTGTCAGGCTAACCACCACCGCGGCCATGGAAGCACCGGGTTGAGACGGAGCAAACTCATTTTCTTCCCAGAAGCATTTCGACCGGGTTTCCAGGCCTGTCAACAGCAGGGGACGTCAGGCAGCTTTAAGGCAGCATGAAGGCAGCCTTCCAAGTGGGAAAGCAAGGATAGTTCCAGCAGGCTCCCGTTTCCACGTGCACACTCAGCTTACCTCCCTGTGGTTTCTAACCAGTCCAAAGAGACACATGTTACCCTGCGTTTGCTTCCCTGAACCAACTCCCCGAAGTAGGGTGTTCTGGGTCAAGTGAACTGCCTCAACCAAGGAATGTCCTGCCTAGTTACGCCTCTGGGGCCTGTGGCTATTCCAAAGCCTGCAGTGCCACAGGAAGCACAGGGCTGAAAGCGCAGTAAGAACGCAAGCCGACTTTCTCTTGGAGGCAGGGTGACTTCCGGCAGGGGGGTCCTAGATGGAATGCGAGGCCGAGGGGTCTCTCAGGGCAGCTCAGACTAGGGCAAGGCGTAAGCCCTCAAAGGCACGTGAGACGTGCCAGAAGTCTGTTGGTGAAAGTGTGGGTTTGGTGGGGAAACGAATCTCCTCCAGGAGACAGTGCAGTGCGTTTCCCTACACTCGGCGTATAGAGAGCGGCTCCAAAGGGCTCCGGGCCTGGATGTTGCTCAGCAGACCCAGGGGTGCCCGGGAGTACTCCGCGTTCCAGCCTGGAACAGGGTGCCCCCGCGAGCCTCCCAGGTGTCCAGGAAACTCTACTGCCGTTCAACACACGCAGAGCAGAGGCTACGGCCTCACGGAAACTGCTGTGCGGCTCCGCTTGTGCACCTCACGTCAGGGCCTTCCCTCCAGGCCTGTGCTCACTCCGGCTGTCCCGTTAGCGACGCAGCATTGCGAGATGCTGACGTTCTCCTCGAGCAGAGTGCCTTCAGGTACGAGGCCCGCGAAGTAGGCAGAGTGTTTTCTCACGGCAGCTCTCACAAGGGCGACGACAAAGATTTCCTGGGAGCTTCGGACTCACCAGAAATCTGATTCTGAGGCCGTGTGAGGGCTCTGGAAATGGAGCTCTCCTCAAGGAACGTGCAGCGTGTTGCCCATCACTCGGCACGCACACAGGGCCTCCGAGGGGCAGAGCAATGGGCCTCGATGTTGCTCAGCCGGACCACGGCGTGGGGGGTGTCTGGAGGTCCTCAGTGACCTTGGAGGGAAATGGATGCACACCCGAGGGGCCTAGGAGTCCTCAAATGGGTAATTCCCTTAAAATAAACCCGAACGGTGACTAAGAACTCATGGAAACTGCTGCATGCCGCCCTTCCTGCCCGGCTACGCAGAGCCTAAACTGGAGGCAAATTCTCACGTTGAGTTTCCCTTTCGTTCCGGAGCTTGTCAGGCTAACCACCACCGCGGCCATGGAAGCACCGGGTTGAGACGGAGCAAACTCATTTTCTTCCCAGAAGCATTTCGACCGGGTTTCCAGGCCTGTCAACAGCAGGGGACGTCAGGCAGCTTCAAGGCAGCATGAAGGCAGCCTTCCAAGTGGGAAAGCAAGGATAGTTCCAGCAGGCTCCCGTTTCCACGCGCACACTCAGCTTACCTCCCTGTGGTTTCTAACCAGTCCAAAGAGACACATGTTACCCTGCGTTTGCTTCCCTGAACCAACTCCCCGAAGTAGGGTGTTCTGGGTCAAGTGAACTGCCTCAACCAAGGAATGCCCTGCCTAGTTACGCCTCTGGGGCCTGTGGCTATTCCAAAGCCTGCAGTGCCACAGGAAGCACAGGGCTGAAATCGCAGTAAGAACGCAAGCCGACTTTCTCTTGGAGGCAGGGTGACTTCCGGCAGGTGGGTCCTAGATGGAATGCGAGGCCGAGGGGTCTCTCAGGGCAGCTCAGACTAGGGCAAGGCGTAAGACCTCAAAGGCATGTGAGACGTGCCAGAAGTCTGTTGGTGAAAGTGTGGGTTTGGTGGGGAAACGAATCTCCTCCAGGAGAGAGTGCAGGGCGTTTCCCTACACTCGGCGTATGGAGAGCGGCTCCAAAGGGCTCCGGGCCTGGATGTTGCTCAGCAGACCCAGGGGTGCCCGGGAGTACTCCGTGTTCCAGCCTGGAACAGGGTGCCCCCGCGAGCCTCCCAGGTGTCCAGGAAACTCTACTGCCGTTCAACACACGCAGAGCAGAGGCTACGGCCTCACGGAAAGTGCTGCGCGGCTCCGCTTGTGCACCTCACGTCAGGGCCTTCCCTCCAGGCCTGTGCTCACTCCGGCTGTCCCGTTAGCGACGCAGCATTGCGAGATGCTGACGTTCTCCTCGAGCAGAGTGCCTTCAGGTACGAGGCCCGCGAAGTAGGCAGAGTGTTTTCTCACGGCAGCTCTCACAAGGGCGACGACAAAGATTTCCTGGGAGCTTCGGACTCACCAGAAATCTGGTTCTGAGGCCGTGTGAGGGCTCTGGAAATGGAGCTCTCCTCAAGGAACGTGCAGCGTGTTGCCCATCACTCGGCACGCACACAGGGCCTCCGAGGGGCAGAGCAATGGGCCTCGATGTTGCTCAGCCGGACCACGGCGTGGGGGGTGTCTGGAGGTCCTCAGTGACCTTGGAGGGAAATGGATGCACACCCGAGGGGCCTAGGAGTCCTCACATGGGTAATTCCCTTAAAATAAACCCGAACGGTGACTAAGAACTCATGGAAACTGCTGCATGCCGCCCTTCCTGCCCGGCTACGCAGAGCCTAAACTGGAGGCAAATTCTCACGTTGAGTTTCCCTTTCGTTCCGGAGCTTGTCAGGCTAACCACCACCGCGGCCATGGAAGCACCGGGTTGAGACGGAGCAAACTCATTTTCTTCCCAGAAGCATTTCGACCGGGTTTCCAGGCCTGTCAACAGCAGGGGACGTCAGGCAGCTTCAAGGCAGCATGAAGGCAGCCTTCCAAGTGGGAAAGCAAGGATAGTTCCAGCAGGCTCCCGTTTCCACGCGCACACTCAGCTTACCTGCCTGTGGTTTCTAACCAGTCCAAAGAGACACATGTTACCCTGCGTTTGCTTCCCTGAACCAACTCCCCGAAGTAGGGTGTTCTGGGTCAAGTGAACTGCCTCAACCAAGGAATGTCCTGCCTAGTTACGCCTCTGGGGCCTGTGGCTATTCCAAAGCCTGCAGTGCCACAGGAAGCACAGGGCTGAAAGCGCAGTAAGAACGCAAGCCGACTTTCTCTTGGAGGCAGGGTGACTTCCGGCAGGGGGGTCCTAGATGGAATGCGAGGCCGAGGGGTCTCTCAGGGCAGCTCAGACTAGGGCAAGGCGTAAGCCCTCAAAGGCACGTGAGACGTGCCAGAAGTCTGTTGGTGAAAGTGTGGGTTTGGTGGGGAAACGAATCTCCTCCAGGAGAGAGTGCAGGGCGTTTCCCTACACTCGGCGTATGGAGAGCGGCTCCAAAGGGCTCCGGGCCTGGATGTTGCTCAGCAGACCCAGGGGTGCCCGGGAGTACTCCGTGTTCCAGCCTGGAACAGGGTGCCCCCGCGAGCCTCCCAGGTGTCCAGGAAACTCTACTGCCGTTCAACACACGCAGAGCAGAGGCTACGGCCTCACGGAAACTGCTGCGCGGCTCCGCTTGTGCACCTCACGTCAGGGCCTTCCCTCCAGGCCTGTGCTCACTCCGGCTGTCCCGTTAGCGACGCAGCATTGCGAGATGCTGACGTTCTCCTCGAGCAGAGTGCCTTCAGGTACGAGGCCCGCGAAGTAGGCAGAGTGTTTTCTCACGGCAGCTCTCACAAGGGCGACGACAAAGATTTCCTGGGAGCTTCGGACTCACCAGAAATCTGGTTCTGAGGCCGTGTGAGGGCTCTGGAAATGGAGCTCTCCTCAAGGAACGTGCAGCGTGTTGCCCATCACTCGGCACGCACACAGGGCCTCCGAGGGGCAGAGCAATGGGCCTCGATGTTGCTCAGCCGGACCACGGCGTGGGGGGTGTCTGGAGGTCCTCAGTGACCTTGGAGGGAAATGGATGCACACCCGAGGGGCCTAGGAGTCCTCAAATGGGTAATTCCCTTAAAATAAACCCGAACGGTGACTAAGATCTCATGGAAACTGCTGCATGCCGCCCTTCCTGCCCGGCTACGCAGGGCCTAAACTGGAGGCAAATTCTCACGTTGAGTTTCCCTTTCGTTCCGGAGCTTGTCAGGCTAACCACCACCGCGGCCATGGAAGCACCGGGTTGAGACGGAGCAAACTCATTTTCTTCCCAGAAGCATTTCGACCGGGTTTCCAGGCCTGTCAACAGCAGGGGACGTCAGGCAGCTTTAAGGCAGCATGAAGGCAGCCTTCCAAGTGGGAAAGCAAGGATAGTTCCAGCAGGCTCCCGTTTCCACGTGCACACTCAGCTTACCTCCCTGTGGTTTCTAACCAGTCCAAAGAGACACATGTTACCCTGCGTTTGCTTCCCTGAACCAACTCCCCGAAGTAGGGTGTTCTGGGTCAAGTGAACTGCCTCAACCAAGGAATGTCCTGCCTAGTTACGCCTCTGGGGCCTGTGGCTATTCCAAAGCCTGCAGTGCCACAGGAAGCACAGGGCTGAAAGCGCAGTAAGAACGCAAGCCGACTTTCTCTTGGAGGCAGGGTGACTTCCGGCAGGGAGGTCCTAGATGGAATGCGAGGCCGAGGGGTCTCTCAGGGCAGCTCAGACTAGGGCAAGGCGTAAGCCCTCAAAGGCACGTGAGACGTGCCAGAAGTCTGTTGGTGAAAGTGTGGGTTTGGTGGGGAAACGAATCTCCTCCAGGAGACAGTGCAGTGCGTTTCCCTACACTCGGCGTATAGAGAGCGGCTCCAAAGGGCTCCGGGCCTGGATGTTGCTCAGCAGACCCAGGGGTGCCCGGGAGTACTCCGCGTTCCAGCCTGGAACAGGGTGCCCCCGCGAGCCTCCCAGGTGTCCAGGAAACTCTACTGCCGTTCAACACACGCAGAGCAGAGGCTACGGCCTCACGGAAACTGCTGTGCGGCTCCGCTTGTGCACCTCACGTCAGGGCCTTCCCTCCAGGCCTGTGCTCACTCCGGCTGTCCCGTTAGCGACGCAGCATTGCGAGATGCTGACGTTCTCCTCGAGCAGAGTGCCTTCAGGTACGAGGCCCGCGAAGTAGGCAGAGTGTTTTCTCACGGCAGCTCTCACAAGGGCGACGACAAAGATTTCCTGGGAGCTTCGGACTCACCAGAAATCTGATTCTGAGGCCGTGTGAGGGCTCTGGAAATGGAGCTCTCCTCAAGGAACGTGCAGCGTGTTGCCCATCACTCGGCACGCACACAGGGCCTCCGAGGGGCAGAGCAATGGGCCTCGATGTTGCTCAGCCGGACCACGGCGTGGGGGGTGTCTGGAGGTCCTCAGTGACCTTGGAGGGAAATGGATGCACACCCGAGGGGCCTAGGAGTCCTCAAATGGGTAATTCCCTTAAAATAAACCCGAACGGTGACTAAGAACTCATGGAAACTGCTGCATGCCGCCCTTCCTGCCCGGCTACGCAGAGCCTAAACTGGAGGCAAATTCTCACGTTGAGTTTCCCTTTCGTTCCGGAGCTTGTCAGGCTAACCACCACCGCGGCCATGGAAGCACCGGGTTGAGACGGAGCAAACTCATTTTCTTCCCAGAAGCATTTCGACCGGGTTTCCAGGCCTGTCAACAGCAGGGGACGTCAGGCAGCTTCAAGGCAGCATGAAGGCAGCCTTCCAAGTGGGAAAGCAAGGATAGTTCCAGCAGGCTCCCGTTTCCACGCGCACACTCAGCTTACCTCCCTGTGGTTTCTAACCAGTCCAAAGAGACACATGTTACCCTGCGTTTGCTTCCCTGAACCAACTCCCCGAAGTAGGGTGTTCTGGGTCAAGTGAACTGCCTCAACCAAGGAATGCCCTGCCTAGTTACGCCTCTGGGGCCTGTGGCTATTCCAAAGCCTGCAGTGCCACAGGAAGCACAGGGCTGAAATCGCAGTAAGAACGCAAGCCGACTTTCTCTTGGAGGCAGGGTGACTTCCGGCAGGTGGGTCCTAGATGGAATGCGAGGCCGAGGGGTCTCTCAGGGCAGCTCAGACTAGGGCAAGGCGTAAGACCTCAAAGGCATGTGAGACGTGCCAGAAGTCTGTTGGTGAAAGTGTGGGTTTGGTGGGGAAACGAATCTCCTCCAGGAGAGAGTGCAGGGCGTTTCCCTACACTCGGCGTATGGAGAGCGGCTCCAAAGGGCTCCGGGCCTGGATGTTGCTCAGCAGACCCAGGGGTGCCCGGGAGTACTCCGTGTTCCAGCCTGGAACAGGGTGCCCCCGCGAGCCTCCCAGGTGTCCAGGAAACTCTACTGCCGTTCAACACACGCAGAGCAGAGGCTACGGCCTCACGGAAAGTGCTGCGCGGCTCCGCTTGTGCACCTCACGTCAGGGCCTTCCCTCCAGGCCTGTGCTCACTCCGGCTGTCCCGTTAGCGACGCAGCATTGCGAGATGCTGACGTTCTCCTCGAGCAGAGTGCCTTCAGGTACGAGGCCCGCGAAGTAGGCAGAGTGTTTTCTCACGGCAGCTCTCACAAGGGCGACGACAAAGATTTCCTGGGAGCTTCGGACTCACCAGAAATCTGGTTCTGAGGCCGTGTGAGGGCTCTGGAAATGGAGCTCTCCTTAAGGAACGTGCAGCGTGTTGCCCATCACTCGGCACGCACACAGGGCCTCCGAGGGGCAGAGCAATGGGCCTCGATGTTGCTCAGCCGGACCACGGCGTGGGGGGTGTCTGGAGGTCCTCAGTGACCTTGGAGGGAAATGGATGCACACCCGAGGGGCCTAGGAGTCCTCACATGGGTAATTCCCTTAAAATAAACCCGAACGGTGACTAAGAACTCATGGAAACTGCTGCATGCCGCCCTTCCTGCCCGGCTACGCAGAGCCTAAACTGGAGGCAAATTCTCACGTTGAGTTTCCCTTTCGTTCCGGAGCTTGTCAGGCTAACCACCACCGCGGCCATGGAAGCACCGGGTTGAGACGGAGCAAACTCATTTTCTTCCCAGAAGCATTTCGACCGGGTTTCCAGGCCTGTCAACAGCAGGGGACGTCAGGCAGCTTCAAGGCAGCATGAAGGCAGCCTTCCAAGTGGGAAAGCAAGGATAGTTCCAGCAGGCTCCCGTTTCCACGCGCACACTCAGCTTACCTCCCTGTGGTTTCTAACCAGTCCAAAGAGACACATGTTACCCTGCGTTTGCTTCCCTGAACCAACTCCCCGAAGTAGGGTGTTCTGGGTCAAGTGAACTGCCTCAACCAAGGAATGTCCTGCCTAGTTACGCCTCTGGGGCCTGTGGCTATTCCAAAGCCTGCAGTGCCACAGGAAGCACAGGGCTGAAAGCGCAGTAAGAACGCAAGCCGACTTTCTCTTGGAGGCAGGGTGACTTCCGGCAGGGGGGTCCTAGATGGAATGCGAGGCCGAGGGGTCTCTCAGGGCAGCTCAGACTAGGGCAAGGCGTAAGCCCTCAAAGGCACGTGAGACGTGCCAGAAGTCTGTTGGTGAAAGTGTGGGTTTGGTGGGGAAACGAATCTCCTCCAGGAGACAGTGCAGGGCGTTTCCCTACACTCGGCGTATAGAGAGCGGCTCCAAAGGGCTCCGGGCCTGGATGTTGCTCAGCAGACCCAGGGGTGCCCGGGAGTACTCCGTGTTCCAGCCTGGAACAGGGTGCCCCCGCGAGCCTCCCAGGTGTCCAGGAAACTCTACTGCCGTTCAACACACGCAGAGCAGAGGCTACGGCCTCACGGAAACTGCTGTGCGGCTCCGCTTGTGCACCTCACGTCAGGGCCTTCCCTCCAGGCCTGTGCTCACTCCGGCTGTCCCGTTAGCGACGCAGCATTGCGAGATGCTGACGTTCTCCTCGAGCAGAGTGCCTTCAGGTACGAGGCCCGCGAAGTAGGCAGAGTGTTTTCTCACGGCAGCTCTCACAAGGGCGACGACAAAGATTTCCTGGGAGCTTCGGACTCACCAGAAATCTGATTCTGAGGCCGTGTGAGGGCTCTGGAAATGGAGCTCTCCTCAAGGAACGTGCAGCGTGTTGCCCATCACTCGGCACGCACACAGGGCCTCCGAGGGGCAGAGCAATGGGCCTCGATGTTGCTCAGCCGGACCACGGCGTGGGGGGTGTCTGGAGGTCCTCAGTGACCTTGGAGGGAAATGGATGCACACCCGAGGGGCCTAGGAGTCCTCAAATGGGTAATTCCCTTAAAATAAACCCGAACGGTGACTAAGAACTCATGGAAACTGCTGCATGCCGCCCTTCCTGCCCGGCTACGCAGAGCCTAAACTGGAGGCAAATTCTCACGTTGAGTTTCCCTTTCGTTCCGGAGCTTGTCAGGCTAACCACCACCGCGGCCATGGAAGCACCGGGTTGAGACGGAGCAAACTCATTTTCTTCCCAGAAGCATTTCGACCGGGTTTCCAGGCCTGTCAACAGCAGGGGACGTCAGGCAGCTTCAAGGCAGCATGAAGGCAGCCTTCCAAGTGGGAAAGCAAGGATAGTTCCAGCAGGCTCCCGTTTCCACGCGCACACTCAGCTTACCTCCCTGTGGTTTCTAACCAGTCCAAAGAGACACATGTTACCCTGCGTTTGCTTCCCTGAACCAACTCCCCGAAGTAGGGTGTTCTGGGTCAAGTGAACTGCCTCAACCAAGGAATGCCCTGCCTAGTTACGCCTCTGGGGCCTGTGGCTATTCCAAAGCCTGCAGTGCCACAGGAAGCACAGGGCTGAAATCGCAGTAAGAACGCAAGCCGACTTTCTCTTGGAGGCAGGGTGACTTCCGGCAGGTGGGTCCTAGATGGAATGCGAGGCCGAGGGGTCTCTCAGGGCAGCTCAGACTAGGGCAAGGCGTAAGACCTCAAAGGCATGTGAGACGTGCCAGAAGTCTGTTGGTGAAAGTGTGGGTTTGGTGGGGAAACGAATCTCCTCCAGGAGAGAGTGCAGGGCGTTTCCCTACACTCGGCGTATAGAGAGCGGCTCCAAAGGGCTCCGGGCCTGGATGTTGCTCAGCAGACCCAGGGGTGCCCGGGAGTACTCCGTGTTCCAGCCTGGAACAGGGTGCCCCCGCGAGCCTCCCAGGTGTCCAGGAAACTCTACTGCCGTTCAACACACGCAGAGCAGAGGCTACGGCCTCACGGAAAGTGCTGCGCGGCTCCGCTTGTGCACCTCACGTCAGGGCCTTCCCTCCAGGCCTGTGCTCACTCCGGCTGTCCCGTTAGCGACGCAGCATTGCGAGATGCTGACGTTCTCCTCGAGCAGAGTGCCTTCAGGTACGAGGCCCGCGAAGTAGGCAGAGTGTTTTCTCACGGCAGCTCTCACAAGGGCGACGACAAAGATTTCCTGGGAGCTTCGGACTCACCAGAAATCTGGTTCTGAGGCCGTGTGAGGGCTCTGGAAATGGAGCTCTCCTCAAGGAACGTGCAGCGTGTTGCCCATCACTCGGCACGCACACAGGGCCTCCGAGGGGCAGAGCAATGGGCCTCGATGTTGCTCAGCCGGACCACGGCGTGGGGGGTGTCTGGAGGTCCTCAGTGACCTTGGAGGGAAATGGATGCACACCCGAGGGGCCTAGGAGTCCTCAAATGGGTAATTCCCTTAAAATAAACCCGAACGGTGACTAAGAACTCATGGAAACTGCTGCATGCTGCCCTTCCTGCCCGGCTACGCAGAGCCTAAACTGGAGGCAAATTCTCACGTTGAGTTTCCCTTTCGTTCCGGAGCTTGTCAGGCTAACCACCACCGCGGCCATGGAAGCACCGGGTTGAGACGGAGCAAACTCATTTTCTTCCCAGAAGCATTTCGACCGGGTTTCCAGGCCTGTCAACAGCAGGGGACGTCAGGCAGCTTCAAGGCAGCATGAAGGCAGCCTTCCAAGTGGGAAAGCAAGGATAGTTCCAGCAGGCTCCCGTTTCCACGCGCACACTCAGCTTACCTCCCTGTGGTTTCTAACCAGTCCAAAGAGACACATGTTACCCTGCGTTTGCTTCCCTGAACCAACTCCCCGAAGTAGGGTGTTCTGGGTCAAGTGAACTGCCTCAACCAAGGAATGTCCTGCCTAGTTACGCCTCTGGGGCCTGTGGCTATTCCAAAGCCTGCAGTGCCACAGGAAGCACAGGGCTGAAAGCGCAGTAAGAACGCAAGCCGACTTTCTCTTGGAGGCAGGGTGACTTCCGGCAGGGGGGTCCTAGATGGAATGCGAGGCCGAGGGGTCTCTCAGGGCAGCTCAGACTAGGGCAAGGCGTAAGCCCTCAAAGGCACGTGAGACGTGCCAGAAGTCTGTTGGTGAAAGTGTGGGTTTGGTGGGGAAACGAATCTCCTCCAGGAGAGAGTGCAGGGCGTTTCCCTACACTCGGCGTATAGAGAGCGGCTCCAAAGGGCTCCGGGCCTGGATGTTGCTCAGCAGACCCAGGGGTGCCCGGGAGTACTCCGTGTTCCAGCCTGGAACAGGGTGCCCCCGCGAGCCTCCCAGGTGTCCAGGAAACTCTACTGCCGTTCAACACACGCAGAGCAGAGGCTACGGCCTCACGGAAAGTGCTGCGCGGCTCCGCTTGTGCACCTCACGTCAGGGCCTTCCCTCCAGGCCTGTGCTCACTCCGGCTGTCCCGTTAGCGACGCAGCATTGCGAGATGCTGACGTTCTCCTCGAGCAGAGTGCCTTCAGGTACGAGGCCCGCGAAGTAGGCAGAGTGTTTTCTCACGGCAGCTCTCACAAGGGCGACGACAAAGATTTCCTGGGAGCTTCGGACTCACCAGAAATCTGGTTCTGAGGCCGTGTGAGGGCTCTGGAAATGGAGCTCTCCTCAAGGAACGTGCAGCGTGTTGCCCATCACTCGGCACGCACACAGGGCCTCCGAGGGGCAGAGCAATGGGCCTCGATGTTGCTCAGCCGGACCACGGCGTGGGGGGTGTCTGGAGGTCCTCAGTGACCTTGGAGGGAAATGGATGCACACCCGAGGGGCCTAGGAGTCCTCAAATGGGTAATTCCCTTAAAATAAACCCGAACGGTGACTAAGAACTCATGGAAACTGCTGCATGCCGCCCTTCCTGCCCGGCTACGCAGAGCCTAAACTGGAGGCAAATTCTCACGTTGAGTTTCCCTTTCGTTCCGGAGCTGGTCAGGCTAACCACCACCGCGGCCATGGAAGCACCGGGTTGAGACGGAGCAAACTCATTTTCTTCCCAGAAGCATTTCGACCGGGTTTCCAGGCCTGTCAACAGCAGGGGACGTCAGGCAGCTTCAAGGCAGCATGAAGGCAGCCTTCCAAGTGGGAAAGCAAGGATAGTTCCAGCAGGCTCCCGTTTCCACGCGCACACTCAGCTTACCTCCCTGTGGTTTCTAACCAGTCCAAAGAGACACATGTTACCCTGCGTTTGCTTCCCTGAACCAACTCCCCGAAGTAGGGTGTTCTGGGTCAAGTGAACTGCCTCAACCAAGGAATGTCCTGCCTAGTTACGCCTCTGGGGCCTGTGGCTATTCCAAAGCCTGCAGTGCCACAGGAAGCACAGGGCTGAAAGCGCAGTAAGAACGCAAGCCGACTTTCTCTTGGAGGCAGGGTGACTTCCGGCAGGGGGGTCCTAGATGGAATGCGAGGCCGAGGGGTCTCTCAGGGCAGCTCAGACTAGGGCAAGGCGTAAGCCCTCAAAGGCACGTGAGACGTGCCAGAAGTCTGTTGGTGAAAGTGTGGGTTTGGTGGGGAAACGAATCTCCTCCAGGAGACAGTGCAGGGCGTTTCCCTACACTCGGCGTATAGAGAGCGGCTCCAAAGGGCTCCGGGCCTGGATGTTGCTCAGCAGACCCAGGGGTGCCCGGGAGTACTCCGTGTTCCAGCCTGGAACAGGGTGCCCCCGCGAGCCTCCCAGGTGTCCAGGAAACTCTACTGCCGTTCAACACACGCAGAGCAGAGGCTACGGCCTCACGGAAACTGCTGTGCGGCTCCGCTTGTGCACCTCTCGTCAGGGCCTTCCCTCCAGGCCTGTGCTCACTCCGGCTGTCCCGTTAGCGACGCAGCATTGCGAGATGCTGACGTTCTCCTCGAGCAGAGTGCCTTCAGGTACGAGGCCCGCGAAGTAGGCAGAGTGTTTTCTCACGGCAGCTCTCACAAGGGCGACGACAAAGATTTCCTGGGAGCTTCGGACTCACCAGAAATCTGATTCTGAGGCCGTGTGAGGGCTCTGGAAATGGAGCTCTCCTCAAGGAACGTGCAGCGTGTTGCCCATCACTCGGCACGCACACAGGGCCTCCGAGGGGCAGAGCAATGGGCCTCGATGTTGCTCAGCCGGACCACGGCGTGGGGGGTGTCTGGAGGTCCTCAGTGACCTTGGAGGGAAATGGATGCACACCCGAGGGGCCTAGGAGTCCTCAAATGGGTAATTCCCTTAAAATAAACCCGAACGGTGACTAAGAACTCATGGAAACTGCTGCATGCCGCCCTTCCTGCCCGGCTACGCAGAGCCTAAACTGGAGGCAA
Organism: Delphinus delphis; assembly: GCF_949987515.2. Taxonomy (NCBI): domain Eukaryota; kingdom Metazoa; phylum Chordata; class Mammalia; order Artiodactyla; family Delphinidae; genus Delphinus; species Delphinus delphis. Next base: position 260,664 of record NW_027192871.1, read on the forward strand.
ATTCTCACGTTGAGTTTCCCTTTCGTTCCGGAGCTTGTCAGGCTAACCACCACCGCGGCCATGGAAGCACCGGGTTGAGACGGAGCAAACTCATTTTCTTCCCAGAAGCATTTCGACCGGGTTTCCAGGCCTGTCAACAGCAGGGGACGTCAGGCAGCTTCAAGGCAGCATGAAGGCAGCCTTCCAAGTGGGAAAGCAAGGATAGTTCCAGCAGGCTCCCGTTTCCACGCGCACACTCAGCTTACCTCCCTGTGGTTTCTAACCAGTCCAAAGAGACACATGTTACCCTGCGTTTGCTTCCCTGAACCAACTCCCCGAAGTAGGGTGTTCTGGGTCAAGTGAACTGCCTCAACCAAGGAATGCCCTGCCTAGTTACGCCTCTGGGGCCTGTGGCTATTCCAAAGCCTGCAGTGCCACAGGAAGCACAGGGCTGAAATCGCAGTAAGAACGCAAGCCGACTTTCTCTTGGAGGCAGGGTGACTTCCGGCAGGTGGGTCCTAGATGGAATGCGAGGCCGAGGGGTCTCTCAGGGCAGCTCAGACTAGGGCAAGGCGTAAGACCTCAAAGGCATGTGAGACGTGCCAGAAGTCTGTTGGTGAAAGTGTGGGTTTGGTGGGGAAACGAATCTCCTCCAGGAGAGAGTGCAGGGCGTTTCCCTACACTCGGCGTATGGAGAGCGGCTCCAAAGGGCTCCGGGCCTGGATGTTGCTCAGCAGACCCAGGGGTGCCCGGGAGTACTCCGTGTTCCAGCCTGGAACAGGGTGCCCCCGCGAGCCTCCCAGGTGTCCAGGAAACTCTACTGCCGTTCAACACACGCAGAGCAGAGGCTACGGCCTCACGGAAAGTGCTGCGCGGCTCCGCTTGTGCACCTCACGTCAGGGCCTTCCCTCCAGGCCTGTGCTCACTCCGGCTGTCCCGTTAGCGACGCAGCATTGCGAGATGCTGACGTTCTCCTCGAGCAGAGTGCCTTCAGGTACGGGGCCCGCGAAGTAGGCAGAGTGTTTTCTCACGGCAGCTCTCACAAGGGCGACGACAAAGATTTCCTGGGAGCTTCGGACTCACCAGAAATCTGGTTCTGAGGCCGTGTGAGGGCTCTGGAAATGGAGCTCTCCTCAAGGAACGTGCAGCGTGTTGCCCATCACTCGGCACGCACACAGGGCCTCCGAGGGGCAGAGCAATGGGCCTCGATGTTGCTCAGCCGGACCACGGCGTGGGGGGTGTCTGGAGGTCCTCAGTGACCTTGGAGGGAAATGGATGCACACCCGAGGGGCCTAGGAGTCCTCAAATGGGTAATTCCCTTAAAATAAACCCGAACGGTGACTAAGAACTCATGGAAACTGCTGCATGCCGCCCTTCCTGCCCGGCTACGCAGAGCCTAAACTGGAGGCAAATTCTCACGTTGAGTTTCCCTTTCGTTCCGGAGCTTGTCAGGCTAACCACCACCGCGGCCATGGAAGCACCGGGTTGAGACGGAGCAAACTCATTTTCTTCCCAGAAGCATTTCGACCGGGTTTCCAGGCCTGTCAACAGCAGGGGACGTCAGGCAGCTTCAAGGCAGCATGAAGGCAGCCTTCCAAGTGGGAAAGCAAGGATAGTTCCAGCAGGCTCCCGTTTCCACGCGCACACTCAGCTTACCTCCCTGTGGTTTCTAACCAGTCCAAAGAGACACATGTTACCCTGCGTTTGCTTCCCTGAACCAACTCCCCGAAGTAGGGTGTTCTGGGTCAAGTGAACTGCCTCAACCAAGGAATGTCCTGCCTAGTTACGCCTCTGGGGCCTCTGGCTATTCCAAAGCCTGCAGTGCCACAGGAAGCACAGGGCTGAAATCGCAGTAAGAACGCAAGCCGACTTTCTCTTGGAGGCAGGGTGACTTCCGGCAGGGGGGTCCTAGATGGAATGCGAGGCCGAGGGGTCTCTCAGGGCAGCTCAGACTAGGGCAAGGCGTAAGACCTCAAAGGCATGTGAGACGTGCCAGAAGTCTGTTGGTGAAAGTGTGGGTTTGGTGGGGAAACGAATCTCCTCCAGGAGAGAGTGCAGGGCGTTTCCCTACACTCGGCGTATGGAGAGCGGCTCCAAAGGGCTCCGGGCCTGGATGTTGCTCAGCAGACCCAGGGGTGCCCGGGAGTACTCCGTGTTCCAGCCTGGAACAGGGTGCCCCCGCGAGCCTCCCAGGTGTCCAGGAAACTCTACTGCCGTTCAACACACGCAGAGCAGAGGCTACGGCCTCACGGAAAGTGCTGCGCGGCTCCGCTTGTGCACCTCACGTCAGGGCCTTCCCTCCAGGCCTGTGCTCACTCCGGCTGTCCCGTTAGCGACGCAGCATTGCGAGATGCTGACGTTCTCCTCGAGCAGAGTGCCTTCAGGTACGAGGCCCGCGAAGTAGGCAGAGTGTTTTCTCACGGCAGCTCTCACAAGGGCGACGACAAAGATTTCCTGGGAGCTTCGGACTCACCAGAAATCTGGTTCTGAGGCCGTGTGAGGGCTCTGGAAATGGAGCTCTCCTCAAGGAACGTGCAGCGTGTTGCCCATCACTCGGCACGCACACAGGGCCTCCGAGGGGCAGAGCAATGGGCCTCGATGTTGCTCAGCCGGACCACGGCGTGGGGGGTGTCTGGAGGTCCTCAGTGACCTTGGAGGGAAATGGATGCACACCCGAGGGGTCTAGGAGTCCTCAAATGGGTAATTCCGTTAAAATAAACCCGAACGGTGACTAGGAACTCATGGAAACTGCTACATGCCGCCCTTCCTGCCCGGCTACGCAGAGCCTAAACTGGAGGCAAATTCTCACGTTGAGTTTCCCTTTCGTTCCGGAGCTGGTCAGGCTAACCACCACCGCGGCCATGGAAGCACCGGGTTGAGACGGAGCAAACTCATTTTCTTCCCAGAAGCATTTCGACCGGGTTTCCAGGCCTGTCAACAGCAGGGGACGTCAGGCAGCTTCAAGGCAGCATGAAGGCAGCCTTCCAAGTGGGAAAGCAAGGATAGTTCCAGCAGGCTCCCGTTTCCACGCGCACACTCAGCTTACCTCCCTGTGGTTTCTAACCAGTCCAAAGAGACACATGTTACCCTGCGTTTGCTTCCCTGAACCAACTCCCCGAAGTAGGGTGTTCTGGGTCAAGTGAACTGCCTCAACCAAGGAATGCCCTGCCTAGTTACGCCTCTGGGGCCTGTGGCTATTCCAAAGCCTGCAGTGCCACAGGAAGCACAGGGCTGAAATCGCAGTAAGAACGCAAGCCGACTTTCTCTTGGAGGCAGGGTGACTTCCGGCAGGGGGGTCCTAGATGGAATGCGCGGCCGAGGGATCTCTCAGGGCAGCTCAGACTAGGCCAAGGCGTAAGACCTCAAAGGCATGTGAGACGTGCCAGAAGTCTGTTGGTGAAAGTGTGGGTTTGGTGGGGAAACGAATCTCCTCCAGGAGAGAGTGCAGGGCGTTTCCCTACACTCGGCGTATGGAGAGCGGCTCCAAAGGGCTCCGGGCCTGGATGTTGCTCAGCAGACCCAGGGGTGCCCGGGAGTACTCCGTGTTCCAGCCTGGAACAGGGTGCCCCCGCGAGCCTCCCAGGTGTCCAGGAAACTCTACTGCCGTTCAACACACGCAGAGCAGAGGCTACGGCCTCACGGAAACTGCTGTGCGGCTCCGCTTCTGCACCTCACGTCAGGGCCTTCCCTCCAGGCCTGTGCTCACTCCGGCTGTCCCGTTAGCGACGCAGCATTGCGAGATGCTGACGTTCTCCTCGAGCAGAGTGCCTTCAGGTACGGGGCCCGCGAAGTAGGCAGAGTGTTTTCTCACGGCAGCTCTCACAAGGGCGACGACAAAGATTTCCTGGGAGCTTCGGACTCACCAGAAATCTGGTTCTGAGTCCGTGTGAGGGCTCTGGAAATGGAGCTCTCCTCAAGGAACGTGCAGCGTGTTGCCCATCACTCGGCACGCACACAGGGCCTCCGAGGGGCAGAGCAATGGGCCTCGATGTTGCTCAGCCGGACCACGGCGTGGGGCGTGTCTGGAGGTCCTCAGTGACCTTGGAGGGAAATGGATGCACACCCGAGGGGCCTAGGAGTCCTCAAATGGGTAATTCCCTTAAAATAAACCCGAACGGTGACTAAGAACTCATGGAAACTGCTACATGCCGCCCTTCCTGCCCGGCTACGCAGAGCCTAAACTGGAGGCAAATTCTCACGTTGAGTTTCCCTTTCGTTCCGGAGCTGGTCAGGCTAACCACCACCGCGGCCATGGAAGCACCGGGTTGAGACGGAGCAAACTCATTTTCTTCCCAGAAGCATTTCTACCGGGTTTCCAGGCCTGTCAACAGCAGGGGACGTCAGGCAGCTTCAAGGCAGCATGAAGGCAGCCTTCCAAGTGGGAAAGCAAGGATAGTTCCAGCAGGCTCCCGTTTCCACGCGCACACTCAGCTTACCTCCCTGTGGTTTCTAACCAGTCCAAAGAGACACATGTTACCCTGCGTTTGCTTCCCTGAACCAACTCCCCGAAGTAGGGTGTTCTGGGTCAAGTGAACTGCCTCAACCAAGGAATGCCCTGCCTAGTTACGCCTCTGGGGCCTGTGGCTATTCCAAAGCCTGCAGTGCCACAGGAAGCACAGGGCTGAAATCGCAGTAAGAACGCAAGCCGACTTTCTCTTGGAGGCAGGGTGACTTCCGGCAGGGGGGTCCTAGATGGAATGCGCGGCCGAGGGATCTCTCAGGGCAGCTCAGACTAGGCCAAGGCGTAAGACCTCAAAGGCATGTGAGACGTGCCAGAAGTCTGTTGGTGAAAGTGTGGGTTTGGTGGGGAAACGAATCTCCTCCAGGAGAGAGTGCAGGGCGTTTCCCTACACTCGGCGTATGGAGAGCGGCTCCAAAGGGCTCCGGGCCTGGATGTTGCTCAGCAGACCCAGGGGTGCCCGGGAGTACTCCGTGTTCCAGCCTGGAACAGGGTGCCCCCGCGAGCCTCCCAGGTGTCCAGGAAACTCTACTGCCGTTCAACACACGCAGAGCAGAGGCTACGGCCTCCCGGAAAGTGCTGCGCGGCTCCGCTTGTGCACCTCACGTCAGGGACTTCCCTCCAGGCCTGTGCTAACTCCGGCTGTCCCGTTAGCGACGCAGCATTGCGAGATGCTGACGTTCTCCTCGAGCAGAGTGCCTTCAGGTACGGGGCCCGCGAAGTAGGCAGAGTGTTTTCTCACGGCAGCTCTCACAAGGGCGACGACAAAGATTTCCTGGGAGCTTCGGACTCACCAGAAATCTGGTTCTGAGGCCGTGTGAGGGCTCTGGAAATGGAGCTCTCCTCAAGGAACGTGCAGCGTGTTGCCCATCACTCGGCACGCACACAGGGCCTCCGAGGGGCAGAGCAATGGGCCTCGATGTTGCTCAGCCGGACCACGGCGTGGGGGGTGTCTGGAGGTCCTCAGTGACCTTGGAGGGAAATGGATGCACACCCGAGGGGCCTAGGAGTCCTCAAATGGGTAATTCCGTTAAAATAAACCCGAACGGTGACTAGGAACTCATGGAAACTGCTACATGCCGCCCTTCCTGCCCGGCTACACAGAGCCTAAACTGGAGGCAAATTCTCACGTTGAGTTTCCCTTTCGTTCCGGAGCTGGTCAGGCTAACCACCACCGCGGCCATGGAAGCACCGGGTTGAGACGGAGCAAACTCATTTTCTTCCCAGAAGCATTTCGACCGGGTTTCCAGGCCTGTCAACAGCAGGGGACATCAGGCAGCTTCAAGGCAGCATGAAGGCAGCCTTCCAAGTGGGAAAGCAAGGATAGTTCCAGCAGGCTCCCGTTTCCACGCGCACACTCAGCTTACCTCCCTGTGGTTTCTAACCAGTCCAAAGAGACACATGTTACCCTGCGTTTGCTTCCCTGAACCAACTCCCCGAAGTAGGGTGTTCTGGGTCAAGTGAACTGCCTCAACCAAGGAATGCCCTGCCTAGTTACGCCTCTGGGGCCTGTGGCTATTCCAAAGCCTGCAGTGCCACAGGAAGCACAGGGCTGAAATCGCAGTAAGAACGCAAGCCGACTTTCTCTTGGAGGCAGGGTGACTTCCAGCAGGGGGGTCCTAGATGGAATGCGAGGCCGAGGGATCTCTCAGGGCAGCTCAGACTAGGGCAAGGCGTAAGACCTCAAAGGCATGTGAGACGTGCCAGAAGTCTGTTGGTGAAAGTGTGGGTTTGGTGGGGAAACGAATCTCCTCCAGGAGAGAGTGCAGGGCGTTTCCCTACACTCGGCGTATGGAGAGCGGCTCCAAAGGGCTCCGGGCCTGGATGTTGCTCAGCAGACCCAGGGGTGCCCGGGAGTACTCCGTGTTCCAGCCTGGAACAGGGTGCCCCCGCGAGCCTCCCAGGTGTCCAGGAAACTCTACTGCCGTTCAACACACGCAGAGCAGAGGCTACGGCCTCACGGAAACTGCTTCGCGGCTCCGCTTGTGCACCTCACGTCAGGGCCTTCCCTCCAGGCCTGTGCTCACTCCGGCTGTCCCGTTAGCGACGCAGCATTGCGAGATGCTGACGTTCTCCTCGAGCGGAGTGCCTTCAGGTACGAGGCCCGCGAAGTAGGCAGAGTGTTTTCTCACGGCAGCTCTCACAAGGGCGACGACAAAGATTTCCTGGGAGCTTCGGACTCACCAGAAATCTGGTTCTGAGGCCGTGTGAGGGCTCTGGAAATGGAGCTCTCCTCAAGGAACGTGCAGCGTGTTGCCCATCACTCGGCACGCACACAGGGCCTCCGAGGGGCAGAGCAATGGGCCTCGATGTTGCTCAGCCGGACCACGGCGTGGGGGGTGTCTGGAGGTCCTCAGTGACCTTGGAGGGAAATGGATGCACACCCGAGGGGCCTAGGAGTCCTCAAATGTGTAATTCCGTTAAAATAAACCCGAACGGTGACTAAGAACTCATGGAAACTGCTGCATGCCGCCCTTCCTGCCCGGCTACGCAGGGCCTAAACTGGAGGCAAATTCTCACGTTGAGTTTCCCTTTCGTTCCGGAGCTGGTCAGGCTAACCACCACCGCGGCCATGGAAGCACCGGGTTGAGACGGAGCAAACTCATTTTCTTCCCAGAAGCATTTCGACCGGGTTTCCAGGCCTGTCAACAGCAGGGGACGTCAGGCAGCTTCAAGGCAGCATGAAGGCAGCCTTCCAAGTGGGAAAGCAAGGATAGTTCCAGCAGGCTCCCGTTTCCACGCGCACACTCAGCTTACCTCCCTGTGGTTTCTAACCAGTCCAAAGAGACACATGTTACCCTGCGTTTGCTTCCCTGAACCAACTCCCCGAAGTAGGGTGTTCTGGGTCAAGTGAACTGCCTCAACCAAGGAATGCCCTGCCTAGTTACGCCTCTGGGGCCTGTGGCTATTCCAAAGCCTGCAGTGCCACAGGAAGCACAGGGCTGAAATCGCAGTAAGAACGCAAGCCGACTTTCTCTTGGAGGCAGGGTGACTTCCGGCAGGTGGGTCCTAGATGGAATGCGAGGCCGAGGGGTCTCTCAGGGCAGCTCAGACTAGGGCAAGGCGTAAGACCTCAAAGGCATGTGAGACGTGCCAGAAGTCTGTTGGTGAAAGTGTGGGTTTGGTGGGGAAACGAATCTCCTCCAGGAGAGAGTGCAGGGCGTTTCCCTACACTCGGCGTATGGAGAGCGGCTCCAAAGGGCTCCGGGCCTGGATGTTGCTCAGCAGACCCAGGGGTGCCCGGGAGTACTCCGTGTTCCAGCCTGGAACAGGGTGCCCCCGCGAGCCTCCCAGGTGTCCAGGAAACTCTACTGCCGTTCAACACACGCAGAGCAGAGGCTACGGCCTCACGGAAAGTGCTGCGCGGCTCCGCTTGTGCACCTCACGTCAGGGACTTCCCTCCAGGCCTGTGCTAACTCCGGCTGTCCCGTTAGCGACGCAGCATTGCGAGATGCTGACGTTCTCCTCGAGCAGAGTGCCTTCAGGTACGGGGCCCGCGAAGTAGGCAGAGTGTTTTCTCACGGCAGCTCTCACAAGGGCGACGACAAAGATTTCCTGGGAGCTTCGGACTCACCAGAAATCTGGTTCTGAGGCCGTGTGAGGGCTCTGGAAATGGAGCTCTCCTCAAGGAACGTGCAGCGTGTTGCCCATCACTCGGCACGCACACAGGGCCTCCGAGGGGCAGAGCAATGGGCCTCGATGTTGCTCAGCCGGACCACGGCGTGGGGGGTGTCTGGAGGTCCTCAGTGACCTTGGAGGGAAATGGATGCACACCCGAGGGGCCTAGGAGTCCTCAAATGGGAAATTCCGTTAAAATAAACCCGAACGGTGACTAAGAACTCATGGAAACTGCTGCATGCCGCCCTTCCTGCCCGGCTACGCAGGGCCTAAACTGGAGGCAAATTCTCACGTTGAGTTTCCCTTTCGTTCCGGAGCTTGTCAGGCTAACCACCACCGCGGCCATGGAAGCACCGGGTTGAGACGGAGCAAACTCATTTTCTTCCCAGAAGCATTTCGACCGGGTTTCCAGGCCTGTCAACAGCAGGGGACGTCAGGCAGCTTCAAGGCAGCATGAAGGCAGCCTTCCAAGTGGGAAAGCAAGGATAGTTCCAGCAGGCTCCCGTTTCCACGCGCACACTCAGCTTACCTCCCTGTGGTTTCTAACCAGTCCAAAGAGACACATGTTACCCTGCGTTTGCTTCCCTGAACCAACTCCCCGAAGTAGGGTGTTCTGGGTCAAGTGAACTGCCTCAACCAAGGAATGCCCTGCCTAGTTACGCCTCTGGGGCCTGTGGCTATTCCAAAGCCTGCAGTGCCACAGGAAGCACAGGGCTGAAATCGCAGTAAGAACGCAAGCCGACTTTCTCTTGGAGGCAGGGTGACTTCCGGCAGGGGGGTCCTAGATGGAATGCGCGGCCGAGGGATCTCTCAGGGCAGCTCAGACTAGGCCAAGGCGTAAGACCTCAAAGGCATGTGAGACGTGCCAGAAGTCTGTTGGTGAAAGTGTGGGTTTGGTGGGGAAACGAATCTCCTCCAGGAGAGAGTGCAGGGCGTTTCCCTACACTCGGCGTATGGAGAGCGGCTCCAAAGGGCTCCGGGCCTGGATGTTGCTCAGCAGACCCAGGGGTGCCCGGGAGTACTCCGTGTTCCAGCCTGGAACAGGGTGCCCCCGCGAGCCTCCCAGGTGTCCAGGAAACTCTACTGCCGTTCAACACACGCAGAGCAGAGGCTACGGCCTCACGGAAACTGCTGTGCGGCTCCGCTTCTGCACCTCACGTCAGGGCCTTCCCTCCAGGCCTGTGCTCACTCCGGCTGTCCCGTTAGCGACGCAGCATTGCGAGATGCTGACGTTCTCCTCGAGCAGAGTGCCTTCAGGTACGGGGCCCGCGAAGTAGGCAGAGTGTTTTCTCACGGCAGCTCTCACAAGGGCGACGACAAAGATTTCCTGGGAGCTTCGGACTCACCAGAAATCTGGTTCTGAGGCCGTGTGAGGGCTCTGGAAATGGAGCTCTCCTCAAGGAACGTGCAGCGTGTTGCCCATCACTCGGCACGCACACAGGGCCTCCGAGGGGCAGAGCAATGGGCCTCGATGTTGCTCAGCCGGACCACGGCGTGGGGGGTGTCTGGAGGTCCTCAGTGACCTTGGAGGGAAATGGATGCACACCCGAGGGGCCTAGGAGTCCTCAAATGTGTAATTCCGTTAAAATCAACCCGAACGGTGACTAAGAACTCATGGAAACTGCTGCATGCCGCCCTTCCTGCCCGGCTACGCAGGGCCTAAACTGGAGGCAAATTCTCACGTTGAGTTTCCCTTTCGTTCCGGAGCTTGTCAGGCTAACCACCACCGCGGCCATGGAAGCACCGGGTTGAGACGGAGCAAACTCATTTTCCTCCCAGAAGCATTTCGACCGGGTTTCCAGGCCTGTCAACAGCAGGGGACGTCAGGCAGCTTCAAGGCAGCATGAAGGCAGCCTTCCAAGTGGGAAAGCAAGGATAGTTCCAGCAGGCTCCCGTTTCCACGCGCACACTCAACTTACCTCCCTGTGGTTTCTAACCAGTCCAAAGAGACACATGTTACCCTGCGTTTGCTTCCCTGAACCAACTCCCCGAAGTAGGGTGTTCTGGGTCAAGTGAACTGCCTCAACCAAGGAATGCCCTGCCTAGTTACGCCTCTGGGGCCTGTGGCTATTCCAAAGCCTGCAGTGCCACAGGAAGCACAGGGCTGAAATCGCAGTAAGAACGCAAGCCGACTTTCTCTTGGAGGCAGGGTGACTTCCGGCAGGTGGGTCCTAGATGGAATGCGAGGCCGAGGGGCCTCTCAGGGCAGCTCAGACTAGGCCAAGGCGTAAGACCTCAAAGGCATGTGAGACGTGCCAGAAGTCTGTTGGTGAAAGTGTGGGTTTGGTGGGGAAACGAATCTCCTCCAGGAGAGAGTGCAGGGCGTTTCCCTACACTCGGCGTATGGAGAGCGGCTCCAAAGGGCTCCGGGCCTGGATGTTGCTCAGCAGACCCAGGGGTGCCCGGGAGTACTCCGTGTTCCAGCCTGGAACAGGGTGCCCCCGCGAGCCTCCCAGGTGTCCAGGAAACTCTACTGCCGTTCAACACACGCAGAGCAGAGGCTACGGCCTCACGGAAACTGCTGCGCGGCTCCGCTTCTGCACCTCACGTCAGGGCCTTCCCTCCAGGCCTGTGCTCACTCCGGCTGTCCCGTTAGCGACGCAGCATTGCGAGATGCTGACGTTCTCCTCGAGCAGAGTGCCTTCAGGTACGGGGCCCGCGAAGTAGGCAGAGTGTTTTCTCACGGCAGCTCTCACAAGGGCGACGACAAAGATTTCCTGGGAGCTTCGGACTCACCAGAAATCTGGTTCTGAGGCCGTGTGAGGGCTCTGGAAATGGAGCTCTCCTCAAGGAACGTGCAGCGTGTTGCCCATCACTCGGCACGCACACAGGGCCTCCGAGGGGCAGAGCAATGGGCCTCGATGTTGCTCAGCCGGACCACGGCGTGGGGGGTGTCTGGAGGTCCTCAGTGACCTTGGAGGGAAATGGATGCACACCCGAGGGGTCTAGGAGTCCTCAAATGGGTAATTCCGTTAAAATAAACCCGAACGGTGACTAGGAACTCATGGAAACTGCTACATGCCGCCCTTCCTGCCCGGCTACGCAGAGCCTAAACTGGAGGCAAATTCTCACGTTGAGTTTCCCTTTCGTTCCGGAGCTGGTCAGGCTAACCACCACCGCGGCCATGGAAGCACCGGGTTGAGACGGAGCAAACTCATTTTCTTCCCAGAAGCATTTCGACCGGGTTTCCAGGCCTGTCAACAGCAGGGGACGTCAGGCAGCTTCAAGGCAGCATGAAGGCAGCCTTCCAAGTGGGAAAGCAAGGATAGTTCCAGCAGGCTCCCGTTTCCACGCGCACACTCAGCTTACCTCCCTGTGGTTTCTAACCAGTCCAAAGAGACACATGTTACCCTGCGTTTGCTTCCCTGAACCAACTCCCCGAAGTAGGGTGTTCTGGGTCAAGTGAACTGCCTCAACCAAGGAATGCCCTGCCTAGTTACGCCTCTGGGGCCTGTGGCTATTCCAAAGCCTGCAGTGCCACAGGAAGCACAGGGCTGAAATCGCAGTAAGAACGCAAGCCGACTTTCTCTTGGAGGCAGGGTGACTTCCGGCAGGGGGGTCCTAGATGGAATGCGCGGCCGAGGGATCTCTCAGGGCAGCTCAGACTAGGGCAAGGCGTAAGACCTCAAAGGCATGTGAGACGTGCCAGAAGTCTGTTGGTGAAAGTGTGGGTTTGGTGGGGAAACGAATCTCCTCCAGGAGAGAGTGCAGGGCGTTTCCCTACACTCGGCGTATGGAGAGCGGCTCCAAAGGGCTCCGGGCCTGGATGTTGCTCAGCAGACCCAGGGGTGCCCGGGAGTACTCCGTGTTCCAGCCTGGAACAGGGTGCCCCCGCGAGCCTCCCAGGTGTCCAGGAAACTCTACTGCCGTTCAACACACGCAGAGCAGAGGCTACGGCCTCACGGAAACTGCTGTGCGGCTCCGCTTCTGCACCTCACGTCAGGGCCTTCCCTCCAGGCCTGTGCTCACTCCGGCTGTCCCGTTAGCGACGCAGCATTGCGAGATGCTGACGTTCTCCTCGAGCAGAGTGCCTTCAGGTACGGGGCCCGCGAAGTAGGCAGAGTGTTTTCTCACGGCAGCTCTCACAAGGGCGACGACAAAGATTTCCTGGGAGCTTCGGACTCACCAGAAATCTGGTTCTGAGGCCGTGTGAGGGCTCTGGAAATGGAGCTCTCCTCAAGGAACGTGCAGCGTGTTGCCCATCACTCGGCACGCACACAGGGCCTCCGAGGGGCAGAGCAATGGGCCTCGATGTTGCTCAGCCGGACCACGGCGTGGGGGGTGTCTGGAGGTCCTCAGTGACCTTGGAGGGAAATGGATGCACACCCGAGGGGCCTAGGAGTCCTCAAATGGGTAATTCCCTTAAAATAAACCCGAACGGTGACTAAGAACTCATGGAAACTGCTGCATGCCGCCCTTCCTGCCCGGCTACGCAGGGCCTAAACTGGAGGCAAATTCTCACGTTGAGTTTCCCTTTCGTTCCGGAGCTTGTCAGGCTAACCACCACCGCGGCCATGGAAGCACCGGGTTGAGACGGAGCAAACTCATTTTCTTCCCAGAAGCATTTCGACCGGGTTTCCAGGCCTGTCAACAGCAGGGGACGTCAGGCAGCTTCAAGGCAGCATGAAGGCAGCCTTCCAAGTGGGAAAGCAAGGATAGTTCCAGCAGGCTCCCGTTTCCACGCGCACACTCAGCTTACCTCCCTGTGGTTTCTAACCAGTCCAAAGAGACACATGTTACCCTGCGTTTGCTTCCCTGAACCAACTCCCCGAAGTAGGGTGTTCTGGGTCAAGTGAACTGCCTCAACCAAGGAATGCCCTGCCTAGTTACGCCTCCGGGGCCTGTGGCTATTCCAAAGCCTGCAGTGCCACAGGAAGCACAGGGCTGAAATCGCAGTAAGAACGCAAGCCGACTTTCTCTTGGAGGCAGGGTGACTTCCGGCAGGGGGGTCCTAGATGGAATGCGAGGCCGAGGGGTCTCTCAGGGCAGCTCAGACTAGGGCAAGGCGTAAGACCTCAAAGGCATGTGAGACGTGCCAGAAGTCTGTTGGTGAAAGTGTGGGTTTGGTGGGGAAACGAATCTCCTCCAGGAGAGAGTGCAGGGCGTTTCCCTACACTCGACGTATGGAGAGCGGCTCCAAAGGGCTCCGGGCCTGGATGTTGCTCAGCAGACCCAGGGGTGCCCGGGAGTACTCCGTGTTCCAGCCTGGAACAGGGTGCCCCCGCGAGCCTCCCAGGTGTCCAGGAAACTCTACTGCCGTTCAACACACGCAGAGCAGAGGCTACGGCCTCACGGAAACTGCTGCGCGGCTCCGCTTCTGCACCTCACGTCAGGGCCTTCCCTCCAGGCCTGTGCTCACTCCGGCTGTCCCGTTAGCGACGCAGCATTGCGAGATGCTGACGTTCTCCTCGAGCAGAGTGCCTTCAGGTACGAGGCCCGCGAAGTAGGCAGAGTGTTTTCTCACGGCAGCTCTCACAAGGGCGACGACAAAGATTTCCTGGGAGCTTCGGACTCACCAGAAATCTGGTTCTGAGGCCGTGTGAGGGCTCTGGAAATGGAGCTCTCCTCAAGGAACGTGCAGCGTGTTGCCCATCACTCGGCACGCACACAGGGCCTCCGAGGGGCAGAGCAATGGGCCTCGATGTTGCTCAGCCGGACCACGGCGTGGGGGGTGTCTGGAGGTCCTCAGTGACCTTGGAGGGAAATGGATGCACACCCGAGGGGCCTAGGAGTCCTCAAATGTGTAATTCCGTTAAAATAAACCCGAACGGTGACTAAGAACTCATGGAAACTGCTGCATGCCGCCCTTCCTGCCCGGCTACGCAGGGCCTAAACTGGAGGCAAATTCTCACGTTGAGTTTCCCTTTCGTTCCGGAGCTTGTCAGGCTAACCACCACCGCGGCCATGGAAGCACCGGGTTGAGACGGAGCAACCTCATTTTCTTCCCAGAAGCATTTCGACCGGGTTTCCAGGCCTGTCAACAGCAGGGGACGTCAGGCAGCTTCAAGGCAGCATGAAGGCAGCCTTCCAAGTGGGAAAGCAAGGATAGTTCCAGCAGGCTCCCGTTTCCACGCGCACACTCAACTTACCTCCCTGTGGTTTCTAACCAGTCCAAAGAGACACATGTTACCCTGCGTTTGCTTCCCTGAACCAACTCCCCGAAGTAGGGTGTTCTGGGTCAAGTGAACTGCCTCAACCAAGGAATGCCCTGCCTAGTTACGCCTCTGGGGCCTGTGGCTATTCCAAAGCCTGCAGTGCCACAGGAAGCACAGGGCTGAAATCGCAGTAAGAACGCAAGCCGACTTTCTCTTGGAGGCAGGGTGACTTCCGGCAGGTGGGTCCTAGATGGAATGCGAGGCCGAGGGGCCTCTCAGGGCAGCTCAGACTAGGCCAAGGCGTAAGACCTCAAAGGCATGTGAGACGTGCCAGAAGTCTGTTGGTGAAAGTGTGGGTTTGGTGGGGAAACGAATCTCCTCCAGGAGAGAGTGCAGGGCGTTTCCCTACACTCGGCGTATGGAGAGCGGCTCCAAAGGGCTCCGGGCCTGGATGTTGCTCAGCAGACCCAGGGGTGCCCGGGAGTACTCCGTGTTCCAGCCTGGAACAGGGTGCCCCCGCGAGCCTCCCAGGTGTCCAGGAAACTCTACTGCCGTTCAACACACGCAGAGCAGAGGCTACGGCCTCACGGAAAGTGCTGTGCGGCTCCGCTTCTGCACCTCACGTCAGGGCCTTCCCTCCAGGCCTGTGCTCACTCCGGCTGTCCCGTTAGCGACGCAGCATTGCGAGATGCTGACGTTCTCCTCGAGCAGAGTGCCTTCAGGTACGGGGCCCGCGAAGTAGGCAGAGTGTTTTCTCACGGCAGCTCTCACAAGGGCGACGACAAAGATTTCCTGGGAGCTTCGGACTCACCAGAAATCTGGTTCTGAGGCCGTGTGAGGGCTCTGGAAATGGAGCTCTCCTCAAGGAACGTGCAGCGTGTTGCCCATCACTCGGCACGCACACAGGGCCTCCGAGGGGCAGAGCAATGGGCCTCGATGTTGCTCAGCCGGACCACGGCGTGGGGGGTGTCTGGAGGTCCTCAGTGACCTTGGAGGGAAATGGATGCACACCCGAGGGGCCTAGGAGTCCTCAAATGGGTAATTCCGTTAAAATAAACCCGAACGGTGACTAGGAACTCATGGAAACTGCTACATGCCGCCCTTCCTGCCCGGCTACGCAGAGCCTAAACTGGAGGCAAATTCTCACGTTGAGTTTCCCTTTCGTTCCGGAGCTGGTCAGGCGAACCACCACCGCGGCCATGGAAGCACCGGGTTGAGACGGAGCAAACTCATTTTCTTCCCAGAAGCATTTCGACCGGGTTTCCAGGCCTGTCAACAGCAGGGGACGTCAGGCAGCTTCAAGGCAGCATGAAGGCAGCCTTCCAAGTGGGAAAGCAAGGATAGTTCCAGCAGGCTCCCGTTTCCACGCGCACACTCAGCTTACCTCCCTGTGGTTTCTAACCAGTCCAAAGAGACACATGTTACCCTGCGTTTGCTTCCCTGAACCAACTCCCCGAAGTAGGGTGTTCTGGGTCAAGTGAACTGCCTCAACCAAGGAATGCCCTGCCTAGTTACGCCTCTGGGGCCTGTGGCTCTTCCAAAGCCTGCAGTGCCACAGGAAGCACAGGGCTGAAATCGCAGTAAGAACGCAAGCCGACTTTCTCTTGGAGGCAGGGTGACTTCCGGCAGGGGGGTCCTAGATGGAATGCGAGGCCGAGGGGTCTCTCAGGGCAGCTCAGACTAGGCCAAGGCGTAAGACCTCAAAGGCATGTGAGACGTGCCAGAAGTCTGTTGGTGAAAGTGTGGGTTTGGTGGGGAAACGAATCTCCTCCAGGAGAGAGTGCAGGGCGTTTCCCTACACTCGGCGTATGGAGAGCGGCTCCAAAGGGCTCCGGGCCTGGATGTTGCTCAGCAGACCCAGGGGTGCCCGGGAGTACTCCGTGTTCCAGCCTGGAACAGGGTGCCCCCGCGAGCCTCCCAGGTGTCCAGGAAACTCTACTGCCGTTCAACACACGCAGAGCAGAGGCTACGGCCTCACGGAAAGTGCTGTGCGGCTCCGCTTCTGCACCTCACGTCAGGGCCTTCCCTCCAGGCCTGTGCTCACTCCGGCTGTCCCGTTAGCGACGCAGCATTGCGAGATGCTGACGTTCTCCTCGAGCAGAGTGCCTTCAGGTACGGGGCCCGCGAAGTAGGCAGAGTGTTTTCTCACGGCAGCTCTCACAAGGGCGACGACAAAGATTTCCTGGGAGCTTCGGACTCACCAGAAATCTGGTTCTGAGGCCGTGTGAGGGCTCTGGAAATGGAGCTCTCCTCAAGGAACGTGCAGCGTGTTGCCCATCACTCGGCACGCACACAGGGCCTCCGAGGGGCAGAGCAATGGGCCTCGATGTTGCTCAGCCGGACCACGGCGTGGGGGGTGTCTGGAGGTCCTCAGTGACCTTGGAGGGAAATGGATGCACACCCGAGGGGCCTAGGAGTCCTCAAATGGGTAATTCCCTTAAAATAAACCCGAACGGTGACTAAGAACTCATGGAAACTGCTGCATGCCGCCCTTCCTGCCCGGCTACGCAGGGCCTAAACTGGAGGCAAATTCTCACGTTGAGTTTCCCTTTCGTTCCGGAGCTTGTCAGGCTAACCACCACCGCGGCCATGGAAGCACCGGGTTGAGACGGAGCAAACTCATTTTCTTCCCAGAAGCATTTCTACCGGGTTTCCAGGCCTGTCAACAGCAGGGGACGTCAGGCAGCTTCAAGGCAGCATGAAGGCAGCCTTCCAAGTGGGAAAGCAAGGATAGTTCCAGCAGGCTCCCGTTTCCACGCGCACACTCAGCTTACCTCCCTGTGGTTTCTAACCAGTCCAAAGAGACACATGTTACCCTGCGTTTGCTTCCCTGAACCAACTCCCCGAAGTAGGGTGTTCTGGGTCAAGTGAACTGCCTCAACCAAGGAATGCCCTGCCTAGTTACGCCTCCGGGGCCTGTGGCTATTCCAAAGCCTGCAGTGCCACAGGAAGCACAGGGCTGAAATCGCAGTAAGAACGCAAGCCGACTTTCTCTTGGAGGCAGGGTGACTTCCGGCAGGGGGGTCCTAGATGGAATGCGAGGCCGAGGGGTCTCTCAGGGCAGCTCAGACTAGGGCAAGGCGTAAGACCTCAAAGGCATGTGAGACGTGCCAGAAGTCTGTTGGTGAAAGTGTGGGTTTGGTGGGGAAACGAATCTCCTCCAGGAGAGAGTGCAGGGCGTTTCCCTACACTCGGCGTATGGAGAGCGGCTCCAAAGGGCTCCGGGCCTGGATGTTGCTCAGCAGACCCAGGGGTGCCCGGGAGTACTCCGTGTTCCAGCCTGGAACAGGGTGCCCCCGCGAGCCTCCCAGGTGTCCAGGAAACTCTACTGCCGTTCAACACACGCAGAGCAGAGGCTACGGCCTCACGGAAAGTGCTGCGCGGCTCCGCTTGTGCACCTCACGTCAGGGCCTTCCCTCCAGGCCTGTGCTCACTCCGGCTGTCCCGTTAGCGACGCAGCATTGCGAGATGCTGACGTTCTCCTCGAGCAGAGTGCCTTCAGGTACGAGGCCCGCGAAGTAGGCAGAGTGTTTTCTCACGGCAGCTCTCACAAGGGCGACGACAAAGATTTCCTGGGAGCTTCGGACTCACCAGAAATCTGGTTCTGAGGCCGTGTGAGGGCTCTGGAAATGGAGCTCTCCTCAAGGAACGTGCAGCGTGTTGCCCATCACTCGGCACGCACACAGGGCCTCCGAGGGGCAGAGCAATGGGCCTCGATGTTGCTCAGCCGGACCACGGCGTGGGGGGTGTCTGGAGGTCCTCAGTGACCTTGGAGGGAAATGGATGCACACCCGAGGGGCCTAGGAGTCCTCAAATGGGTAATTCCGTTAAAATAAACCCGAACGGTGACTAAGAACTCATGGAAACTGCTGCATGCCGCCCTTCCTGCCCGGCTACGCAGGGCCTAAACTGGAGGCAAATTCTCACGTTGAGTTTCCCTTTCGTTCCGGAGCTTGTCAGGCTAACCACCACCGCGGCCATGGAAGCACCGGGTTGAGACGGAGCAAACTCATTTTCTTCCCAGAAGCATTTCTACCGGGTTTCCAGGCCTGTCAACAGCAGGGGACGTCAGGCAGCTTCAAGGCAGCATGAAGGCAGCCTTCCAAGTGGGAAAGCAAGGATAGTTCCAGCAGGCTCCCGTTTCCACGCGCACACTCAGCTTACCTCCCTGTGGTTTCTAACCAGTCCAAAGAGACACATGTTACCCTGCGTTTGCTTCCCTGAACCAACTCCCCGAAGTAGGGTGTTCTGGGTCAAGTGAACTGCCTCAACCAAGGAATGCCCTGCCTAGTTACGCCTCCGGGGCCTCTGGCTATTCCAAAGCCTGCAGTGCCACAGGAAGCACAGGGCTGAAATCGCAGTAAGAACGCAAGCCGACTTTCTCTTGGAGGCAGGTGACTTACGGCAGGGGCGTCCTAGATGGAATGCGAGGCCGAGGGGTCTCTCAGGGCAGCTCAGACTAGGGCAAGGCGTAAGACCTCAAAGGCATGTGAGACGTGCCAGAAGTCTGTTGGTGAAAGTGTGGGTTTGGTGGGGAAACGAATCTCCTCCAGGAGAGAGTGCAGGGCGTTTCCCTACACTCGGCATATGGAGAGCGGCTCCAAAGGGCTCCGGGCCTGGATGTTGCTCAGCAGACCCAGGGGTGCCCGGGAGTACTCCGTGTTCCAGCCTGGAACAGGGTGCCCCCGCGAGCCTCCCAGGTGTCCAGGAAACTCTACTGCCGTTCAACACACGCAGAGCAGAGGCTACGGCCTCACGGAAAGTGCTGCGTGGCTCCGCTTCTGCACCTCACGTCAGGGCCTTCCCTCCAGGCCTGTGCTCACTCCGGCTGTCCCGTTAGCGACGCAGCATTGCGAGATGCTGACGTTCTCCTCGAGCAGAGTGCCTTCAGGTACGAGGCCCGCGAAGTAGGCAGAGTGTTTTCTCACGGCAGCTCTCACAAGGGCGACGACAAAGAATTCCTGGGAGCTTCGGACTCACCAGAAATCTGGTTCTGAGGCCGTGTGAGGGTTCTGGAAATGGAGCTCTCCTCAAGGAACGTGCAGCGTGTTGCCCATCACTCGGCATGCACACAGGGCCTCCGAGGGGCAGAGCAATGGGCCTCGATGTTGCTCAGCCGGACCACGGCGTGGGGGGTGTCTGGAGGTCCTCAGTGACCTTGGAGGGAAATGGATGCACACCCGAGGGGCCTAGGAGTCCTCAAATGGGTAATTCCCTTAAAATAAACCCGAACGGTGACTAAGAACTCATGGAAACTGCTGCATGCCGCCCTTCCTGCCCGGCTACGCAGGGCCTAAACTGGAGGCAAATTCTCACGTTGAGTTTCCCTTTCGTTCTGGAGCTTGTCAGGCTAACCACCACCGCGGCCATGGAAGCACCGGGTTGAGACGGAGCAAACTCATTTTCTTCCCAGAAGCATTTCTACCGGGTTTCCAGGCCTGTCAACAGCAGGGGACGTCAGGCAGCTTCAAGGCAGCATGAAGGCAGCCTTCCAAGTGGGAAAGCAAGGATAGTTCCAGCAGGCTCCCGTTTCCACGCGCACACTCAGCTTACCTCCCTGTGGTTTCTAACCAGTCCAAAGAGACACATGTTACCCTGCGTTTGCTTCCCTGAACCAACTCCCCGAAGTAGGGTGTTCTGGGTCAAGTGAACTGCCTCAACCAAGGAATGCCCTGCCTAGTTACGCCTCCGGGGCCTCTGGCTATTCCAAAGCCTGCAGTGCCACAGGAAGCACAGGGCTGAAATCGCAGTAAGAACGCAAGCCGACTTTCTCTTGGAGGCAGGGTGACTTCCGGCAGGGGGGTCCTAGATGGAATGCGAGGCCGAGGGGTCTCTCAGGGCAGCTCAGACTAGGGCAAGGCGTAAGACCTCAAAGGCATGTGAGACGTGCCAGAAGTCTGTTGGTGAAAGTGTGGGTTTGGTGGGGAAACGAATCTCCTCCAGGAGAGAGTGCAGGGCGTTTCCCTACACTCGGCGTATGGAGAGCGGCTCCAAAGGGCTCCGGGCCTGGATGTTGCTCAGCAGACCCAGGGGTGCCCGGGAGTACTCCGTGTTCCAGCCTGGAACAGGGTGCCCCCGCGAGCCTCCCAGGTGTCCAGGAAACTCTACTGCCGTTCAACACACGCAGAGCAGAGGCTACGGCCTCACGGAAAGTGCTGCGCGGCTCCGCTTGTGCACCTCACGTCAGGGCCTTCCCTCCAGGCCTGTGCTCACTCCGGCTGTCCCGTTAGTGACGCAGCATTGCGAGATGCTGACGTTCTCCTCGAGCAGAGTGCCTTCAGGTACGAGGCCCGCGAAGTAGGCAGAGTGTTTTCTCACGGCAGCTCTCACAAGGGCGACGACAAAGATTTCCTGGGAGCTTCGGACTCACCAGAAATCTGGTTCTGAGGCCGTGTGAGGGCTCTGGAAATGGAGCTCTCCTCAAGGAACGTGCAGCGTGTTGCCCATCACTCGGCACGCACACAGGGCCTCCGAGGGGCAGAGCAATGGGCCTCGATGTTGCTCAGCCGGACCACGGCGTGGGGGGTGTCTGGAGGTCCTCAGTGACCTTGGAGGGAAATGGATGCACACCCGAGGGGCCTAGGAGTCCTCAAATGGGTAATTCCGTTAAAATAAACCCGAACGGTGACTAAGAACTCATGGAAACTGCTGCATGCCGCCCTTCCTGCCCGGCTACGCAGGGCCTAAACTGGAGGCAAATTCTCACGTTGAGTTTCCCTTTCGTTCCGGAGCTTGTCAGGCTAACCACCACCGCGGCCATGGAAGCACCGGGTTGAGACGGAGCAAACTCATTTTCTTCCCAGAAGCATTTCTACCGGGTTTCCAGGCCTGTCAACAGCAGGGGACGTCAGGCAGCTTCAAGGCAGCATGAAGGCAGCCTTCCAAGTGGGAAAGCAAGGATAGTTCCAGCAGGCTCCCGTTTCCACGCGCACACTCAGCTTACCTCCCTGTGGTTTCTAACCAGTCCAAAGAGACACATGTTACCCTGCGTTTGCTTCCCTGAACCAACTCCCCGAAGTAGGGTGTTCTGGGTCAAGTGAACTGCCTCAACCAAGGAATGCCCTGCCTAGTTACGCCTCCGGGGCCTCTGGCTATTCCAAAGCCTGCAGTGCCACAGGAAGCACAGGGCTGAAATCGCAGTAAGAACGCAAGCCGACTTTCTCTTGGAGGCAGGGTGACTTCCGGCAGGGGGGTCCTAGATGGAATGCGAGGCCGAGGGGTCTCTCAGGGCAGCTCAGACTAGGGCAAGGCGTAAGACCTCAAAGGCATGTGAGACGTGCCAGAAGTCTGTTGGTGAAAGTGTGGGTTTGGTGGGGAAACGAATCTCCTCCAGGAGAGAGTGCAGGGCGTTTCCCTACACTCGGCGTATGGAGAGCGGCTCCAAAGGGCTCCGGGCCTGGATGTTGCTCAGCAGACCCAGGGGTGCCCGGGAGTACTCCGTGTTCCAGCCTGGAACAGGGTGCCCCCGCGAGCCTCCCAGGTGTCCAGGAAACTCTACTGCCGTTCAACACACACAGAGCAGAGGCTACGGCCTCACGGAAACTGCTTCGCGGCCCCGCTTGTGCACCTCACGTCAGGGCCTTCCCTCCAGGCCTGTGCTCACTCCGGCTGTCCCGTTAGCGACGCAGCATTGCGAGATGCTGACGTTCTCCTCGAGCAGAGTGCCTTCAGGTACGAGGCCCGCGAAGTAGGCAGAGTGTTTTCTCACGGCAGCTCTCACAAGGGCGACGACAAAGATTTCCTGGGAGCTTCGGACTCACCAGAAATCTGGTTCTGAGGCCGTGTGAGGGCTCTGGAAATGGAGCTCTCCTCAAGGAACGTGCAGCGTGTTGCCCATCACTCGGCACGCACACAGGGCCTCCGAGGGGCAGAGCAATGGGCCTCGATGTTGCTCAGCCGGACCACGGCGTGGGGGGTGTCTGGAGGTCCTCAGTGACCTTGGAGGGAAATGGATACACACCCGAGGGGCCTAGGAGTCCTCAAATGGGTAATTCCCTTAAAATAAACCCGAACGGTGACTAAGAACTCATGGAAACTGCTGCATGCCGCCCTTCCTGCCCGGCTACGCAGGGCCTAAACTGGAGGCAAATTCTCACGTTGAGTTTCCCTTTCGTTCTGGAGCTTGTCAGGCTAACCACCACCGCGGCCATGGAAGCACCGGGTTGAGACGGAGCAAACTCATTTTCTTCCCAGAAGCATTTCTACCGGGTTTCCAGGCCTGTCAACAGCAGGGGACGTCAGGCAGCTTCAAGGCAGCATGAAGGCAGCCTTCCAAGTGGGAAAGCAAGGATAGTTCCAGCAGGCTCCCGTTTCCACGCGCACACTCAGCTTACCTCCCTGTGGTTTCTAACCAGTCCAAAGAGACACACGTTACCCTGCGTTTGCTTCCCTGAACCAACTCCCCGAAGTAGGGTGTTCTGGGTCAAGTGAACTGCCTCAACCAAGGAATGCCCTGCCTAGTTACGCCTCCGGGGCCTCTGGCTATTCCAAAGCCTGCAGTGCCACAGGAAGCACAGGGCTGAAATCGCAGTAAGAACGCAAGCCGACTTTCTCTTGGAGGCAGGGTGACTTCCGTCAGGGGGGTCCTAGATGGAATGCGAGGCCGAGGGATCTCTCAGGGCAGCTCAGACTAGGGCAAGGCGTAAGACCTCAAAGGCATGTGAGACGTGCCAGAAGTCTGTTGGTGAAAGTGTGGGTTTGGTGGGGAAACGAATCTCCTCCAGGAGAGAGTGCAGGGCGTTTCCCTACACTCGGCGTATGGAGAGCGGCTCCAAAGGGCTCCGGGCCTGGATGTTGCTCAGCAGACCCAGGGGTGCCCGGGAGTACTCCGTGTTCCAGCCTGGAACAGGGTGCCCCCGCGAGCCTCCCAGGTGTCCAGGAAACTCTACTGCCGTTCAACACACGCAGAGCAGAGGCTACGGCCTCACGGAAAGTGCTGCGCGGCTCCGCTTCTGCACCTCACGTCAGGGCCTTCCCTCCAGGCCTGTGCTCACTCCGGCTGTCCCGTTAGCGACGCAGCATTGCGAGATGCTGACGTTCTCCTCGAGCAGAGTGCCTTCAGGTACGAGGCCCGCGAAGTAGGCAGAGTGTTTTCTCACGGCAGCTCTCACAAGGGCGACGACAAAGATTTCCTGGGAGCTTCGGACTCACCAGAAATCTGGTTCTGAGGCCGTGTGAGGGCTCTGGAAATGGAGCTCTCCTCAAGGAACGTGCAGCGTGTTGCCCATCACTCGGCACGCACACAGGGCCTCCGAGGGGCAGAGCAATGGGCCTCGATGTTGCTCAGCCGGACCACGGCGTGGGGGGTGTCTGGAGGTCCTCAGTGACCTTGGAGGGAAATGGATGCACACCCGAGGGGCCTAGGAGTCCTCAAATGGGTAATTCCCTTAAAATAAACCCGAACGGTGACTAAGAACTCATGGAAACTGCTGCATGCCGCCCTTCCTGCCCGGCTACGCAGGGCCTAAACTGGAGGCAAATTCTCACGTTGAGTTTCCCTTTCGTTCTGGAGCTTGTCAGGCTAACCACCACCGCGGCCATGGAAGCACCGGGTTGAGACGGAGCAAACTCATTTTCTTCCCAGAAGCATTTCTACCGGGTTTCCAGGCCTGTCAACAGCAGGGGACGTCAGGCAGCTTCAAGGCAGCATGAAGGCAGCCTTCCAAGTGGGAAAGCAAGGATAGTTCCAGCAGGCTCCCGTTTCCACGCGCACACTCAGCTTACCTCCCTGTGGTTTCTAACCAGTCCAAAGAGACACATGTTACCCTGCGTTTGCTTCCCTGAACCAACTCCCCGAAGTAGGGTGTTCTGGGTCAAGTGAACTGCTTCAACCAAGGAATGCCCTGCCTAGTTACGCCTCCGGGGCCTCTGGCTCTTCCAAAGCCTGCAGTGCCACAGGAAGCACAGGGCTGAAATCGCAGTAAGAACGCAAGCCGACTTTCTCTTGGAGGCAGGGTGACTTCCGTCAGGGGGGTCCTAGATGGAATGCGAGGCCGAGGGGTCTCTCAGGGCAGCTCAGACTAGGCCAAGGCATAAGACCTCAAAGGCATGTGAGACGTGCCAGAAGTCTGTTGGTGAAAGTGTGGGTTTGGTGGGGAAACGAATCTCCTCCAGGAGAGAGTGCAGGGCGTTTCCCTACACTCGGCGTATGGAGAGCGGCTCCAAAGGGCTCCGGGCCTGGATGTTGCTCAGCAGACCCAGGGGTGCCCGGGAGTACTCCGTGTTCCAGCCTGGAACAGGGTGCCCCCGCGAGCCTCCCAGGTGTCCAGGAAACTCTACTGCCGTTCAACACACACAGAGCAGAGGCTACGGCCTCACGGAAACTGCTGCGCGGCTCCGCTTGTGCACCTCACGTCAGGGCCTTCCCTCCAGGCCTGTGCTCACTCCGGCTGTCCCGTTAGCGACGCAGCATTGCGAGATGCTGACGTTCTCCTCGAGCAGAGTGCCTTCAGGTACGAGGCCCGCGAAGTAGGCAGAGTGTTTTCTCACGGCAGCTCTCACAAGGGCGACGACAAAGATTTCCTGGGAGCTTCGGACTCACCAGAAATCTGGTTCTGAGGCCGTGTGAGGGCTCTGGAAATGGAGCTCTCCTCAAGGAACGTGCAGCGTGTTGCCCATCACTCGGCACGCACACAGGGCCTCCGAGGGGCAGAGCAATGGGCCTCGATGTTGCTCAGCCGGACCACGGCGTGGGGGGTGTCTGGAGGTCCTCAGTGACCTTGGAGGGAAATGGATGCACACCCGAGGGGCCTAGGAGTCCTCAAATGGGTAATTCCCTTAAAATAAACCCGAACGGTGACTAAGAACTCATGGAAACTGCTGCATGCCGCCCTTCCTGCCCGGCTACGCAGAGCCTAAACTGGAGGCAAATTCTCACGTTGAGTTTCCCTTTCGTTCCGGAGCTTGTCAGGCTAACCACCACCGCGGCCATGGAAGCACCGGGTTGAGACGGAGCAAACTCATTTTCTTTCCAGAAGCATTTCTAGGGTTTCCAGGCTTGTCAACAGCAGGGGACGTCAGGCAGCTTCAAGGCAGCATGAAGGCAGCCTTCCAAGTGGGAAAGCAAGGATAGTTCCAGCAGGCTCCCGTTTCCACGCGCACACTCAGCTTACCTCCCTGTGGTTTCTAACCAGTCCAAAGAGACACATGTTACCCTGCGTTTGCTTCCCTGAACCAACTCCCCGAAGTAGGGTGTTCTGGGTCAAGTGAACTGCCTCAACCAAGGAATGCCCTGCCTAGTTACGCCTCCGGGGCCTGTGGCTATTCCAAAGCCTGCAGTGCCACAGGAAGCACAGGGCTGAAATCGCAGTAAGAACGCAAGCCGACTTTCTCTTGGAGGCAGGGTGACTTCCGGCAGGGGGGTCCTAGATGGAATGCGAGGCCGAGGGGTCTCTCAGGGCAGCTCAGACTAGGGCAAGGCGTAAGACCTCAAAGGCATGTGAGACGTGCCAGAAGTCTGTTGGTGAAAGTGTGGGTTTGGTGGGGAAACGAATCTCCTCCAGGAGAGAGTGCAGGGCGTTTCCCTACACTCGGCGTATGGAGAGCGGCTCCAAAGGGCTCCGGGCCTGGATGTTGCTCAGCAGACCCAGGGGTGCCCGGGAGTACTCCGTGTTCCAGCCTGGAACAGTGTGCCCCCGCGAGCCTCCCAGGTGTCCAGGAAACTCTACTGCCGTTCAACACACGCAGAGCAGAGGCTACGGCCTCACGGAAACTGCTGCGCGGCTCCGCTTGTGCACCTCACGTCAGGGCCTTCCCTCCAGGCCTGTGCTCACTCCGGCTGTCCCGTTAGTGACGCAGCATTGCGAGATGCTGACGTTCTCCTCGAGCAGAGTGCCTTCAGGTACGAGGCCCGCGAAGTAGGCAGAGTGTTTTCTCACGGCAGCTCTCACAAGGGCGACGACAAAGATTTCCTGGGAGCTTCGGACTCACCAGAAATCTGGTTCTGAGGCCGTGTGAGGGCTCTGGAAATGGAGCTCTCCTCAAGGAACGTGCAGCGTGTTGCCCATCATTCGGCACGCACACAGGGCCTCCGAGGGGCAGAGCAATGGGCCTCGATGTTGCTCAGCCGGACCACGGCGTGGGGGGTGTCTGGAGGTCCTCAGTGACCTTGGAGGGAAATGGATGCACACCCGAGGGGCCTAGGAGTCCTCAAATGGGTAATTCCCTTAAAATAAACCCGAACGGTGACTAAGAACTCATGGAAACTGCTGCATGCCGCCCTTCCTGCCCGGCTACGCAGGGCCTAAACTGGAGGCAAATTCTCACGTTGAGTTTCCCTTTCGTTCTGGAGCTTGTCAGGCTAACCACCACCGCGGCCATGGAAGCACCGGGTTGAGACGGAGCAAACTCATTTTCTTCCCAGAAGCATTTCGACCGGGTTTCCAGGCCTGTCAACAGCAGGGGACGTCAGGCAGCTTCAAGGCAGCATGAAGGCAGCCTTCCAAGTGGGAAAGCAAGGATAGTTCCAGCAGGCTCCCGTTTCCACGCGCACACTCAACTTACCTCCCTGTGGTTTCTAACCAGTCCAAAGAGACACATGTTACCCTGCGTTTGCTTCCCTGAACCAACTCCCCGAAGTAGGGTGTTCTGGGTCAAGTGAACTGCCTCAACCAAGGAATGCCCTGCCTAGTTACGCCTCTGGGGCCTGTGGCTATTCCAAAGCCTGCAGTGCCACAGGAAGCACAGGGCTGAAATCGCAGTAAGAACGCAAGCCGACTTTCTCTTGGAGGCAGGGTGACTTCCGGCAGGTGGGTCCTAGATGGAATGCGAGGCCGAGGGGCCTCTCAGGGCAGCTCAGACTAGGGCAAGGCGTAAGACCTCAAAGGCATGTGAGACGTGCCAGAAGTCTGTTGGTGAAAGTGTGGGTTTGGTGGGGAAACGAATCTCCTCCAGGAGAGAGTGCAGGGCGTTTCCCTACACTCGGCGTATGGAGAGCGGCTCCAAAGGGCTCCGGGCCTGGATGTTGCTCAGCAGACCCAGGGGTGCCCGGGAGTACTCCGTGTTCCAGCCTGGAACAGGGTGCCCCCGCGAGCCTCCCAGGTGTCCAGGAAACTCTACTGCCGTTCAACACACGCAGAGCAGAGGCTACGGCCTCACGGAAAGTGCTGCGCGGCTCCGCTTCTGCACCTCACGTCAGGGCCTTCCCTCCAGGCCTGTGCTCACTCCTGCTGTCCCGTTAGCGACGCAGCATTGCGAGATGCTGACGTTCTCCTCGAGCAGAGTGCCTTCAGGTACGGGGCCCGCGAAGTAGGCAGAGTGTTTTCTCACGGCAGCTCTCACAAGGGCGACGACAAAGATTTCCTGGGAACTTCGGACTCACCAGAAATCTGGTTCTGAGGCCGTGTGAGGGCTCTGGAAATGGAGCTCTCCTCAAGGAACGTGCAGCGTGTTGCCCATCACTCGGCACGCACACAGGGCCTCCGAGGGGCAGAGCAATGGGCCTCGATGTTGCTCAGCCGGACCACGGCGTGGGGGGTGTCTGGAGGTCCTCAGTGACCTTGGAGGGAAATGGATGCACACCCGAGGGGCCTAGGAGTCCTCAAATGGGTAATTCCCTTAAAATAAACCCGAACGGTGACTAAGAACTCATGGAAACTGCTGCATGCCGCCCTTCCTGCCCGGCTACGCAGGGCCTAAACTGGAGGCAAATTCTCACGTTGAGTTTCCCTTTCGTTCTGGAGCTTGTCAGGCTAACCACCAGTGCGGCCATGGAAGCACCGGGTTGAGACGGAGCAAACTCATTTTCTTCCCAGAAGCATTTCTAGGGTTTCCAGGCCTGTCAACAGCAGGGACGTCAGGCAGCTTCAAGGCAGCATGAAGGCAGCCTTCCAAGTGGGAAAGCAAGGATAGTTCCAGCAGGCTCCCGTTTCCACGCGCACACTCAGCTTACCTCCCTGTGGTTTCTAACCAGTCCAAAGAGACACATGTTACCCTGCGTTTGCTTCCCTGAACCAACTCCCCGAAGTAGGGTGTTCTGGGTCAAGTGAACTGCCTCAACCAAGGAATGCCCTGCCTAGTTACGCCTCCGGGGCCTGTGGCTATTCCAAAGCCTGCAGTGCCACAGGAAGCACAGGGCTGAAATCGCAGTAAGAACGCAAGCCGACTTTCTCTTGGAGGCAGGGTGACTTCCGGCAGGGGGGTCCTAGATGGAATGCGAGGCCGAGGGGTCTCTCAGGGCAGCTCAGACTAGGGCAAGGCGTAAGACCTCAAAGGCATGTGAGACGTGCCAGAAGTCTGTTGGTGAAAGTGTGGGTTTGGTGGGGAAACGAATCTCCTCCAGGAGAGAGTGCAGGGCGTTTCCCTACACTCGGCGTATGGAGAGCGGCTCCAAAGGGCTCCGGGCCTGGATGTTGCTCAGCAGACCCAGGGGTGCCCGGGAGTACTCCGTGTTCCAGCCTGGAACAGGGTGCCCCCGCGAGCCTCCCAGGTGTCCAGGAAACTCTACTGCCGTTCAACACACGCAGAGCAGAGGCTACGGCCTCACGGAAAGTGCTGCGCGGCTCCGCTTCTGCACCTCACGTCAGGGCCTTCCCTCCAGGCCTGTGCTCACTCCGGCTGTCCCGTTAGCGACGCAGCATTGCGAGATGCTGACGTTCTCCTCGAGCAGAGTGCCTTCAGGTACGAGGCCCGCGAAGTAGGCAGAGTGTTTTCTCACGGCAGCTCTCACAAGGGCGACGACAAAGATCTCCTGGGAGCTTCGGACTCACCAGAAATCTGGTTCTGAGGCCGTGTGAGGGCTCTGGAAATGGAGCTCTCCTCAAGGAACGTGCAGCGTGTTGCCCATCACTCGGCACACACACAGGGCCTCCGAGGGGCAGAGCAATGGGCCTCGATGTTGCTCAGCCGGACCACGGCGTGGGGGGTGTCTGGAGGTCCTCAGTGACCTTGGAGGGAAATGGATGCACACCCGAGGGGCCTAGGAGTCCTCAAATGGGTAATTCCCTTAAAATAAACCCGAACGGTGACTAAGAACTCATGGAAACTGCTGCATGCCGCCCTTCCTGCCCGGCTACGCAGGGCCTAAACTGGAGGCAAATTCTCACGTTGAGTTTCCCTTTCGTTCTGGAGCTTGTCAGGCTAACCACCACCGCGGCCATGGAAGCACCGGGTTGAGACGGAGCAAACTCATTTTCTTCCCAGAAGCATTTCTACCGGGTTTCCAGGCCTGTCAACAGCAGGGGACGTCAGGCAGCTTCAAGGCAGCATGAAGGCAGCCTTCCAAGTGGGAAAGCAAGGATAGTTCCAGCAGGCTCCCGTTTCCATGCGCACACTCAGCTTACCTCCCTGTGGTTTCTAACCAGTCCAAAGAGACACATGTTACCCTGCGTTTGCTTCCCTGAACCAACTCCCTGAAGTAGGGTGTTCTGGGTCAAGTGAACTGCCTCAACCAAGGAATGCCCTGCCTAGTTACGCCTCCGGGGCCTGTGGCTATTCCAAAGCCTGCAGTGCCACAGGAAGCACAGGGCTGAAATCGCAGTAAGAACGCAAGCCGACTTTCTCTTGGAGGCAGGGTGACTTCCGGCAGGGTGGTCCTAGATGGAATGCGAGGCCGAGGGATCTCTCAGGGCAGCTCAGACTAGGGCAAGGCGTAAGACCTCAAAGGCATGTGAGACGTGCCAGAAGTCTGTTGGTGAAAGTGTGGGTTTGGTGGGGAAACGAATCTCCTCCAGGAGAGAGTGCAGGGCGTTTCCCTACACTCGGCGTATGGAGAGCGGCTCCAAAGGGCTCCGGGCCTGGATGTTGCTCAGCAGACCCAGGGGTGCCCGGGAGTACTCCGTGTTCCAGCCTGGAACAGGGTGCCCCCGCGAGCCTCCCAGGTGTCCAGGAAACTCTACTGCCGTTCAACACACGCAGAGCAGAGGCTACGGCCTCACGGAAACTGCTGCGCGGCTCCGCTTCTGCACCTCACGTCAGGGCCTTCCCTCCAGGCCTGTGCTCACTCCTGCTGTCCCGTTAGCGACGCAGCATTGCGAGATGCTGACGTTCTCCTCGAGCAGAGTGCCTTCAGGTACGAGGCCCGCGAAGTAGGCAGAGTGTTTTCTCACGGCAGCTCTCACAAGGGCGACGACAAAGATTTCCTGGGAACTTCGGACTCACCAGAAATCTGGTTCTGAGGCCGTGTGAGGGCTCTGGAAATGGAGCTCTCCTCAAGGAACGTGCAGCGTGTTGCCCATCACTCGGCACGCACACAGGGCCTCCGAGGGGCAGAGCAATGGGCCTCGATGTTGCTCAGCCGGACCACGGCGTGGGGGGTGTCTGGAGGTCCTCAGTGACCTTGGAGGGAAATGGATGCACACCCGAGGGGCCTAGGAGTCCTCAAATGGGTAATTCCCTTAAAATAAACCCGAACGGTGACTAAGAACTCATGGAAACTGCTGCATGCCGCCCTTCCTGCCCGGCTACGCAGGGCCTAAACTGGAGGCAAATTCTCACGTTGAGTTTCCCTTTCGTTCTGGAGCTTGTCAGGCTAACCACCAGTGCGGCCATGGAAGCACCGGGTTGAGACGGAGCAAACTCATTTTCTTCCCAGAAGCATTTCTAGGGTTTCCAGGCCTGTCAACAGCAGGGACGTCAGGCAGCTTCAAGGCAGCATGAAGGCAGCCTTCCAAGTGGGAAAGCAAGGATAGTTCCAGCAGGCTCCCGTTTCCACGCGCACACTCAGCTTACCTCCCTGTGGTTTCTAACCAGTCCAAAGAGACACATGTTACCCTGCGTTTGCTTCCCTGAACCAACTCCCCGAAGTAGGGTGTTCTGGGTCAAGTGAACTGCCTCAACCAAGGAATGCCCTGCCTAGTTACGCCTCCGGGGCCTCTGGCTATTCCAAAGCCTGCAGTGCCACAGGAAGCACAGGGCTGAAATCGCAGTAAGAACGCAAGCCGACTTTCTCTTGGAGGCAGGGTGACTTCCGGCAGGGGGGTCCTAGATGGAATGCGAGGCCGAGGGGTCTCTCAGGGCAGCTCAGACTAGGGCAAGGCGTAAGACCTCAAAGGCATGTGAGACGTGCCAGAAGTCTGTTGGTGAAAGTGTGGGTTTGGTGGGGAAACGAATCTCCTCCAGGAGAGAGTGCAGGGCGTTTCCCTACACTCGGCGTATGGAGAGCGGCTCCAAAGGGCTCCGGGCCTGGATGTTGCTCAGCAGACCCAGGGGTGCCCGGGAGTACTCCGTGTTCCAGCCTGGAACAGGGTGCCCCCGCGAGCCTCCCAGGTGTCCAGGAAACTCTACTGCCGTTCAACACACGCAGAGCAGAGGCTACGGCCTCACGGAAAGTGCTGCGCGGCTCCGCTTCTGCACCTCACGTCAGGGCCTTCCCTCCAGGCCTGTGCTCACTCCGGCTGTCCCGTTAGCGACGCAGCATTGCGAGATGCTGACGTTCTCCTCGAGCAGAGTGCCTTCAGGTACGAGGCCCGCGAAGTAGGCAGAGTGTTTTCTCACGGCAGCTCTCACAAGGGCGACGACAAAGATTTCCTGGGAGCTTCGGACTCACCAGAAATCTGGTTCTGAGGCAGTGTGAGGGCTCTGGAAATGGAGCTCTCCTCAAGGAACGTGCAGCGTGTTGCCCATCACTCGGCACGCACACAGGGCCTCCGAGGGGCAGAGCAATGGGCCTCGATGTTGCTCAGCCGGACCACGGCGTGGGGGGTGTCTGGAGGTCCTCAGTGACCTTGGAGGGAAATGGATGCACACCCGAGGGGCCTAGGAGTCCTCAAATGGGTAATTCCCTTAGAATAAACCCGAACGGTGACTAAGAACTCATGGAAACTGCTGCATGCCGCCCTTCCTGCCCGGCTATGCAGGGCCTAAACTGGAGGCAAATTCTCACGTTGAGTTTCCCTTTCGTTCTGGAGCTTGTCAGGCTAACCACCAGTGCGGCCATGGAAGCACCGGGTTGAGACGGAGCAAACTCATTTTCTTCCCAGAAGCATTTCTAGGGTTTCCAGGCCTGTCAACAGCAGGGACGTCAGGCAGCTTCAAGGCAGCATGAAGGCAGCCTTCCAAGTGGGAAAGCAAGGATAGTTCCAGCAGGCTCCCGTTTCCACGCGCACACTCAGCTTACCTCCCTGTGGTTTCTAACCAGTCCAAAGAGACACATGTTACCCTGCGTTTGCTTCCCTGAACCAACTCCCCGAAGTAGGGTGTTCTGGGTCAAGTGAACTGCCTCAACCAAGGAATGCCCTGCCTAGTTACGCCTCCGGGGCCTGTGGCTATTCCAAAGCCTGCAGTGCCACAGGAAGCACAGGGCTGAAATCGCAGTAAGAACGCAAGCCGACTTTCTCTTGGAGGCAGGGTGACTTCCAGCAGGGGGGTCCTAGATGGAATGCGAGGCCGAGGGGTCTCTCAGGGCAGCTCAGACTAGGGCAAGGTGTAAGACCTCAAAGGCATGTGAGACGTGCCAGAAGTCTGTTGGTGAAAGTGTGGGTTTGGTGGGGAAACGAATCTCCTCCAGGAGAGAGTGCAGGGCGTTTCCCTACACTCGGCGTATGGAGAGCGGCTCCAAAGGGCTCCGGGCCTGGATGTTGCTCAGCAGACCCAGGGGTGCCCGGGAGTACTCCGTGTTCCAGCCTGGAACAGGGTGCCCCCGCGAGCCTCCCAGGTGTCCAGGAAACTCTACTGCCGTTCAACACACGCAGAGCAGAGGCTACGGCCTCACGGAAACTGCTGCGCGGCTCCGCTTGTGCACCTCACGTCAGGGCCTTCCCTCCAGGCCTGTGCTCACTCCGGCTGTCCCGTTAGCGACGCAGCATTGCGAGATGCTGACGTTCTCCTCGAGCAGAGTGCCTTCAGGTACGAGGCCCGCGAAATAGGCAGAGTGTTTTCTCACGGCAGCTCTCACAAGGGCGACGACAAAGATTTCCTGGGAGCTTCGGACTCACCAGAAATCTGGTTCTGAGGCCGTGTGAGGGCTCTGGAAATGGAGCTCTCCTCAAGGAACGTGCAGCGTGTTGCCCATCACTCGGCACGCACACAGGGCCTCCGAGGGGCAGAGCAATGGGCCTCGATGTTGCTCAGCCGGACCACGGCGTGGGGGGTGTCTGGAGGTCCTCAGTGACCTTGGAGGGAAATGGATGCACACCCGAGGGGCCTAGGAGTCCTCAAATGGGTAATTCCCTTAGAATAAACCCGAACGGTGACTAAGAACTCATGGAAACTGCTGCATGCCGCCCTTCCTGCCCGGCTATGCAGGGCCTAAACTGGAGGCAAATTCTCACGTTGAGTTTCCCTTTCGTTCTGGAGCTTGTCAGGCTAACCACCAGTGCGGCCATGGAAGCACCGGGTTGAGACGGAGCAAACTCATTTTCTTCCCAGAAGCATTTCTAGGGTTTCCAGGCCTGTCAACAGCAGGGACGTCAGGCAGCTTCAAGGCAGCATGAAGGCAGCCTTCCAAGTGGGAAAGCAAGGATAGTTCCAGCAGGCTCCCGTTTCCACGCGCACACTCAGCTTACCTCCCTGTGGTTTCTAACCAGTCCAAAGAGACACATGTTACCCTGCGTTTGCTTCCCTGAACCAACTCCCCGAAGTAGGGTGTTCTGGGTCAAGTGAACTGCCTCAACCAAGGAATGCCCTGCCTAGTTACGCCTCCGGGGCCTGTGGCTATTCCAAAGCCTGCAGTGCCACAGGAAGCACAGGGCTGAAATCGCAGTAAGAACGCAAGCCGACTTTCTCTTGGAGGCAGGGTGACTTCCAGCAGGGGGGTCCTAGATGGAATGCGAGGCCGAGGGGTCTCTCAGGGCAGCTCAGACTAGGGCAAGGCGTAAGACCTCAAAGGCATGTGAGACGTGCCAGAAGTCTGTTGGTGAAAGTGTGGGTTTGGTGGGGAAACGAATCTCCTCCAGGAGAGAGTGCAGGGCGTTTCCCTACACTCGGCGTATGGAGAGCGGCTCCAAAGGGCTCCGGGCCTGGATGTTGCTCAGCAGACCCAGGGGTGCCCGGGAGTACTCCGTGTTCCAGCCTGGAACAGGGTGCCCCCGCGAGCCTCCCAGGTGTCCAGGAAACTCTACTGCCGTTCAACACACGCAGAGCAGAGGCTACGGCCTCACGGAAAGTGCTGCGCGGCTCCGCTTCTGCACCTCACGTCAGGGCCTTCCCTCCAGGCCTGTGCTCACTCCGGCTGTCCCGTTAGCGACGCAGCATTGCGAGATGCTGACGTTCTCCTCGAGCAGAGTGCCTTCAGGTACGAGGCCCGCGAAGTAGGCAGAGTGTTTTCTCACGGCAGCTCTCACAAGGGCGACGACAAAGATTTCCTGGGAGCTTCGGACTCACCAGAAATCTGGTTCTGAGGCCGTGTGAGGGCTCTGGAAATGGAGCTCTCCTCAAGGAACGTGCAGCGTGTTGCCCATCACTCGGCACGCACACAGGGCCTCCGAGGGGCAGAGCAATGGGCCTCGATGTTGCTCAGCCGGACCACGGCGTGGGGGGTGTCTGGAGGTCCTCAGTGACCTTGGAGGGAAATGGATGCACACCCGAGGGGCCTAGGAGTCCTCAAATGGGTAATTCCCTTAAAATAAACCCGAACGGTGACTAAGAACTCATGGAAACTGCTGCATGCTGCCCTTCCTGCCCGGCTACGCAGGGCCTAAACTGGAGGCAAATTCTCACGTTGAGTTTCCCTTTCGTTCTGGAGCTTGTCAGGCTAACCACCACCGCGGCCATGGAAGCACCGGGTTGAGACGGAGCAAACTCATTTTCTTCCCAGAAATATTTCTACCGGGTTTCCAGGCCTGTCAACAGCAGGGGACGTCAGGCAGCTTCAAGGCAGCATGAAGGCAGCCTTCCAAGTGGGAAAGCAAGGATAGTTCCAGCAGGCTCCCGTTTCCACGCGCACACTCAGCTTACCTCCCTGTGGTTTCTAACCAGTCCAAAGAGACACATGTTACCCTGCGTTTGCTTCCCTGAACCAACTCCCCGAAGTAGGGTGTTCTGGGTCAAGTGAACTGCCTCAACCAAGGAATGCCCTGCCTAGTTACGCCTCCGGGGCCTGTGGCTATTCCAAAGCCTGCAGTGCCACAGGAAGCACAGGGCTGAAATCGCAGTAAGAACGCAAGCCGACTTTCTCTTGGAGGCAGGGTGACTTCCGGCAGGGTGTCCTAGATGGAATGCGAGGCCGAGGGGTCTCTCAGGGCAGCTCAGACTAGGGCAAGGCGTAAGACCTCAAAGGCATGTGAGATGTGCCAGAAGTCTGTTGGTGAAAGTGTGGGTTTGGTGGGGAAACGAATCTGCTCCAGGAGAGAGTGCAGGGAGTTTCCCTACACTCGGCGTATGGAGAGCGGCTCCAAAGGGCTCCGGGCCTGGATGTTGCTCAGCAGACCCAGGGGTGCCCGGGAGTACTCTGTGTTCCAGCCTGGAACAGGGTGCCCCCGCGAGCCTCCCAGGTGTCCAGGAAACTCTACTGCCGTTCAACACACACAGAGCAGAGGCTACGGCCTCACGGAAAGTGCTGCGCGGCTCCGCTTGTGCACCTCACGTCAGGGCCTTCCCTCCAGGCCTGTGCTCACTCCGGCTGTCCCGTTAGCGACGCAGCATTGCGAGATGGTGACGTTCTCCTCGAGCAGAGTGCCTTCAGGTACGAGGCCCGCGAAGTAGGCAGAGTGTTTTCTCACGGCAGCTCTCACAAGGGCGACGACAAAGATTTCCTGGGAGCTTCGGACTCACCAGAAATCTGGTTCTGAGGCCGTGTGAGGGCTCTGGAAATGGAGCTCTTCTCAAGGAACGTGCAGCGTGTTGCCCATCACTCGGCACGCACACAGGGCCTCCGAGGGGCAGAGCAATGGGCCTCGATGTTGCTCAGCCGGACCACGGCGTGGGGGGTGTCTGGAGGTCCTCAGTGACCTTGGAGGGTAATGGATGCACACCCGAGGGGCCTAGGAGTCCTCAAATGGGTAATTCCCTTAAAATAAACCCGAACGGTGACTAAGAACTCATGGAAACTGCTGCATGCCGCCCTTCCTGCCCGGCTACGCAGGGTCTAAACTGGAGGAAAATTCTCACGTTGAGTTTCCCTTTCGTTCCGGAGCTTGTCAGGCTAACCGCCACCGCGGCCATGGAAGCACCGGGTTGAGACGGAGCAAACTCATTTTCTTCCCAGAAGCATTTCTACCGGGTTTCCAGGCCTGTCAACAGCAGGGGACGTCAGGCAGCTTCAAGGCAGCATGAAGGCAGCCTTCCAAGTGGGAAAGCAAGGATAGTTCCAGCAGGCTCCTGTTTTCACGCGCACACTCAGCTTACCTCCCTGTGGTTTCTAACCAGTCCAAAGAGACACATGTTACCCTGCGTTTGCTTCCCTGAACCAACTCCCCGAAGTAGGGTGTTCTGGGTCAAGTGAACTGCCTCAACCAAGGAATGCCCTGCCTAGTTACGCCTCCGGGGCCTCTGGCTATTCCAAAGCCTGCAGTGCCACAGGAAGCACAGGGCTGAAATCGCAGTAAGAACGCAAGCCGACTTTCTCTTGGAGGCAGGGTGACTTCCCGCAGAGGGGTCCTAGATGGAATGAGAGGCCGAGGGATCTCTCAGGGCAGCTCAGACTAGGGCAAGGTGTAAGACCTCAAAGGCATGTGAGACGTGCCAGAAGTCTGTTGGTGAAAGTGTGGGTTTGGTGGGGAAACGAATCTCCTCCAGGAGAGAGTGCAGGGCGTTTCCCTACACTCGGCGTATGGAGAGCGGCTCCAAAGGGCTCCGGGCCTGGATGTTGCTCAGCAGACCCAGGGGTGCCCGGGAGTACTCCGTGTTCCAGCCTGGAACAGGGTGCCCCCGCGAGCCTCCCAGGTGTCCAGGAAACTCTACTGCCGTTCAACACACGCAGAGCAGAGGCTACGGCCTCACGGAAAGTGCTGCGCGGCTCCGCTTCTGCACCTCACGTCAGGGCCTTCCCTCCAGGCCTGTGCTCACTCCGGCTGTCCCGTTAGCGACGCAGCATTGCGAGATGCTGACGTTCTCCTCGAGCAGAGTGCCTTCAGGTACGAGGCCCGCGAAGTAGGCAGAGTGTTTTCTCACGGCAGCTCTCACAAGGGCGACGACAAAGATTTCCTGGGAGCTTCGGACTCACCAGAAATCTGGTTCTGAGGCCGTGTGAGGGCTCTGGAAATGGAGCTCTCCTCAAGGAACGTGCAGCGTGTTGCCCATCACTCGGCACGCACACAGGGCCTCCGAGGGGCAGAGCAATGGGCCTCGATGTTGCTCAGCCGGACCACGGCGTGGGGGGTGTCTGGAGGTCCTCAGTGACCTTGGAGGGAAATGGATGCACACCCGAGGGGCCTAGGAGTCCTCAAATGGGTAATTCCGTTAAAATAAACCCGAACGGTGACTAAGAACTCATGGAAACTGTTGCATGTTGCCCTTCCTGCCCGGCTACGCAGGGCCTAAACTGGAGGCAAATTCTCACGTTGAGTTTCCCTTTCGTTCTGGAGCTTGTCAGGCTAACCACCACCGCGGCCATGGAAGCACCGGGTTGAGACGGAGCAAACTCATTTTCTTCCCAGAAGCATTTCTAGGGTTTCCAGGCTTGTCAACAGCAGGGGACGTCAGGCAGCTTCAAGGCAGCATGAAGGCAGCCTTCCAAGTGGGAAAGCAAGGATAATTCCAGCAGGCTCCCGTTTCCACGCGCACACTCAGCTTACCTCCCTGTGGTTTCTAACCAGTCCAAAGAGACACATGTTACCCTGCGTTTGCTTCCCTGAACCAACTCCCCGAAGTAGGGTGTTCTGGGTCAAGTGAACTGCCTCAACCAAGGAATGCCCTGCCTAGTTACGCCTCCGGGGCCTCTGGCTATTCCAAAGCCTGCAGTGCCACAGGAAGCACAGGGCTGAAATCGCAGTAAGAACGCAAGCCGACTTTCTCTTGGTGGCAGGGTGACTTCCGGCAGGGGGGTCCTAGATGGAATGCGAGGCCGAGGGGTCTCTCAGGGCAGCTCAGACTAGGGCAAGGCGTAAGACCTCAAAGGCATGTGAGACGTGCCAGAAGTCTGTTGGTGAAAGTGTGGGTTTGGTGGGGAAACGAATCTCCTCCAGGAGAGAGTGCAGAGCGTTTCCCTACACTCGGCGTATGGAGAGCGGCTCCAAAGGGCTCCGGGCCTGGATGTTGCTCAGCAGACCCAGGGGTGCCCGGGAGTACTCCGTGTTCCAGCCTGGAACAGGGTGCCCCCGCGAGCCTCCCAGGTGTCCAGGAAACTCTACTGCCGTTCAACACACACAGAGCAGAGGCTACGGCCTCACGGAAAGTGCTGCGCGGCTCCGCTTGTGCACCTCACGTCAGGGCCTTCCCTCCAGGCCTGTGCTCACTCCGGCTGTCCCGTTAGCGACGCAGCATTGCGAGATGCTGACGTTCTCCTCGAGCAGAGTGTCTTCATGTACGAGGCCCGCGAAGTAGGCAGAGTGTTTTCTCACGGCAGCTCTCACAAGGGCGACGACAAAGATTTCCTGGGAGCTTCGGACTCACCAGAAATCTGGTTCTGAGGCCGTGTGAGGGCTCCGGAAATGGAGCTCTCCTCAAGGAACGTGCAGCGTGTTGCCCATCACTCGGCACGCACACAGGGCCTCCGAGGGGCAGAGCAATGGGCCTCGATGTTGCTCAGCCGGACCACGGCGTGGGGGGTGTCTGGAGGTCCTCAGTGACCTTGGAGGGAAATGGATGCACACCCGAGGGGCCTAGGAGTCCTCAAATGGGAAATTCCCTTAAAATAAACTCGAACGGTGACTAAGAACTCATGGAAACTGCTGCATGCCGCCCTTCCTGCCCGGCTATGCAGGGCCTAAACTGGAGGCAAATTCTCACGTTGAGTTTCCCTTTCGTTCTGGAGCTTGTCAGGCTAACCACCACCACGGCCATGGAAGCACCGGGTTGAGACGGAGCAAACTCATTTTCTTCCCAGAAGCATTTCTAGGGTTTCCAGGACTGTCAACAGCAGGGACGTTAGGCAGCTTCAAGGCAGCATGAAGTCAGCCTTCCAAGTGGGAAAGCAAGGATAGTTCCAGCAGGCTCCCG
Organism: Delphinus delphis; assembly: GCF_949987515.2. Classification (NCBI taxonomy): domain Eukaryota; kingdom Metazoa; phylum Chordata; class Mammalia; order Artiodactyla; family Delphinidae; genus Delphinus; species Delphinus delphis. Next base: position 299,784 of record NW_027192871.1, read on the forward strand.
TTTCCACGCGCACACTCAGCTTACCTCCCTGTGGTTTCTAACCAGTCCAAAGAGACACGTTACCCTGCGTTTGCTTCCCTGAACCAACTCCCCGAAGTAGGGTGTTCTGGGTCAAGTGAACTGCCTCAACCAAGGAATGCCCTGCCTAGTTACGCCTCCGGGGCCTCTGGCTATTCCAAAGCCTGCAGTGCCACAGGAAGCACAGGGCTGAAATCGCAGTAAGAACGCAAGCCGACTTTCTCTTGGAGGCAGGGTGACTTCCGGCAGGGGGGTCCTAGATGGAATGAGAGGCCGAGGGATCTCTCAGGGCAGCTCAGACTAGGGCAAGGCGTAAGACCTCAAAGGCATGTGAGATGTGCCAGAAGTCTGTTGGTGAAAGTGTGGGTTTGGTGGGGAAACGAATCTCCTCCAGGAGAGAGTGCAGGGCGTTTCCCTACACTCGGCGTATGGAGAGCGGCTCCAAAGGGCTCCGGGCCTGGATGTTGCTCAGCAGACCCAGGGGTGCCCGGGAGTACTCCGTGTTCCAGCCTGGAACAGGGTGCCCCCGCGAGCCTCCCAGGTGTCCAGGAAACTCTACTGCCGTTCAACACACGCAGAGCAGAGGCTACGGCCTCACGGAAAGTGCTGCGCGGCTCCGCTTGTGCACCTCACGTCAGGGCCTTCCCTCCAGGCCTGTGCTCACTCCGGCTGTCCCGTTAGCGACGCAGCATTGCGAGATGCTGACGTCCTCCTCGAGCAGAGTGCCTTCAGGTACGAGGCCCGCGAAGTAGGCAGAGTGTTTTCTCACGGCAGCTCTCACAAGGGCGACGACAAAGATTTCCTGGGAGCTTCGGACTCACCAGAAATCTGGTTCTGAGGCCGTGTGAGGGCTCTGGAAATGGAGCTCTCCTCAAGGAACGTGCAGCGTGTTGCCCATCACTCGGCACGCACACAGGGCCTCCGAGGGGCAGAGCAATGGGCCTCGATGTTGCTGAGCTGGACCACGGCGTGGGGGGTGTCTGGAGGTCCTCAGTGACCTTGGAGGGAAATGGATGCACACCCGAGGGGCCTAGGAGTCCTCAAATGGGTAATTCCGTTAAAATAAACCCGAACGGTGACTAAGAACTCATGGAAACTGCTGCATGCCGCTCTTCCTGCCCGGCTACGCAGGGCCTAAACTGGAGGCAAATTCTCACGTTGAGTTTCCCTTTCGTTCCGGAGCTTGTCAGGCTAACCACCACCGCGGCCATGGAAGCACCGGGTTGAGACGGAGCAAACTCATTTTCTTCCCAGAAGCATTTCTACCGGGTTTCCAGGCCTGTCAACAGCAGGGGACGTCAGGCAGCTTCAAGGCAGCATGAAGGCAGCCTTCCAAGTGGGAAAGCAAGGATAGTTCCAGCAGGCTCCCGTTTCCACGCGCACACTCAGCTTACCTCCCTGTGGTTTCTAACCAGTCCAAAGAGACACATGTTACCCTGCGTTTGCTTCCCTGAACCAACTCCCCGAAGTAGGGTGTTCTGGGTCAAGTGAACTGCCTCAACCAAGGAATGCCTTGCCTAGTTACGCCTCCGGGGCCTCTGGCTATTCCAAAGCCTGCAGTGCCACAGGAAGCACAGGGCTGAAATCGCAGTAAGAACGCAAGCCGACTTTCTCTTGGAGGCAGGGTGACTTCCGGCAGGGGGGTCCTAGATGGAATGCGAGGCCAGGGGTCTCTCAGGGCAGTTCAGACTAGGGCAAGGCGTAAGACCTCAAAGGCATGTGAGACGTGCCAGAAGTCTGTTGGTGAAAGTGTGGGTTTGGTGGGGAAACGAATCTCCTCCAGGAGAGAGTGCAGGGCGTTTCCCTACACTCGGCGTATGGAGAGCGGCTCCAAAGGGCTCCGGGCCTGGATGTTGCTCAGCAGACCCAGGGGTGCCCGGGAGTACTCCGTGTTCCAGCCTGGAACAGGGTGCCCCCGCGAGCCTCCCAGGTGTCCAGGAAACTCTACTGCCGTTCAACACACGCAGAGCAGAGGCTACGGCCTCACGGAAAGTGCTGCGCGGCTCCGCTTCTGCACCTCACGTCAGGGCCTTCCCTCCAGGCCTGTGCTCACTCCGGCTGTCCCGTTAGCGACGCAGCATTGCGAGATGCTGACGTTCTCCTCGAGCAGAGTGCCTTCAGGTACGAGGCCCGCGAAGTAGGCAGAGTGTTTTCTCACGGCAGCTCTCACAAGGGCGACGACAAAGATTTCCTGGGAGCTTCGGACTCACCAGAAATCTGGTTCTGAGGCCGTGTGAGGGCTCTGGAAATGGAGCTCTCCTCAAGGAACGTGCAGCGTGTTGCCCATCACTCGGCACGCACACAGGGCCTCCGAGGGGCAGAGCAATGGGCCTCGATGTTGCTCAGCCGGATCTCGGCGTGGCGGGTGTCTGGAGGTCCTCAGTAACCTTGGAGGGAAATGGATGCACACCCGAGGGGCCTAGGAGTCCTCAAATGGGTAATTCCCTTAAAATAAACCCGAACGGTGACTAAGAACTCATGGAAACTGCTGCATGCCGCCCTTCCTGCCCGGCTACGCAGGGCCTAAACTGGAGGCAAATTCTCACGTTGAGTTTCCCTTTCGTTCTGGAGCTTGTCAGGCTAACCACCACCGCGGCCATGGAAGCACCGGGTTGAGACGGAGCAAACTCATTTTCTTCCCAGAAGCATTTCTAGGGTTTCCAGGCCTGTCAACAGCAGGGACGTCAGGCAGCTTCAAGGCAGCATGAAGGCAGCCTTCCAAGTGGGAAAGCAAGGATAGTTCCAGCAGGCTCCCGTTTCCACGCGCACACTCAGCTTACCTCCCTGTGGTTTCTAACCAGTCCAAAGAGACACATGTTACCCTGCGTTTGCTTCCCTGAACCAACTCCCCGAAGTAGGGTGTTCTGGGTCAAGTGAACTGCCTCAACCAAGGAATGCCCTGCCTAGTTACGCCTCCGGGGCCTGTGGCTATTCCAAAGCCTGCAGTGCCACAGGAAGCACAGGGCTGAAATCGCAGTAAGAACGCAAGCCGACTTTCTCTTGGAGGCAGGGTGACTTCCGGCAGGGGGGTCCTAGATGGAATGCGAGGCCGAGGGGTCTCTCAGGGCAGCTCAGACTAGGGCAAGGCGTAAGACCTCAAAGGCATGTGAGACGTGCCAGAAGTCTGTTGGTGAAAGTGTGGGTTTGGTGGGGAAACGAATCTCCTCCAGGAGAGAGTGCAGGGCGTTTCCCTACACTCGGCGTATGGAGAGCGGCTCCAAAGGGCTCCGGGCCTGGATGTTGCTCAGCAGACCCAGGGGTGCCCGGGAGTACTCCGTGTTCCAGCCTGGAACAGGGTGCCCCCGCGAGCCTCCCAGGTGTCCAGGAAACTCTACTGCCGTTCAACACACGCAGAGCAGAGGCTACGGCCTCACGGAAAGTGCTGCGCGGCTCCGCTTCTGCACCTCACGTCAGGGCCTTCCCTCCAGGCCTGTGCTCACTCCGGCTGTCCCGTTAGCGACGCAGCATTGCGAGATGCTGACGTTCTCCTCGAGCAGAGTGCCTTCAGGTACGAGGCCCGCGAAGTAGGCAGAGTGTTTTCTCACGGCAGCTCTCACAAGGGCGACGACAAAGATCTCCTGGGAGCTTCGGACTCACCAGAAATCTGGTTCTGAGGCCGTGTGAGGGCTCTGGAAATGGAGCTCTCCTCAAGGAACGTGCAGCGTGTTGCCCATCACTCGGCACACACACAGGGCCTCCGAGGGGCAGAGCAATGGGCCTCGATGTTGCTCAGCCGGACCACGGCGTGGGGGGTGTCTGGAGGTCCTCAGTGACCTTGGAGGGAAATGGATGCACACCCGAGGGGCCTAGGAGTCCTCAAATGGGTAATTCCCTTAAAATAAACCCGAACGGTGACTAAGAACTCATGGAAACTGCTGCATGCCGCCCTTCCTGCCCGGCTACGCAGGGCCTAAACTGGAGGCAAATTCTCACGTTGAGTTTCCCTTTCGTTCTGGAGCTTGTCAGGCTAACCACCACCGCGGCCATGGAAGCACCGGGTTGAGACGGAGCAAACTCATTTTCTTCCCAGAAGCATTTCTACCGGGTTTCCAGGCCTGTCAACAGCAGGGGACGTCAGGCAGCTTCAAGGCAGCATGAAGGCAGCCTTCCAAGTGGGAAAGCAAGGATAGTTCCAGCAGGCTCCCGTTTCCATGCGCACACTCAGCTTACCTCCCTGTGGTTTCTAACCAGTCCAAAGAGACACATGTTACCCTGCGTTTGCTTCCCTGAACCAACTCCCTGAAGTAGGGTGTTCTGGGTCAAGTGAACTGCCTCAACCAAGGAATGCCCTGCCTAGTTACGCCTCCGGGGCCTGTGGCTATTCCAAAGCCTGCAGTGCCACAGGAAGCACAGGGCTGAAATCGCAGTAAGAACGCAAGCCGACTTTCTCTTGGAGGCAGGGTGACTTCCGGCAGGGTGGTCCTAGATGGAATGCGAGGCCGAGGGATCTCTCAGGGCAGCTCAGACTAGGGCAAGGCGTAAGACCTCAAAGGCATGTGAGACGTGCCAGAAGTCTGTTGGTGAAAGTGTGGGTTTGGTGGGGAAACGAATCTCCTCCAGGAGAGAGTGCAGGGCGTTTCCCTACACTCGGCGTATGGAGAGCGGCTCCAAAGGGCTCCGGGCCTGGATGTTGCTCAGCAGACCCAGGGGTGCCCGGGAGTACTCCGTGTTCCAGCCTGGAACAGGGTGCCCCCGCGAGCCTCCCAGGTGTCCAGGAAACTCTACTGCCGTTCAACACACGCAGAGCAGAGGCTACGGCCTCACGGAAACTGCTGCGCGGCTCCGCTTCTGCACCTCACGTCAGGGCCTTCCCTCCAGGCCTGTGCTCACTCCTGCTGTCCCGTTAGCGACGCAGCATTGCGAGATGCTGACGTTCTCCTCGAGCAGAGTGCCTTCAGGTACGAGGCCCGCGAAGTAGGCAGAGTGTTTTCTCACGGCAGCTCTCACAAGGGCGACGACAAAGATTTCCTGGGAACTTCGGACTCACCAGAAATCTGGTTCTGAGGCCGTGTGAGGGCTCTGGAAATGGAGCTCTCCTCAAGGAACGTGCAGCGTGTTGCCCATCACTCGGCACGCACACAGGGCCTCCGAGGGGCAGAGCAATGGGCCTCGATGTTGCTCAGCCGGACCACGGCGTGGGGGGTGTCTGGAGGTCCTCAGTGACCTTGGAGGGAAATGGATGCACACCCGAGGGGCCTAGGAGTCCTCAAATGGGTAATTCCCTTAAAATAAACCCGAACGGTGACTAAGAACTCATGGAAACTGCTGCATGCCGCCCTTCCTGCCCGGCTACGCAGGGCCTAAACTGGAGGCAAATTCTCACGTTGAGTTTCCCTTTCGTTCTGGAGCTTGTCAGGCTAACCACCAGTGCGGCCATGGAAGCACCGGGTTGAGACGGAGCAAACTCATTTTCTTCCCAGAAGCATTTCTAGGGTTTCCAGGCCTGTCAACAGCAGGGACGTCAGGCAGCTTCAAGGCAGCATGAAGGCAGCCTTCCAAGTGGGAAAGCAAGGATAGTTCCAGCAGGCTCCCGTTTCCACGCGCACACTCAGCTTACCTCCCTGTGGTTTCTAACCAGTCCAAAGAGACACATGTTACCCTGCGTTTGCTTCCCTGAACCAACTCCCCGAAGTAGGGTGTTCTGGGTCAAGTGAACTGCCTCAACCAAGGAATGCCCTGCCTAGTTACGCCTCCGGGGCCTCTGGCTATTCCAAAGCCTGCAGTGCCACAGGAAGCACAGGGCTGAAATCGCAGTAAGAACGCAAGCCGACTTTCTCTTGGAGGCAGGGTGACTTCCGGCAGGGGGGTCCTAGATGGAATGCGAGGCCGAGGGGTCTCTCAGGGCAGCTCAGACTAGGGCAAGGCGTAAGACCTCAAAGGCATGTGAGACGTGCCAGAAGTCTGTTGGTGAAAGTGTGGGTTTGGTGGGGAAACGAATCTCCTCCAGGAGAGAGTGCAGGGCGTTTCCCTACACTCGGCGTATGGAGAGCGGCTCCAAAGGGCTCCGGGCCTGGATGTTGCTCAGCAGACCCAGGGGTGCCCGGGAGTACTCCGTGTTCCAGCCTGGAACAGGGTGCCCCCGCGAGCCTCCCAGGTGTCCAGGAAACTCTACTGCCGTTCAACACACGCAGAGCAGAGGCTACGGCCTCACGGAAAGTGCTGCGCGGCTCCGCTTCTGCACCTCACGTCAGGGCCTTCCCTCCAGGCCTGTGCTCACTCCGGCTGTCCCGTTAGCGACGCAGCATTGCGAGATGCTGACGTTCTCCTCGAGCAGAGTGCCTTCAGGTACGAGGCCCGCGAAGTAGGCAGAGTGTTTTCTCACGGCAGCTCTCACAAGGGCGACGACAAAGATTTCCTGGGAGCTTCGGACTCACCAGAAATCTGGTTCTGAGGCAGTGTGAGGGCTCTGGAAATGGAGCTCTCCTCAAGGAACGTGCAGCGTGTTGCCCATCACTCGGCACGCACACAGGGCCTCCGAGGGGCAGAGCAATGGGCCTCGATGTTGCTCAGCCGGACCACGGCGTGGGGGGTGTCTGGAGGTCCTCAGTGACCTTGGAGGGAAATGGATGCACACCCGAGGGGCCTAGGAGTCCTCAAATGGGTAATTCCCTTAGAATAAACCCGAACGGTGACTAAGAACTCATGGAAACTGCTGCATGCCGCCCTTCCTGCCCGGCTATGCAGGGCCTAAACTGGAGGCAAATTCTCACGTTGAGTTTCCCTTTCGTTCTGGAGCTTGTCAGGCTAACCACCAGTGCGGCCATGGAAGCACCGGGTTGAGACGGAGCAAACTCATTTTCTTCCCAGAAGCATTTCTAGGGTTTCCAGGCCTGTCAACAGCAGGGACGTCAGGCAGCTTCAAGGCAGCATGAAGGCAGCCTTCCAAGTGGGAAAGCAAGGATAGTTCCAGCAGGCTCCCGTTTCCACGCGCACACTCAGCTTACCTCCCTGTGGTTTCTAACCAGTCCAAAGAGACACATGTTACCCTGCGTTTGCTTCCCTGAACCAACTCCCCGAAGTAGGGTGTTCTGGGTCAAGTGAACTGCCTCAACCAAGGAATGCCCTGCCTAGTTACGCCTCCGGGGCCTGTGGCTATTCCAAAGCCTGCAGTGCCACAGGAAGCACAGGGCTGAAATCGCAGTAAGAACGCAAGCCGACTTTCTCTTGGAGGCAGGGTGACTTCCAGCAGGGGGGTCCTAGATGGAATGCGAGGCCGAGGGGTCTCTCAGGGCAGCTCAGACTAGGGCAAGGTGTAAGACCTCAAAGGCATGTGAGACGTGCCAGAAGTCTGTTGGTGAAAGTGTGGGTTTGGTGGGGAAACGAATCTCCTCCAGGAGAGAGTGCAGGGCGTTTCCCTACACTCGGCGTATGGAGAGCGGCTCCAAAGGGCTCCGGGCCTGGATGTTGCTCAGCAGACCCAGGGGTGCCCGGGAGTACTCCGTGTTCCAGCCTGGAACAGGGTGCCCCCGCGAGCCTCCCAGGTGTCCAGGAAACTCTACTGCCGTTCAACACACGCAGAGCAGAGGCTACGGCCTCACGGAAACTGCTGCGCGGCTCCGCTTGTGCACCTCACGTCAGGGCCTTCCCTCCAGGCCTGTGCTCACTCCGGCTGTCCCGTTAGCGACGCAGCATTGCGAGATGCTGACGTTCTCCTCGAGCAGAGTGCCTTCAGGTACGAGGCCCGCGAAATAGGCAGAGTGTTTTCTCACGGCAGCTCTCACAAGGGCGACGCCAAAGATTTCCTGGGAGCTTCGGACTCACCAGAAATCTGGTTCTGAGGCCGTGTGAGGGCTCTGGAAATGGAGCTCTCCTCAAGGAACGTGCAGCGTGTTGCCCATCACTCGGCACGCACACAGGGCCTCCGAGGGGCAGAGCAATGGGCCTCGATGTTGCTCAGCCGGACCACGGCGTGGGGGGTGTCTGGAGGTCCTCAGTGACCTTGGAGGGAAATGGATGCACACCCGAGGGGCCTAGGAGTCCTCAAATGGGTAATTCCCTTAGAATAAACCCGAACGGTGACTAAGAACTCATGGAAACTGCTGCATGCCGCCCTTCCTGCCCGGCTATGCAGGGCCTAAACTGGAGGCAAATTCTCACGTTGAGTTTCCCTTTCGTTCTGGAGCTTGTCAGGCTAACCACCAGTGCGGCCATGGAAGCACCGGGTTGAGACGGAGCAAACTCATTTTCTTCCCAGAAGCATTTCTAGGGTTTCCAGGCCTGTCAACAGCAGGGACGTCAGGCAGCTTCAAGGCAGCATGAAGGCAGCCTTCCAAGTGGGAAAGCAAGGATAGTTCCAGCAGGCTCCCGTTTCCACGCGCACACTCAGCTTACCTCCCTGTGGTTTCTAACCAGTCCAAAGAGACACATGTTACCCTGCGTTTGCTTCCCTGAACCAACTCCCCGAAGTAGGGTGTTCTGGGTCAAGTGAACTGCCTCAACCAAGGAATGCCCTGCCTAGTTACGCCTCCGGGGCCTGTGGCTATTCCAAAGCCTGCAGTGCCACAGGAAGCACAGGGCTGAAATCGCAGTAAGAACGCAAGCCGACTTTCTCTTGGAGGCAGGGTGACTTCCAGCAGGGGGGTCCTAGATGGAATGCGAGGCCGAGGGGTCTCTCAGGGCAGCTCAGACTAGGGCAAGGCGTAAGACCTCAAAGGCATGTGAGACGTGCCAGAAGTCTGTTGGTGAAAGTGTGGGTTTGGTGGGGAAACGAATCTCCTCCAGGAGAGAGTGCAGGGCGTTTCCCTACACTCGGCGTATGGAGAGCGGCTCCAAAGGGCTCCGGGCCTGGATGTTGCTCAGCAGACCCAGGGGTGCCCGGGAGTACTCCGTGTTCCAGCCTGGAACAGGGTGCCCCCGCGAGCCTCCCAGGTGTCCAGGAAACTCTACTGCCGTTCAACACACGCAGAGCAGAGGCTACGGCCTCACGGAAAGTGCTGCGCGGCTCCGCTTCTGCACCTCACGTCAGGGCCTTCCCTCCAGGCCTGTGCTCACTCCGGCTGTCCCGTTAGCGACGCAGCATTGCGAGATGCTGACGTTCTCCTCGAGCAGAGTGCCTTCAGGTACGAGGCCCGCGAAGTAGGCAGAGTGTTTTCTCACGGCAGCTCTCACAAGGGCGACGACAAAGATTTCCTGGGAGCTTCGGACTCACCAGAAATCTGGTTCTGAGGCCGTGTGAGGGCTCTGGAAATGGAGCTCTCCTCAAGGAACGTGCAGCGTGTTGCCCATCACTCGGCACGCACACAGGGCCTCCGAGGGGCAGAGCAATGGGCCTCGATGTTGCTCAGCCGGACCACGGCGTGGGGGGTGTCTGGAGGTCCTCAGTGACCTTGGAGGGAAATGGATGCACACCCGAGGGGCCTAGGAGTCCTCAAATGGGTAATTCCCTTAAAATAAACCCGAACGGTGACTAAGAACTCATGGAAACTGCTGCATGCTGCCCTTCCTGCCCGGCTACGCAGGGCCTAAACTGGAGGCAAATTCTCACGTTGAGTTTCCCTTTCGTTCTGGAGCTTGTCAGGCTAACCACCACCGCGGCCATGGAAGCACCGGGTTGAGACGGAGCAAACTCATTTTCTTCCCAGAAATATTTCTACCGGGTTTCCAGGCCTGTCAACAGCAGGGGACGTCAGGCAGCTTCAAGGCAGCATGAAGGCAGCCTTCCAAGTGGGAAAGCAAGGATAGTTCCAGCAGGCTCCCGTTTCCACGCGCACACTCAGCTTACCTCCCTGTGGTTTCTAACCAGTCCAAAGAGACACATGTTACCCTGCGTTTGCTTCCCTGAACCAACTCCCCGAAGTAGGGTGTTCTGGGTCAAGTGAACTGCCTCAACCAAGGAATGCCCTGCCTAGTTACGCCTCCGGGGCCTGTGGCTATTCCAAAGCCTGCAGTGCCACAGGAAGCACAGGGCTGAAATCGCAGTAAGAACGCAAGCCGACTTTCTCTTGGAGGCAGGGTGACTTCCGGCAGGGTGTCCTAGATGGAATGCGAGGCCGAGGGGTCTCTCAGGGCAGCTCAGACTAGGGCAAGGCGTAAGACCTCAAAGGCATGTGAGATGTGCCAGAAGTCTGTTGGTGAAAGTGTGGGTTTGGTGGGGAAACGAATCTGCTCCAGGAGAGAGTGCAGGGAGTTTCCCTACACTCGGCGTATGGAGAGCGGCTCCAAAGGGCTCCGGGCCTGGATGTTGCTCAGCAGACCCAGGGGTGCCCGGGAGTACTCTGTGTTCCAGCCTGGAACAGGGTGCCCCCGCGAGCCTCCCAGGTGTCCAGGAAACTCTACTGCCGTTCAACACACACAGAGCAGAGGCTACGGCCTCACGGAAAGTGCTGCGCGGCTCCGCTTGTGCACCTCACGTCAGGGCCTTCCCTCCAGGCCTGTGCTCACTCCGGCTGTCCCGTTAGCGACGCAGCATTGCGAGATGGTGACGTTCTCCTCGAGCAGAGTGCCTTCAGGTACGAGGCCCGCGAAGTAGGCAGAGTGTTTTCTCACGGCAGCTCTCACAAGGGCGACGACAAAGATTTCCTGGGAGCTTCGGACTCACCAGAAATCTGGTTCTGAGGCCGTGTGAGGGCTCTGGAAATGGAGCTCTTCTCAAGGAACGTGCAGCGTGTTGCCCATCACTCGGCACGCACACAGGGCCTCCGAGGGGCAGAGCAATGGGCCTCGATGTTGCTCAGCCGGACCACGGCGTGGGGGGTGTCTGGAGGTCCTCAGTGACCTTGGAGGGTAATGGATGCACACCCGAGGGGCCTAGGAGTCCTCAAATGGGTAATTCCCTTAAAATAAACCCGAACGGTGACTAAGAACTCATGGAAACTGCTGCATGCCGCCCTTCCTGCCCGGCTACGCAGGGTCTAAACTGGAGGAAAATTCTCACGTTGAGTTTCCCTTTCGTTCCGGAGCTTGTCAGGCTAACCGCCACCGCGGCCATGGAAGCACCGGGTTGAGACGGAGCAAACTCATTTTCTTCCCAGAAGCATTTCTACCGGGTTTCCAGGCCTGTCAACAGCAGGGGACGTCAGGCAGCTTCAAGGCAGCATGAAGGCAGCCTTCCAAGTGGGAAAGCAAGGATAGTTCCAGCAGGCTCCTGTTTTCACGCGCACACTCAGCTTACCTCCCTGTGGTTTCTAACCAGTCCAAAGAGACACATGTTACCCTGCGTTTGCTTCCCTGAACCAACTCCCCGAAGTAGGGTGTTCTGGGTCAAGTGAACTGCCTCAACCAAGGAATGCCCTGCCTAGTTACGCCTCCGGGGCCTCTGGCTATTCCAAAGCCTGCAGTGCCACAGGAAGCACAGGGCTGAAATCGCAGTAAGAACGCAAGCCGACTTTCTCTTGGAGGCAGGGTGACTTCCGGCAGAGGGGTCCTAGATGGAATGAGAGGCCGAGGGATCTCTCAGGGCAGCTCAGACTAGGGCAAGGTGTAAGACCTCAAAGGCATGTGAGACGTGCCAGAAGTCTGTTGGTGAAAGTGTGGGTTTGGTGGGGAAACGAATCTCCTCCAGGAGAGAGTGCAGGGCGTTTCCCTACACTCGGCGTATGGAGAGCGGCTCCAAAGGGCTCCGGGCCTGGATGTTGCTCAGCAGACCCAGGGGTGCCCGGGAGTACTCCGTGTTCCAGCCTGGAACAGGGTGCCCCCGCGAGCCTCCCAGGTGTCCAGGAAACTCTACTGCCGTTCAACACACGCAGAGCAGAGGCTACGGCCTCACGGAAAGTGCTGCGCGGCTCCGCTTCTGCACCTCACGTCAGGGCCTTCCCTCCAGGCCTGTGCTCACTCCGGCTGTCCCGTTAGCGACGCAGCATTGCGAGATGCTGACGTTCTCCTCGAGCAGAGTGCCTTCAGGTACGAGGCCCGCGAAGTAGGCAGAGTGTTTTCTCACGGCAGCTCTCACAAGGGCGACGACAAAGATTTCCTGGGAGCTTCGGACTCACCAGAAATCTGGTTCTGAGGCCGTGTGAGGGCTCTGGAAATGGAGCTCTCCTCAAGGAACGTGCAGCGTGTTGCCCATCACTCGGCACGCACACAGGGCCTCCGAGGGGCAGAGCAATGGGCCTCGATGTTGCTCAGCCGGACCACGGCGTGGGGGGTGTCTGGAGGTCCTCAGTGACCTTGGAGGGAAATGGATGCACACCCGAGGGGCCTAGGAGTCCTCAAATGGGTAATTCCGTTAAAATAAACCCGAACGGTGACTAAGAACTCATGGAAACTGTTGCATGTTGCCCTTCCTGCCCGGCTACGCAGGGCCTAAACTGGAGGCAAATTCTCACGTTGAGTTTCCCTTTCGTTCTGGAGCTTGTCAGGCTAACCACCACCGCGGCCATGGAAGCACCGGGTTGAGACGGAGCAAACTCATTTTCTTCCCAGAAGCATTTCTAGGGTTTCCAGGCTTGTCAACAGCAGGGGACGTCAGGCAGCTTCAAGGCAGCATGAAGGCAGCCTTCCAAGTGGGAAAGCAAGGATAATTCCAGCAGGCTCCCGTTTCCACGCGCACACTCAGCTTACCTCCCTGTGGTTTCTAACCAGTCCAAAGAGACACATGTTACCCTGCGTTTGCTTCCCTGAACCAACTCCCCGAAGTAGGGTGTTCTGGGTCAAGTGAACTGCCTCAACCAAGGAATGCCCTGCCTAGTTACGCCTCCGGGGCCTCTGGCTATTCCAAAGCCTGCAGTGCCACAGGAAGCACAGGGCTGAAATCGCAGTAAGAACGCAAGCCGACTTTCTCTTGGTGGCAGGGTGACTTCCGGCAGGGGGGTCCTAGATGGAATGCGAGGCCGAGGGGTCTCTCAGGGCAGCTCAGACTAGGGCAAGGCGTAAGACCTCAAAGGCATGTGAGACGTGCCAGAAGTCTGTTGGTGAAAGTGTGGGTTTGGTGGGGAAACGAATCTCCTCCAGGAGAGAGTGCAGAGCGTTTCCCTACACTCGGCGTATGGAGAGCGGCTCCAAAGGGCTCCGGGCCTGGATGTTGCTCAGCAGACCCAGGGGTGCCCGGGAGTACTCCGTGTTCCAGCCTGGAACAGGGTGCCCCCGCGAGCCTCCCAGGTGTCCAGGAAACTCTACTGCCGTTCAACACACACAGAGCAGAGGCTACGGCCTCACGGAAAGTGCTGCGCGGCTCCGCTTGTGCACCTCACGTCAGGGCCTTCCCTCCAGGCCTGTGCTCACTCCGGCTGTCCCGTTAGCGACGCAGCATTGCGAGATGCTGACGTTCTCCTCGAGCAGAGTGTCTTCATGTACGAGGCCCGCGAAGTAGGCAGAGTGTTTTCTCACGGCAGCTCTCACAAGGGCGACGACAAAGATTTCCTGGGAGCTTCGGACTCACCAGAAATCTGGTTCTGAGGCCGTGTGAGGGCTCCGGAAATGGAGCTCTCCTCAAGGAACGTGCAGCGTGTTGCCCATCACTCGGCACGCACACAGGGCCTCCGAGGGGCAGAGCAATGGGCCTCGATGTTGCTCAGCCGGACCACGGCGTGGGGGGTGTCTGGAGGTCCTCAGTGACCTTGGAGGGAAATGGATGCACACCCGAGGGGCCTAGGAGTCCTCAAATGGGAAATTCCCTTAAAATAAACTCGAACGGTGACTAAGAACTCATGGAAACTGCTGCATGCCGCCCTTCCTGCCCGGCTATGCAGGGCCTAAACTGGAGGCAAATTCTCACGTTGAGTTTCCCTTTCGTTCTGGAGCTTGTCAGGCTAACCACCACCACGGCCATGGAAGCACCGGGTTGAGACGGAGCAAACTCATTTTCTTCCCAGAAGCATTTCTAGGGTTTCCAGGACTGTCAACAGCAGGGACGTTAGGCAGCTTCAAGGCAGCATGAAGTCAGCCTTCCAAGTGGGAAAGCAAGGATAGTTCCAGCAGGCTCCCGTTTCCACGCGCACACTCAGCTTACCTCCCTGTGGTTTCTAACCAGTCCAAAGAGACACGTTACCCTGCGTTTGCTTCCCTGAACCAACTCCCCGAAGTAGGGTGTTCTGGGTCAAGTGAACTGCCTCAACCAAGGAATGCCCTGCCTAGTTACGCCTCCGGGGCCTCTGGCTATTCCAAAGCCTGCAGTGCCACAGGAAGCACAGGGCTGAAATCGCAGTAAGAACGCAAGCCGACTTTCTCTTGGAGGCAGGGTGACTTCCGGCAGGGGGGTCCTAGATGGAATGAGAGGCCGAGGGATCTCTCAGGGCAGCTCAGACTAGGGCAAGGCGTAAGACCTCAAAGGCATGTGAGATGTGCCAGAAGTCTGTTGGTGAAAGTGTGGGTTTGGTGGGGAAACGAATCTCCTCCAGGAGAGAGTGCAGGGCGTTTCCCTACACTCGGCGTATGGAGAGCGGCTCCAAAGGGCTCCGGGCCTGGATGTTGCTCAGCAGACCCAGGGGTGCCCGGGAGTACTCCGTGTTCCAGCCTGGAACAGGGTGCCCCCGCGAGCCTCCCAGGTGTCCAGGAAACTCTACTGCCGTTCAACACACGCAGAGCAGAGGCTACGGCCTCACGGAAAGTGCTGCGCGGCTCCGCTTGTGCACCTCACGTCAGGGCCTTCCCTCCAGGCCTGTGCTCACTCCGGCTGTCCCGTTAGCGACGCAGCATTGCGAGATGCTGACGTCCTCCTCGAGCAGAGTGCCTTCAGGTACGAGGCCCGCGAAGTAGGCAGAGTGTTTTCTCACGGCAGCTCTCACAAGGGCGACGACAAAGATTTCCTGGGAGCTTCGGACTCACCAGAAATCTGGTTCTGAGGCCGTGTGAGGGCTCTGGAAATGGAGCTCTCCTCAAGGAACGTGCAGCGTGTTGCCCATCACTCGGCACGCACACAGGGCCTCCGAGGGGCAGAGCAATGGGCCTCGATGTTGCTGAGCTGGACCACGGCGTGGGGGGTGTCTGGAGGTCCTCAGTGACCTTGGAGGGAAATGGATGCACACCCGAGGGGCCTAGGAGTCCTCAAATGGGTAATTCCGTTAAAATAAACCCGAACGGTGACTAAGAACTCATGGAAACTGCTGCATGCCGCTCTTCCTGCCCGGCTACGCAGGGCCTAAACTGGAGGCAAATTCTCACGTTGAGTTTCCCTTTCGTTCCGGAGCTTGTCAGGCTAACCACCACCGCGGCCATGGAAGCACCGGGTTGAGACGGAGCAAACTCATTTTCTTCCCAGAAGCATTTCTACCGGGTTTCCAGGCCTGTCAACAGCAGGGGACGTCAGGCAGCTTCAAGGCAGCATGAAGGCAGCCTTCCAAGTGGGAAAGCAAGGATAGTTCCAGCAGGCTCCCGTTTCCACGCGCACACTCAGCTTACCTCCCTGTGGTTTCTAACCAGTCCAAAGAGACACATGTTACCCTGCGTTTGCTTCCCTGAACCAACTCCCCGAAGTAGGGTGTTCTGGGTCAAGTGAACTGCCTCAACCAAGGAATGCCTTGCCTAGTTACGCCTCCGGGGCCTCTGGCTATTCCAAAGCCTGCAGTGCCACAGGAAGCACAGGGCTGAAATCGCAGTAAGAACGCAAGCCGACTTTCTCTTGGAGGCAGGGTGACTTCCGGCAGGGGGGTCCTAGATGGAATGCGAGGCCAGGGGTCTCTCAGGGCAGTTCAGACTAGGGCAAGGCGTAAGACCTCAAAGGCATGTGAGACGTGCCAGAAGTCTGTTGGTGAAAGTGTGGGTTTGGTGGGGAAACGAATCTCCTCCAGGAGAGAGTGCAGGGCGTTTCCCTACACTCGGCGTATGGAGAGCGGCTCCAAAGGGCTCCGGGCCTGGATGTTGCTCAGCAGACCCAGGGGTGCCCGGGAGTACTCCGTGTTCCAGCCTGGAACAGGGTGCCCCCGCGAGCCTCCCAGGTGTCCAGGAAACTCTACTGCCGTTCAACACACGCAGAGCAGAGGCTACGGCCTCACGGAAAGTGCTGCGCGGCTCCGCTTCTGCACCTCACGTCAGGGCCTTCCCTCCAGGCCTGTGCTCACTCCGGCTGTCCCGTTAGCGACGCAGCATTGCGAGATGCTGACGTTCTCCTCGAGCAGAGTGCCTTCAGGTACGAGGCCCGCGAAGTAGGCAGAGTGTTTTCTCACGGCAGCTCTCACAAGGGCGACGACAAAGATTTCCTGGGAGCTTCGGACTCACCAGAAATCTGGTTCTGAGGCCGTGTGAGGGCTCTGGAAATGGAGCTCTCCTCAAGGAACGTGCAGCGTGTTGCCCATCACTCGGCACGCACACAGGGCCTCCGAGGGGCAGAGCAATGGGCCTCGATGTTGCTCAGCCGGACCTCGGCGTGGCGGGTGTCTGGAGGTCCTCAGTAACCTTGGAGGGAAATGGATGCACACCCGAGGGGCCTAGGAGTCCTCAAATGGGTAATTCCGTTAAAATAAACCCGAACGGAGACTAAGAACTCATGGAAACTGCTGCATGCCGCCCTTCCTGCCCGGCTACGCAGGGCCTAAAGTGGAGGCAAATTCTCACGTTGAGTTTCCCTTTCGTTCCGGAGCTTGTCAGGCTAACCACCACCGCGGCCATGGAAGCACCGGGTTGAGACGGAGCAAACTCATTTTCTTCCCAGAAGCATTTCGACCGGGTTTCCAGGCCTGTCAACAGCAGGGGACGTCAGGCAGCTTCAAGGCAGCATGAAGGCAGCCTTCCAAGTGGGAAAGCAAGGATAGTTCCAGCAGGCTCCCGTTTCCACGCGCACACTCAGCTTACCTCCCTGTGGTTTCTAACCAGTCCAAAGAGACACATGTTACCCTGCGTTTGCTTCCCTGAACCAACTCCCCGAAGTAGGGTGTTCTGGGTCAAGTGAACTGCCTCAACCAAGGAATGCCCTGCCTAGTTACGCCTCCGGGGCCTGTGGCTATTCCAAAGCCTGCAGTGCCACAGGAAGCACAGGGCTGAAATCGCAGTAAGAACGCAAGCCGACTTTCTCTTGGAGGCAGGGTGACCTCCGGCAGGGGGGTCCTAGATGGAATGCGAGGCCGAGGGGTCTCTCAGGGCAGCTCAGACTAGGGCAAGGCGTAAGACCTCAAAGGCATGTGAGACGTGCCAGAAGTCTGTTGGTGAAAGTGTGGGTTTGGTGGGGAAACGAATCTCCTCCAGGAGAGAGTGCAGGGCGTTTCCCTACACTCGGCGTATGGAGAGCGGCTCCAAAGGGCTCCGGGCCTGGATGTTGCTCAGCAGACCCAGGGGTGCCCGGGAGTACTCCGTGTTCCAGCCTGGAACAGGGTGCCCCCGCGAGCCTCCCAGGTGTCCAGGAAACTCTACTGCCGTTCAACACACGCAGAGCAGAGGCTACGGCCTCACGGAAAGTGCTGCGCGGCTCCGCTTGTGCACCTCACGTCAGGGCCTTCCCTCCAGGCCTGTGCTCACTCCGGCTGTCCCGTTAGCGACGCAGCATTGCGAGATGCTGACGTTCTCCTCGAGCAGAGTGCCTTCAGGTACGAGGCCCGCGAAGTAGGCAGAGTGTTTTCTCATGGGAGCTCTCACAAGGGCGATGACAAAGATTTCCTGGGAGCTTCGGACTCACCAGAAATCTGGTTCTGAGGCCGTGTGAGGGCTCTGGAAATGGAGCTCTCCTCAAGGAACGTGCAGCGTGTTGCCCATCACTCGGCACGCACACAGGGCCTCCGAGGGGCAGAGCAATGGGCCTCGATGTTGCTCAGCCGGACCTCGGCGTGGCGGGTGTCTGGAGGTCCTCAGTAACCTTGGAGGGAAATGGATGCACACCCGAGGGGCCTAGGAGTCCTCAAATGGGTAATTCCATTAAAATAAACCCGAACGGTGACTAAGAACTCATGGAAACTGCTGCATGCCGCCCTTCCTGCCCGGCTACGCAGGGCCTAAAGTGGAGGCAAATTCTCACGTTGAGTTTCCCTTTCATTCCGGAGCTTGTCAGGCTAACCACCACCGCGGCCATGGAAGCACCGGGTTGAGACGGAGCAAACTCATTTTCTTCCCAGAAGCATTTCTACCGGGTTTCCAGGCCTGTCAACAGCAGGGGACATCAGGCAGCTTCAAGGCAGCATGAAGGCAGCCTTCCAAGTGGGAAAGCAAGGATAGTTCCAGCAGGCTCCCGTTTCCACGTGCACACTCAGCTTACCTCCCTGTGGTTTCTAACCAGTCCAAATAGACACATGTTACCCTGCGTTTGCTTCCCTGAACCAACTCCCCGAAGTAGGGTGTTCTGGGTCAAGTGAACTGCCTCAACAAAGGAATGCCCTGCCTAGTTACGCCTCTGGGGCCTCTGGCTATTCCAAAGCCTGCAGTGCCACAGGAAGCACAGGGCTGAAATCGCAGTAAGAACGCAAGCCGACTTTCTCTTGGAGGCAGGGTGACTTCCGGCAGGGGGGTCCTAGATGGAATGCGAGGCCGAGGGGTCTCTCAGGGCAGCTCAGACTAGGGCAAGGCGTAAGACCTCAAAGGCATGTGAGACGTGCCAGAAGTCTGTTGGTGAAAGTGTGGGTTTGGTGGGGAAACGAATCTCCTCCAGGAGAGAGTGCAGGGCGTTTCCCTACACTCGGCGTATGGAGAGCGGCTCCAAAGGGCTCCGGGCCTGGATGTTGCTCAGCAGACCCAGGGGTGCCCGGGAGTACTCCGTGTTCCAGCCTGGAACAGGGTGCCCCCGCGAGCCTCCCAGGTGTCCAGGAAACTCTACTGCCGTTCAACACACGCAGAGCAGAGGCTACGGCCTCACGGAAAGTGCTGCGCGGCTCCGCTTGTGCACCTCACGTCAGGGCCTTCCCTCCAGGCCTGTGCTCACTCCGGCTGTCCCGTTAGCGACGCAGCATTGCGAGATGCTGACGTTCTCCTCGAGCAGAGTGCCTTCAGGTACGAGGCCCGCGAAGTAGGCAGAGTGTTTTCTCACGGCAGCTCTCACAAGGGCGACGACAAAGATTTCCTGGGAGCTTCGGACTCACCAGAAATCTGGTTCTGAGGCCGTGTGAGGGCTCTGGAAATGGAGCTCTCCTCAAGGAACGTGCAGCGTGTTGCCCATCACTCGGCACGCACACAGGGCCTCCGAGGGGCAGAGCAATGGGCCTCGATGTTGCTCAGCTGGACCACGGCGTGGCGGGTGTCTGGAGGTCCTCAGTGACCTTGGAGGGAAATGGATGCACACCCGAGGGGCCTAGGAGTCCACAAATGGGTAATTCCCTTAAAATAAACCCGAACGGTGACTAAGAACTCATGGAAACTGCTGCATGCCGCCCTTCCTGCCCGGCTACGCAGGGCCTAAACTGGAGGCAAATTCTCACGTTGAGTTTCCCTTTCGTTCCGGAGCTTGTCAGGCTAACCACCACCGCGGCCATGGAAGCACCGGGTTGAGACGGAGCAAACTCATTTTCTTCCCAGAAGCATTTCTACCGGGTTTCCAGGCCTGTCAACAGCAGGGGACGTCAGGCAGCTTCAAGGCAGCATGAAGGCAGCCTTCCAAGTGGGAAAGCAAGGATAGTTCCAGCAGGCTCCCGTTTCCACGCGCACACTCAGCTTACCTCCCTGTGGTTTCTAACCAGTCCAAAGAGACACATGTTACCCTGCGTTTGCTTCCCTGAACCAACTCCCCGAAGTAGGGTGTTCTGGGTCAAGTGAACTGCCTCAACCAAGGAATGCCCTGCCTAGTTACGCCTCCGGGGCCTGTGGCTATTCCAAAGCCTGCAGTGCCACAGGAAGCACAGGGCTGAAATCGCAGTAAGAACGCAAGCCGACTTTCTCTTGGAGGCAGGGTGACTTCCGGCAGGGGGGTCCTAGATGGAATGCGAGGCCAGGGGTCTCTCAGGGCAGCTCAGACTAGGGCAAGGTGTAAGACCTCAAAGGCATGTGAGACGTGCCAGAAGTCTGTTGGTGAAAGTGTGGGTTTGGTGGGGAAACGAATCTCCTCCAGGAGAGAGTGCAGGGCGTTTCCCTACACTCGGCGTATGGAGAGCGGCTCCAAAGTGCTCCGGGCCTGGATGTTGCTCAGCAGACCCAGGGGTGCCCGGGAGTACTCCGTGTTCCAGCCTGGAACAGGGTGCCCCCGCGAGCCTCCCAGGTGTCCAGGAAACTCGACTGCCGTTCAACACACGCAGAGCAGAGGCTACGGCCTCACGGAAAGTGCTGCGCGGCTCCGCTTGTGCACCTCACGTCAGGGCCTTCCCTCCAGGCCTGTGCTCACTCCGGCTGTCCCGTTAGCGACGCAGCATTGCGAGATGCTGACGTTCTCCTCGAGCAGAGTGCCTTCAGGTACGAGGCCCGCGAAGTAGGCAGAGTGTTTTCTCACGGCAGCTCTCACAAGGGCGACGACAAAGATTTCCTGGGAGCTTCGGACTCACCAGAAATCTGGTTCTGAGGCCGTGTGAGGGCTCTGGAAATGGAGCTCTCCTCAAGGAACGTGCAGCGTGTTGCCCATCACTCGGCACGCACACAGGGCCTCCGAGGGGCAGAGCAATGGGCCTCGATGTTGCTCAGCCGGACCTCGGCGTGGCGGGTGTCTGGAGGTCCTCAGTAAACTTGGAGGGAAATGGATGCACACCCGAGGGGCCTAGGAGTCCTCAAATGGGTAATTCCGTTAAAATAAACCCGAACGGTGACTAAGAACTCATGGAAACTGCTGCATGCCGCCCTTCCTGCCCGGCTACGCAGGGCCTAAACTGGAGGCAAATTCTCACGTTGAGTTTCCCTTTCGTTCCGGAGCTTGTCAGGCTAACCACCACCGCGGCCATGGAAGCACCGGGTTGAGACGGAGCAAACTCATTTTCTTCCCAGAAGCATTTCTACCGGGTTTCCTGGCCTGCCAACAGCAGGGGACGTCAGGCAGCTTCAAGGCAGCATGAAGGCAGCCTTCCAAGTGGGAAAGCAAGGATAGTTCCAGCAGGCTCCCGTTTCCACGCGCACACTCAGCTTACCTCCCTGTGGTTTCTAACCAGTCCAAAGAGACACATGTTACCCTGCGTTTGCTTCCCTGAACCAACTCCCCGAAGTAGGGTGTTCTGGGTCAAGTGAACTGCCTCAACCAAGGAATGCCCTGCCTAGTTACGCCTCCGGGGCCTGTGGCTATTCCAAAGCCTGCAGTGCCACAGGAAGCACAGGGCTGAAATCGCAGTAAGAACGCAAGCCGACTTTCTCTTGGAGGCAGGGTGACTTCCGGCAGGGGGGTCCTAGATGGAATGCGAGGCCGAGGGGTCTCTCAGGGCAGCTCAGACTAGGGCAAGGCGTAAGACCTCAAAGGCATGTGAGACGTGCCAGAAGTCTGTTGGTGAAAGTGTGGGTTTGGTGGGGAAACGAATCTCCTCCAGGAGAGAGTGCAGGGCGTTTCCCTACACTCGGCGTATGGAGAGCGGCTCCAAAGTGCTCCGGGCCTGGATGTTGCTCAGCAGACCCAGGGGTGCCCGGGAGTACTCCGTGTTCCAGCCTGGAACAGGGTGCCCCCGCGAGCCTCCCAGGTGTCCAGGAAACTCGACTGCCGTTCAACACACGCAGAGCAGAGGCTACGGCCTCACGGAAAGTGCTGCGCGGCTCCGCTTGTGCACCTCACGTCAGGGCCTTCCCTCCAGGCCTGTGCTCACTCCGGCTGTCCCGTTAGCGACGCAGCATTGCGAGATGCTGACGTTCTCCTCGAGCAGAGTGCCTTCAGGTACGAGGCCCGCGAAGTAGGCAGAGTGTTTTCTCACGGCAGCTCTCACAAGGGCGACGACAAAGATTTCCTGGGAGCTTCGGACTCACCAGAAATCTGGTTCTGAGGCCGTGTGAGGGCTCTGGAAATGGAGCTCTCCTCAAGGAACGTGCAGCGTGTTGCCCATCACTCGGCACGCACACAGGGCCTCCGAGGGGCAGAGCAATGGGCCTCGATGTTGCTCAGCCGGACCTCGGCGTGGCGGGTGTCTGGAGGTCCTCAGTAACCTTGGAGGGAAATGGATGCACACCCGAGGGGCCTAGGAGTCCTCAAATGGGTAATTCCGTTAAAATAAACCCGAACGGTGACTAAGAACTCATGGAAACTGCTGCATGCCGCCCTTCCTGCCCGGCTACGCAGGGCCTAAACTGGAGGCAAATTCTCACGTTGAGTTTCCCTTTCGTTCCGGAGCTTGTCAGGCTAACCACCACCGCGGCCATGGAAGCACCGGGTTGAGACGGAGCAAACTCATTTTCTTCCCAGAAGCATTTCTACCGGGTTTCCAGGCCTGTCAACAGCAGGGGACGTCAGGCAGCTTCAAGGCAGCATGAAGGCAGCCTTCCAAGTGGGAAAGCAAGGATAGTTCCAGCAGGCTCCCGTTTCCACGCGCACACTCAGCTTACCTCCCTGTGGTTTCTAACCAGTCCAAAGAGACACATGTTACCCTGCGTTTGCTTCCCTGAACCAACTCCCCGAAGTAGGGTGTTCTGGGTCAAGTGAACTGCCTCAACCAAGGAATGCCCTGCCTAGTTACGCCTCCGGGGCCTCTGGCTATTCCAAAGCCTGCAGTGCCACAGGAAGCACAGGGCTGAAATCGCAGTAAGAACGCAAGCCGACTTTCTCTTGGAGGCAGGGTGACTTCCGGCAGGGGGGTCCTAGATGGAATGCGAGGCCGAGGGGTCTCTCAGGGCAGCTCAGACTAGGGCAAGGCGTAAGACCTCAAAGGCATGTGAGACGTGCCAGAAGTCTGTTGGTGAAAGTGTGGGTTTGGTGGGGAAACGAATCTCCTCCAGGAGAGAGTGCAGGGCGTTTCCCTACACTCGGCGTATGGAGAGCGGCTCCAAAGGGCTCCGGGCCTGGATGTTGCTCAGCAGACCCAGGGGTGCCCGGGAGTACTCCGTGTTCCAGCCTGGAACAGGGTGCCCCCGCGAGCCTCCCAGGTGTCCAGGAAACTCGACTGCCGTTCAACACACGCAGAGCAGAGGCTACGGCCTCACGGAAAGTGCTGCGTGGCTCCGCTTCTGCACCTCACGTCAGGGCCTTCCCTCCAGGCCTGTGCTCACTCCGGCTGTCCCGTTAGCGACGCAGCATTGCGAGATGCTGACGTTCTCCTCGAGCAGAGTGCCTTCAGGTACGAGGCCCGCGAAGTAGGCAGAGTGTTTTCTCACGGCAGCTCTCACAAGGGCGACGACAAAGATTTCCTGGGAGCTTCGGACTCACCAGAAATCTGGTTCTGAGGCCGTGTGAGGGCTCTGGAAATGGAGCTCTCCTCAAGGAACGTGCAGCGTGTTGCCCATCACTCGGCACGCACACAGGGCCTCCGAGGGGCAGAGCAATGGGCCTCGATGTTGCTCAGCCGGACCACGGCGTGGGGGGTGTCTGGAGGTCGTCAGTAACCTTGGAGGGAAATGGATGCACACCCGAGGGGCCTAGGAGTCCTCAAATGGGTAATTCCGTTAAAATAAACCCGAACGGTGACTAAGAACTCATGGAAACTGCTGCATGCCGCCCTTCCTGCCCGGCTACGCAGGGCCTAAAGTGGAGGCAAATTCTCACGTTGAGTTTCCCTTTCGTTCCGGAGCTTGTCAGGCTAACCACCACCGCGGCCATGGAAGCACCGGGTTGAGACGGAGCAAACTCATTTTCTTCCCAGAAGCATTTCGACCGGGTTTCTAGGCCTGTCAACAGCAGGGTACGTCAGGCAGCTTCAAGGCAGCATGAAGGCAGCCTTCCAAGTGGGAAAGCAAGGATAGTTCCAGCAGGCTCCCGTTTCCACGCGCACACTCAGCTTACCTCCCTGTGGTTTCTAACCAGTCCAAAGAGACACATGTTACCCTGCGTTTGCTTCCCTGAACCAACTCCCCGAAGTAGGGTGTTCTGGATCAAGTGAACTGCCTCAACCAAGGAATGCCCTGCCTAGTTACGCCTCCGGGGCCTCTGGCTATTCCAAAGCCTGCAGTGCCACAGGAAGCACAGGGCTGAAATCGCAGTAAGAACGCAAGCCGACTTTCTCTTGGAGGCAGGGTGACTTCCGGCAGGGGGGTCCTAGATGGAATGCGAGGCCAGGGGTCTCTCAGGGCAGTTCAGACTAGGGCAAGGTGTAAGACCTCAAAGGCATGTGAGACGTGCCAGAAGTCCGTTGGTGAAAGTGTGGGTTTGGTGGGGAAACTAATCTCCTCCAGGAGAGAGTGCAGGGCGTTTCCCTACACTCGGCGTATGGAGAGCGGCTCCAAAGTGCTCCGGGCCTGGATGTTGCTCAGCAGACCCAGGGGTGCCCGGGAGTACTCCGTGTTCCAGCCTGGAACAGGGTGCCCCCGCGAGCCTGCCAGGTGTCCAGGAAACTCTACTGCCGTTCAACACACGCAGAGCAGAGGCTACGGC